>NC_141060.1:29194757-29669757 GCF_041138505.1 Cibotium barometz
ACTCTCTCTCTCTCTCTCTTCACGCACTCTCTCTCTCATGCACACACACACACACATACACTCTCTCTCTTCACGCACACTCTCTCACATAGAAACTCTCTCTCTCTCTCTCTCTCTCTCTCTCTCTCTCTCTCTCTCACACACACACACACACACACACACACACACACACACTTAAATAGATTTACACATATATATAATTTTAATTAATTAAATTTTAATGGTAGGGATGAGTGGTGAGGTGTACTCATTCTCAAATAAATGCATCTTTCATGTAATCTCTCTCTCTCTCTCTCTATCTCACACACACACACACACACACACACACACACACATATACACTATTTATATATACATGCTTACATACCTATAGATACACATACATACATAAGATATATAAGTGTGTGTATCTATAGGTATGTAAGCATGTATACAAAGATTTCATTGAAAGATGTGAGATGAGATCTTCTTAGATTCAAATTCAAAATTGCTTTGGAAGATGTGAGATTTGGCTCCTCCTCACGCTTGAAGGAGGAGTGGCCATTTTGAAATAGGCCCCCCTCCTTTGCCCACGTGGAGGGAGGGCCACTCTCCCTTAATCCTGTATAGATGTGGCATGAATGCGAGTGGTGCATGCGATTCCTGAGTGGATTCGGTTGCCAATCCTTTGGAAATTTTATTTTCTTTTCTTTTTCTTATGCCACCATGCTTGGGTCCCAACATAAAAAATGTGTCTAATGCAAGCACATGGGATATTTGTTCCCCTAAAATTATGCTCAATGCATCAGCAATGAATGCGATGTAAGAACACTCAGTGAGGGTCTTGGGCTTTTGTTGCTGCCGAGGCTTCTGTCCTAGATGCTCGATGCCTAGTGAAAGTTCTATCATGCATATGCATGGGTAAAACTCAGGTGATGGTTGTATACTAGGCCAAATCACTACTAGGAGGTTGTCCTTTGCATGACTTGCTAGCAACCCTCCATCTAGAGATGTTACAGAGGGGGTTGTTGAGGTGGAGGTTATCACTCTAGATTCTCTCAGTGTTAAGTGCATGAGCGAAAACTTCTCCTCCCTCCTCTGACTCGAGTTTTGGATATAGGTCCATCCCATCCGGTAATGATCTGACTATTTAGGACTTATTTATTTAGCAACTCTCACTAGTGTGAATTGTAAGCTCGTGCAAAACAATGTGAGTGGTATTATGAGCTTAGTATGAGGATAGGGTCTTATACCTGAGGCACATTCTGGCCTTTGGCTACCCGACTCTCGACTCTTTCTTTCTTACCTTTTGAGCCTTTCTGCACTCTCATCTATCTTTTTAAATGAGTTCTAAAAGTAGGTGAATTCCCTCAGACTTATTTCGATCCATCTTTTTAAATTAGTTTGCTAAAAGTTCTAAAAGTGTATTTTGTGAAATGATTTTAGATTTTTTAAATAAAAAATGATTTATTTTGTTATATATATATATATATATACACACACACACACATGGGGAACATGCATGTTGTTCAAACAATATGTATCCTCTACATGGGGAACATGCATGTTGTTGAGACAAAGAGAGTGGTTCTCATGAGATGTGTAAGGGAGTTCACTAAAGGAAAACACTCTAGATCAGGGATTTCACTGACGTAAACGAAAACATGTGAACATGTTAATAACATATGTTAATAACACAAAAAATCTTGTGATCACATGTTATATTCACAAAGCTTTCACAAGGGCCTAAAAAAATTATCTTTGTCGGGCATAAAAAATCTTCTTAGGTGGCCATTGACCTGCTATTATGTGAAGATGGTAACATGAGAACATGTGAATAGCTTATTCCCATGTGTAGCCAAGCTTTTAAGGGGTTCCCAAATGGCAAGTGACCTGTTATTCTGTGAACGGTAACATGAGAACATGTGAATAACTTGTTCACATGTGTTATTATCACAAAAAATCTTGTGATCACGTGAATATTAAATCCCTGCTCTAAATGCATTGAAGGAGTAGTTTAAAACTCTTTGGTCTATGAAGCTTGATACTGCTGCAGATGTATACCCATTTAGTTAACTTTAAGGTAGTAAACTACGGGTTGAACTTACAACTTTTCTCATTCTTGGAATTTAAAAATCGAAATTGTAAGCCCCTTTTGTCTAACGCACGTGATATTTTACATATTCCTAGGTGAATCCCTTGAGCCCGCACTCTCATCTATCTTTTTAAATGAGTTCTAAAATTAGCTGAATCCCCTCAGACTTATTTCGATCCATCTTTTTAAATTAGGTAAACCACAACCCACCTCCCTCCACGTGGGCAAAGGAGGTGGGCTTAATTCAAAATAAAAAACGTGGAGGTGTTTTAAATATACCCATTTTGTTAACTTCAAGGTAATAAACTACGGGTTAAACTTACAACCTTTTTCATTCTTTGTATTTTTAAAAACGAAATTGTAAGCCCCTTTTGTTTAATGCACATGATATTTACATATTCCTAGGTGAATCCCTTGAGCTCGCACTCTCATCCATCTTTTCAAATGAGTTTCCTAAAAGCTCATTTATATATTTTTTTAAAATAAAATAGAGAGATAATAAATTTCTTTAGAGAGGAGGCGTGGGAGGTTTAATGATTCATGATTATATAGAATAGAATATAAAATGTCTTGATGTGTTATTTTTATGCATTAATATATGTTTATTTAAAAAGAATTTCTTTATGGTGGGGGAGAGACAGAGAGAGATTGTATTAGCATCTATAGAACTTTGCCAGTGGGTCATTTTGCTTGCCTTTCGACATAGACTTGCTACTAGAACTTTTGAGTTTATTGCTTAGGTTACCACTTAAGAACTTTGCGGGCAGGTCATTTCGCTTGCCCTTCGACATAGACCTCCTAGAACTTTGCCGGCGAGTCATTTTGCTTGCCCTTCGATTTTTAAAAATTTTGGTTATTCTATGTATCCCTGGCACCTCAACTTGCCTGAGCTCCATGTGGCCGTGCCTTCACCTCCTCGAACTCCTCAACCACCTTTGCCTCCTCCAACTGCTTCATTGCTCAAGGTCTTTTATTTTGCTCAAGGTCATTTTATTATACAAGATGTATAATATAAACAAAGTGTATATACAATATAAAGGGAGAGTGTAGAATGACTTGTTTTGTTTTAAATAAAAGATTTATTTATATAATATATATATATATATATATATAGAGGACTACCTGAAGAGTCGAAACAAAATGTACTATATATATCTATACAAGATAAACCACAACCCCACCTCCCTCCATGTGGGCAAAGGAGGTGGGGTTAATTCAAAATAACAAATATGGAGGTGTTTTAAATATACGCATTTAGTTAACTTTAAAGTTATAAACCACGAGTTAAACTTACAACTTTTTTCATTCTTTGTATTTTAAAAATCAAAATTGTAAGCCCCTTTTGTTTAACGCACATGATATTTTACATATTCCTAGGTGAATCCCTTGTGCCTGCACTCTCATCTATCTTTTTAAATGAGTTCTAAAATTAGGTGAATCCCCTCAGACTTATTTCAATCCATCTTTTTAAATTAGTTTGCTAAAAGTTCTAAAAGTGTATTTTGTAAAATGATTTTGGATTTTTTAAATAAAAAATGATTTGTTATATATATATATATATATATATATATATATATATATATATATATATATATATATATATATATATATATATATATATATACACACACACACACACACATGGGGAACATGCATGTTGTTCAAACAATATGTGTACTCTACATGAGGAACATGCATGTTGTTCAAACAATATGTGTACTCTACATGGGGAACATGCATGTTGTTGAGACAAAGAGAGTGGTTCCCATGAGAAGTGTAAGGGAGTTCACTAAAGGAAAACACTCTAAATGCATTGAACGAGTAGTTTAAAACTCTTTGGTCTATGAAGCTTGATGCTGCGGATGCATACCCATTTAGTTAACTTTAAGGTAATAAACTACGGGTTAAACTTACAACTTTTTTCATTCTTTGTACTTTAAAAATCAAAATTGTAAGCCCCTATTGTTTAACACACATGATATTTTACATATTCTTAGGTGAATCCCTTGAGCCCGCACTCTCATCTATCTTTTTAAATGAGTTCTAAAATTAGGTGAATCCCCTTAGACTTATTTCGATCCATCTTTTTAAATTAGTTTGCTAAAAGTTCTAAAAGTGTATTTTGTAAAATGATTTTATATTTTTTAAATAAAAAATAATTTGTTTCGTTATATGTATATATATATATATATATAGAGAGAGAGAGAGAGAGAGAGGGAGAGAGAGAGAGAGAGAGAGAGAGAGAGAGAGAGAGAGAGAGAGAGAGAGACGGGGAACATGCATGCTGTTCAAACAATATTGTCCTCTACATGGGGAACATGCATGTTGTTGAGACAAAGACAGAGGTTCTCACGAGAAGTGTAAGGGAGTTCACTAAAGGAAAGCACTCTAAATGCATTGAAGGAGTAGTTTAAAACACTTTGGTCTATGAAGCTTGATACTGCGGATGTATGGAAAACTTATAACTTTTTTTATTCTTTGTATTTAAAAAATCAAGGATGTATGTAAAACTTTATGTAAGTCGATGAAATTGTAAGCCCCTTTTCTTTAACTCACATGATATTTTGCATATTCCTAGGTGAATCCCTTCGATGTATGTAAAACTTTATGTAAGTCGATGAAATTGTAAGCCCCTTTTCTTTAACTCGCATGATATTTTACATATTCCTAGGTGAATCCCTTGAGCCCGCACTCTCATGATATTTTACATATTCCTATTTTACAAGATAAAGGAAGAGTGTAGAATGATTTGTTTTGTTTTAAATAAAAAATAAATATATATATGTATGTATATGTATATATATATATATATATGTATATGTATATATGTATATATATATATATATGTATATGTATATATATATATGTGTGTGTGTGTGTGTGTATATATGTGTGTGTGTGTGTGTGTGTGTGTGTGTGTGTATGTATGTATGTTTATATATATGTGTGTGTGTGTGTGTGTGTGTGTATGTGTGTGTGTGCGCGCGCGTATACATACATATATATATATATATATATATATATATATATATATATATACATGTAGATAAATATATATATATATATATATGTGTGTGTGTGTGTGTGTGTGTGTGTGTGTGTGTGTGTGTGTGTGTGTATATATATATATAAGATTTAAGTAAAAAGATTTATTTTGTTTTATTTTAAATAAAAGATATATATATATATATATATAAAGGACTACCTAAAGATTCCTAACAAAATGTATTATATATATCTATACGAGATAAACCACAACCCCACACCTGCCTCCATGTGGGCAAAGGAGGTGGGCTTAATTCAAAATAAAAAAACGTGGAGGTGTTTTAAATATACCCATTTTGTTAACTTCAAGGTAATAAACTAGGGGTTAAACTTACAACTTTTTTCATTCTTTGTATTTTAAAAAACGAAATTGTAAGCCCCTTTTGTTTAACGTACATGATATTTTACATATTCCTAGGTGAATCCCTTGAGCGCGCACTCTCATCCATCTTTTCAAATGAGTTTCCTAAAAGTTAATTTATATATTTTTTAAAAATAAAATAGAGAGATAATAAATTTCTTTAGAGAGAGAAGGCCTGGGAGGTTTAATGATTCATGATTATATAGAATAGAATATAAAATGTCTTGATGTGCTATTTTTATGCATTAATATATGTTTATTTAAAAAGAATTTCTTTGTGGGGGGAGAGACAGAGAGAGATTGTATTAGCATCTATAGAACTTAACCGGTGGGTCATTTCGCCCACCCTTTGACATAGACCTGCTAGGACTTTTGAGTTTATTGCTCCGGTTACCACTTAAGAACTTTGCGGGCAGGTCGTTTCGCTTGCCCTTTGACATAGACCTGCTAGAACTTTGCCAGTGGGTCATTTCGCTTGCCCTTCAACATAGACCTGCTAGAACTTTTGAGTTTATTACTTAGGTTACCACTTAAGACATACTCAAAGAAATATTTGATGAGAGAGATGAGGTAGATTGTCTAAGAGTAGTAATAGATGGCAAGAGAGTAATGATAGAGGCGGAAAGTGTATTGGTAGGTGGTTAGAGATTAGTGGTAGAGGATGAGAGTGTATTAGAATTTGTAAACAAGGGTCATGCAACTACAATGTCCTTATTTTCGGTTCATGAAGAGAGAGAAGTATCATTTGCTACTACAATAAGAAGAGATGATCTTAGCTCTCCAATTGCCTTGCGTGAAGATCAAAGGATATTCAACAAGAGTGGTAAAAGTTTTCGTTGTGAGATTGCTAGGAGTAGGACTCTTTTGAAAGAAATAACAAGGGAAATGGCAAGTGGACTTTATTTAGGGATATCATTGGTTGAAAGTTTGAGACTTACAAGAAGGTATCGTCGGGACCTCTTATAATGCACCTAGAAGAGTAAATGAGGGTAACGCAATTACAATGTATTCCTTTTCTGCCCATGTATGTATGTATGTATTTGTATATACATATATATATATATGTATATGTATGTATATTTATACTGAGTGATCCAAGGATGCTATCTTCTTCTATGGAATATGGTGAGAGAGTACTTGCATCATTGAATGGAGTTAATGAAGAAGCCAATATATTTGATGAGAGAGATGAAGTAGATTGTCTAAGAGTAGTAATAAATGGCGAGAGAGTAATGATAGAGGCTAAAAGTGTATTGGTAGGTGGTCAGAGAGTACTGGCAGAGGATGAGAGTGTATTAGAATTTGTCAATGAGGGTGATGCAACTACAATGTCCTTATTTTATGTCCGTGAAGAGAGTAGTATCATTTGCTACTACAATAAGAAGAGATAATCTTAGCTCTCGAAAAACCTTGGGTGAAGATCAAAGGATATTCAACAAGAGTGGTAGAAGTTTTCACCGCGTGAGATTTCTAGGAGTAGGACTCTTTTGAAAGAAATGACAAGGGAAATGGCAAGTGGAGTTTATTTAGGGATATCATTGGTTGAAAGTTTGAGACTTACAAGAAGATACCATCGCTTCTCATCGCTAGAAATAGGACCTCTTATAATGTAGCTACAAGAGTAAATGAAAGTAATGCAATTACAATGTCGTTTTTTTCTGCCCATGTATGTATGTATGTATTTGTATACACATATACATGTATGTATGTATGTATGTATGTATGTATATACATATACAGATATAGATGTATATACAAATACATATACATATATATATGTATGTATATACATATACATATACATATATACATATATATATATATTCATGTGGATACCTTTTTACCATTCATTCACTTGAGCATGGTTGGGTCTTAATCTATTCTACGTACGTGTGATTTGGTTTGTGATTCACCGTTTGGATTATTTTCACCATAATTTCTTCTAGATTAAATAAAATTAAAACAGTATTTCATTAATATATTTCTTAATGATGTACAATATGGATAACAAGGAGGAAATTGTGAGGTGTTCCATGGTGGACGTTGAGGACAGAAGCCATCATGCAGAGTATTCAAGACCTCAACAATCTGAGGCAAGAGAAGATAATGAGAAGACTAAACAAATAATGCATGCTTTTAAGCAATGCCAAAGGAAACTAAAAACCTCTACTAAGTGGGTGCGACGTAACCATGGTAAGAAGACTCGAAATGGAAAAAAGACATTAAATGTAACATCAGAGAATATACTCCATTTGGTCAAAGACACAAACTCCCATGTGTTAAATGTGGAGAGCTCATTCCACGTGTTTGCAATCTATGACTCATTTTGGTAAGTAAAGCCCCAAACCTATTCAATGTTACTTTAAGGCTTGATACCTCCATTTCAAGCCTATCAACATGGGCACTTAACTTGTCTTGTTGCTCTTTTATAGCATCAATTATCTTTCGACAACCAATATCACAAAGGTGTGCTTCTCCGAAAGCACCACATGTATCCATTATGTGGAGGTAGGTAGCTTCGACAATATCCTTGATCTCGTGATTTCAACTTACAATGGCAAAAACTGATTCTCGAGTTGAACTGCTCTCCCCACTTCTTTTGCAAAAGCTCCATATCTAGGAATATATTGTTGAGCTGACTGTATTGAATGCTGCCACTTTCTCCACCATTGAGCTCCTCTTCAATGCGGTAGGGTTTATTGATGTATTGCAATACCTCTGCATTCAGCTTGTCCCGAAATCTCCAGACATCTGTAGGAGTTGGAAGTAGTTTCCCTTTGATTCCCTTGGCATCAAGAACTGAAGATAGTGACTTCTAAATAGCATTGTAACCTCTTCAACTGAATCCATTACTGTCCATAGCTTCCTGTATTTCTATTGTGAAGACTCCAGTACTACTTACAAATTGTTCTATTATATCTCTTTTAACCACCTTGAACTTCTTTTCCTTGAACATTTCCTTTGCCATTCTTGATGTAAGCGAAGGTTTAAATTGTTCTATTAACCACCTCTTTTAACCACCTTGAACTTCTTTTCCTACAACATTTCCTTTGCCATTCTTGATGTAAGCAAAGGTTTAAATTACTTTGCTCGATGGATATTCGGATTAATATTTTCCTTGTTAGGACGCAGTACAACCCTGTAGTTACAACAATGATAATTTCTAACATTAAGAACACAATCAATGATAATTTCCAACCCTGTACTGCGTCCTTGTCAGGACGCAGTACAACCCTGTAGTTACAACAATGATAATTTCTAACATTAAGAACACAATCAATGATAATTTCTAACACAGTCATACCTTATTGCTTGGATTCTTTTCTTTAAGCCACCTAATGATGAGTTCTAACATCAAGAACACAAAATAAACAAAGCTTTAAATACATCTCTTACCTTATTGCTTGGATTCTTTTCTTTAGCCCACCCGAGCCAGGCTTCAGGTTCTCAAAGTTCTTGAGCTTTCTCTTCCTTTGTCGTAGTCCAACGTTTATTTTCTTTTCCCTGAACTGTTTTCGTAGTCTTGCAAGTTCAATATCATTTTCCTTCATTCTCAATTGCATTCTTCTGTTGAACGAAGAAGTTAAGCTGCTTGGTATTGAGAGTATTGCCTTTCACTATTTGCATAGGCAACAATGGATTGACAATATCCTAGCAATCCACTGACTCCATCTCCTGTAAAACGTAATAGAGTTGTGGGATTAGAGAAGGGAGGATGGGAAGCGGTTGTAGGGTTGATAGGATAGATTGATCCATCACACCAAAGATCTATGTGCTACAAACCAGACTCTCTCATGTTTGCCTTATCATTTGATGAGAGCGTTGCATATTGTTTTTTGCGCTTTTGAATGGGCTCATATACTCACTATCAAGATCAATGTGGAGATGATATTTTCTCTTATTATCTACTTCATTAATCTCGTTAGTAGAATGGTTGCTTATACTGTTGCTCTCCATGGACTACCTGTAGGATGAAGAGAGTGTGATAATATCTTGCTTATACTATCAAGGGGTTTATTATAATTTCAATTCTAAGCGCGAAATGCTTCATTAAAGAGCCCTATCTTGGTGTATAAGATTCAAAAATAACTACTTTATGACAAGCTGACAAGAATTATATTAAAATAAGGTTATATTAGGATTCGAATTTATGACAAGCTTGCAGCTATTC
The DNA here is from genome assembly GCF_041138505.1 of Cibotium barometz. NCBI lineage: Eukaryota > Viridiplantae > Streptophyta > Polypodiopsida > Cyatheales > Cibotiaceae > Cibotium > Cibotium barometz. The sequence continues at coordinate 29,204,409 of NC_141060.1, forward strand.
ATAAATGCAAGAATAGAATAATCACATCTTAAAATTCAGTTGTTTTATATTTGTACATTTTTTCTAGAGAGAGAAAATAGGAATTCAGGAATTTCGTAGAAGGCCCTACAAATGCTCTCCAAAATGTTCTAATGTAAGTGCTTGGCATTTTTTAATATTATTTCCCATCATGTACAACCTAGCACTATATTACAAATCAATATATTTCAAATGTAAAGCTTAAAGAGCTTGTTCGGAGCATCATATATCAAACAATTTTTTTTAAAAAAAGATTTAACACCTCTCCAAGCAAAACAAAGTGGCCAAGGCCATTCTGGCGACCCAACTATCAGAATGGCACTAGTTCCTTTGTGTTATTGGTTAGAGGGGTGTTTAATTTTTTTTAATGATATATGATGCTCCAGACATGCTCTATAAGGCTTATTCAAACTTATTTCTCTTCTCCCAAATTAAGTGTGATAAATGTCTCAAAAATTTAGAACCTACTAGTAAGTTACCTTCTAAAGAATACAAAACTATTCTTAAATAAGTAAGAAGTAATCAAGGAGATGCTTAATATGGGAGATTTATTAGTGTAATAATTAAGTTCTTAAGTTTTACTTAGTATTTCGTATCTACTGTATTAGACCTTCATTTAGAAGGTTTACTGGAATGATTGGATTACGTGTATGGTTGTGTGAAGTGTAAAAGTACTAATCATAGTTAGGTTCAGGGTAGGATCTCTCTTCTTTCTTTGATTTCCCCCATATCACTTTTATCAAAAGAATGAGGAAGACTCCAAAAATTGGGCAAGCTAGTTAGCATTTTATTAGTTAAATTAGATTATGGATAAAATCTAGATTTTTACAGATAATAATAATTTATTATAAAAAGTTGAGAAATACTAAAGATAATTATAATTTTTAGAAATGATGAATGAATTATTTATTTTAAGTAACGAATATTATTTTATATTTTTTAATAGAAAAAAATTATTTCTATAGTACATAAAATTCATTTGATAAATAAATAACATAAAAAAATCTTTAGATATATTTCAAGTTTTTTTTTCAAAAAACTATTTTAAAAAAATATAAATTTATATTTATTTAATTATATCATAATAATTGATTATTTAAAAAATAAAATAGATATTTAAATTTTAATAATTTAATTTAAATAAATAAAAATATTTACTTGATGAAAAAAATTATACTTATTTATTCTTTTTTTGGAGAAGAGCTTAAAAATTACATTATATAAATTTTTTGGTAATTTTGTATTTCATAAATTATTTTAAAAATAATTTTTTTATTTTTTTATATTTAAAAAATCATAAAATAAAATGGTGAGGTAGGAGGCATTTTGCCACGTGGAAAAAATATGCTGACATAGAACTGTGCTGACATGGAACCTTCATGTGGGCATTCTTCATGCTTAAGTGTGAGGTGGCAATGCCATGCGTGTATATGTGTAGGCACATAAAGTCAACCAAGTTGACTGTGCTGAGGTGGTAAGATGACATGGACCCTCATGATTACGTGGAAATTCATTGTATGCATTTGATGTGGCATGCTATGTAGGCTTTAGGGAGTCAACCTTGTTGACTAAGTTGAGGTGGCATGATGACGAGGCATGCTGAGATGGCAAGATGCTTATGTGGAGTCTCCCCCTTATGATGTGGCATGTACATGTAGGACTAAGACTATGTTACCATAGCTCAATTGCTTGACAAATGGCATAATCTCTAGGCTTGATGAAACACCAAGCCTAATAGGGTTCCTTTGCTTTAGACTTTGGATGGACAAATAGTGAAAATTTGATTAAGATGGCTAGAAAATGGGCTTCCCTTACTCAAACTCACTCAAATTGTTTTTGTTAAATTCATCACAAAAAGTACTTTGATCCACAAGAAATTCAAGTGTAATGAGGGTTGTATAAAATTTATATAATTAAATTATTAAACTTTTACGGTCCCTCTAAGAGACTGAGAGAATTTTCTACAGAAGATCAGAAGAAATCCAACGGTTAAAATTGCTGGCCACATTCTATACATATTTTTCTAACTTCTCACCATTGAATCTTCAATGATAAGGTTCACATTTTCCAAGATCTTGAATAGAAAATCACGTATTGCTTTACAATAAAAAGCAGCGAAAACATATTTATAAAAAATAGTTAAATGGCAAAAAAAAATCTCAATAAATCAAATTAAGCTCTATGAAATGTGTTACATTCATGTACGAATTGGGATGATCATTAGACTTGGCATGCAGAAGTAATAAGCATTGAATGTGTGACATATACTGTAAGTTAAGAAAGGTGGAAAATGCAAATGCCAAAACTTCCGTGTAATGAAACAATCACTATAATAAATTGGATTTTCGATCAGGGGGTGCCATTTGAACACTCACTATATATATAATATGTCCCAAACACTATGCCACTAAATTCCAAACATAACTACAAGAGATTAGACTTTAAAGTTGTGAAGATGCCTGTTTTCAGGCTACCTTCAGGGTGCCCAATTGTCAAAAGTGGTGCCCCTTATCTTGCAACCACCCATAGCTGAAACCACAAAAGCACAAGACAACCTATTGTAAATGGCAACAATAACGATATAATGATGAGTAAGTTGAGAAAATGACATCCATTGGTCTGTATCGCGTTGTTGTGGTCATTTACCAAAACATAAGATTTTGCATTCAAACATCTTTATTCAAGCAAAACATACCTTCGCACCCAAAATGACCACAAGTTACGCGATATTGCATATACTTTTGGGAAGCATGACCTAGAATTATGTTGTGGTGGTAGTTCTAGGGGATGGAAAGGACTTCCTGTCTTGCATTTCTCTTTGCTACGAAAACGACCAAAACAACGCGATACGACATATACTTGCCAGTACAATGACCTCCCCTCGCATTATTGTGGTAGTTTTCATAGATAGAACCGAATACATGAAAATAAGAAACGACCAAAACAACGTGATGGAGGTCATCCTCTTACCACCACGATTGGTCTGTATCGCGTTGTCATTGTCATTTACCTAAACATAACATTTTGCATTTAAATATCTTCATTTAAACAAAACATACCTTCACACCCTAAAGAGACCACAATAGCGCGATACGGAGTATAATTGCTATGGTGGGATGACCTCCCAACACGTTGTTGTGGTCATTTTGGTGGATAGAATGTTTTTTGAGCTACCTACATTAGACGAGCACCTATGCTAAGGTCGTATCTCAGAGAAGCACGAAAACAAGACACGACCAGAACAACGCGATGGTGGTCATCCTCTGACCCAGATTGGTATGCATCGCATTGTTGTGGGTCATTTACCAGAACATAAGATTTTGCATTCAAACATCTTCATTCAAATGAAACATACCTTCACACCCAAAAAATACCACAACAACACAATATGACACATACTTTGCCGGTAGAATGCCCTCCCCTTCTTGCGTTATTGTGGTAGTTTTTGTAGATAGAAGGGGCCTCACCTCTTAAACTTTCTATTCCCCACCAAAGCGACCACAACGGCATGATACAGAGTATAATTGCCGGTGGGATGACCTCCCAATACGTTGTTGTGGTCGTTTTCGTTTGATACAATGTTTTTTGAGCTACCTACATTAGACGAGCGCCTATGCAAAAGGTCGTATCTCAGAGAAACACGAAAACGACACAAAAATTGGAAGTCAACCCCAATAGCAAATACCAACAAAGAAATCCAAAAGCTATGGAATGAGGCAAAAACCCAATGCACGTCACTGTAGTACCTGTGTGAGGTCATGGCATCAGCCACAAACGGCATACTTATGAGGACAAAGACGAAGCCGGGGGCGAGACAAAAGCAAAACAGCGTAGTCGTACTACAAAAGAAGATGAAGACAAAGATGACTACGAAGACACAAAAGCAACAGTGGACGATGACAAAAGTGATGGCATGAAAAATTAAAAATAGCATTAATTGGCATTGAATGCACCACGTTAATCATATCATGCACTTTCCATTTGTTTTGAGCCATGTGGAAAAAGTATCGATCTTCGATCCCTTTACCCGACCCTACCCAACGTTCCCACTCTCATTACTTTTTTTGTTGTTTCCTCATCATATGCCCTTGATCTTTGTCTGAGTCCTTCACTGCGCCTTCATCAAACCCCATAATCCTTCCTTGTCATCCATTATGGAGGTAACTCTTATCCTTTTATGTGTTCCTACCTTCCAATTTTCTCATATTTATTTTTGTTTAGAATTAATTATGCATATTAATCCAAAAGGACTATAACAACGCGAGGATGCATATTCTTTCCATTAAGATGAACTCCCGTTGCATTGTTGTGGTCATTTTTTAAGAGAGAGAATGTCTACTATGCTCAGCTTTCTGTCATGTTCTTGTTTGCTTAAGCTTCGAGTAGTTTTCTACTAATCTTCCTATATGGATGACCACCATCGCGTTTTTGTGGTCATTCCAAGTTGTAGCGTTGGTATATATCACTTTTTACCGTCGTTGAGGGTCATTTAGTTACTTGGAAAAATGACCATTACAACGGGATGAGAGATATTTCTTCATGTACAACTCGCTCATTTCACGTTGTTATGGTCGTTTCTATTCTATCACTGTTTTCTAATAAATTCTTCACATTGTTTGACTTTGGTGCTCATTGACGGCTTGTTTACTTTTGTTGGCTTTTGGATGAATATAGGCACATGTTGGACAAGCACCTATTTGATATTGGATTTGTTAATTCCGTGTCTAATTCCTTGGATTGCTCCCTTCCAGCATGATATAAAATCTTTTGCTAATAATCCTTTTTGCTTTCTCTTCTATGAGATGGCTGTAGCAAAATCCAACTCCCCTTTGAAATCGTCACAGGATTCTATGCGTTTTGTGCATCTAGCATGTTATGAATCATAATAGATTGGATTTGTGAAGATGGCCTCTTGGGGCATGTCGACATTTCAGTCGGAGGGTTTTTTGCTAGTGTGACAAGAGAGCAAAGAGTTGAGAAATCATAGTGAGATGGTATGTTGTCGTGAGGAGAGCGCGAGAAATTGGGTGTATTCCCAAATGTATTATTGGAAGCTCACGGTTGGCCCTCTATTAAAAATCAACTTGAAAGAAATACTTAAGCTCAAAATAGAAGAAAGCTATGCACGTGACACAAGAATGGGTTGAATATCCCCCATCATGAGAGTGGCTCACGTCCTCTTCATGGTGTATATAAATATATTTCCTTGTATAAAAAGCAAGAACCAAAAATATCCCCCATCATGAGAGTGGCTCACGTCCTCTTCATGGTGTATTTAAATATATTTCATTGTACAAAAAGCAAGAACCAAAAATACATGTAGCCAAAAATATGGATCTCCACATTGGCCTTGCATAAGCCTAAATATAAAAATGTAAACACTCTAAGGTTCACTCATGAAATATAACTAATGTATATCAAAATGTTGCACACTAATGTGCACATAAAATATCATTGCCATTATTGAATAAATAATCACCACGTGTCATGCGTCAAAAGATTTCCGTCAAAGCAAGCCCAATGGATCCATGCACATCCCACACACTAACCTTGTCTCACTGATATGCACTGACATTCACAATATAAGCTCAAAATATGTGACCAGTTAGAGGTGATCAGTCTCACTTGCACATAAAATAAATATCCATAAATTCCAAATAAATCGAATAATTCCAACATGTATGCAGCAATGGGTGGGAAAGGAAAATTTAGTGCTTCAAACTTTAATGCTGATAGCATCTCACATACAAGAGGAAAAAGAATAATGTCATTTTTTCTCTTTTTTGGAGCAACAAATTCAATATTTTTCAAAAATTTTGCTCTTTTTTGAAGAATTCATACGTTACGTAGCCTTCGCGCTCATTGGTTGGGCGCCTATTTTTCCTTTCTCTAAAAGGCCCAATAATGAGTCTCGTTTTTCCCTAATGTCACAAACATACAAACACATGAGCCTTGTAGAGGTTGTTCACACATAGACAAGACCTTGATTCTCAACAATTTCTAGTGTTTCAATATTAGGCAAGACCTATCATGACTATTTTTTTTGTTTTGTTTGGATAATCCTCTTTCACACATGATATAATTAGCAGGTACGACTAGAACAATTTTCCATAGCCTTAACATTTTAGGAAACATTTGTCTCCATTCTATCTCACTACTACTACATTGGATCTAAGACTTAAATCTATCCTTTGTGGGATAAGACTCCACTAATTTAGGCACTAAATGGGTAACTTCTCCTTTGCATAGATCTGTTTTGACAAGTGAACTTGAGAAACCCTATTGCGTCCCGCAACCCAACGGTGACAGAAAGCACCGGCAACACACTCCCACATTGTGAGCACCACCTCCGTATCACACGTGTGGAGGTGGAGAACTGTAACCACCAGAGATTCATAACCCAACGGTGACAGAAAGCACCGGCAACACACTCCCCACATTGTGAGCACCACCTCCGTATCACACGTGTGGAGGTGGAGAACTGTAACCACCAGAGATTCGTTACCAAGAACAAGAAGATTCAATGTAAAGGGCACCTGGTCACTACAGATGAATGGTGATGAGAGGATAGCACAGTGTTAGGCAGGAATAGAGGTAGATGCTCAGGTAGATGGAATCTATGAAGAGTTCCATGGAATATTAGCTAACAGTTGTGTCATGAAACTGGAGAGTGTGTTTATACTCAGGGAATGTTAGCACTATTGGGCAGGTGTTCTGTATTGATCTGTCATGTTTTTGGAATATAACTAAGATCAAGCTTGCCATTTCATTGGTGTCCAGTCCTAAGTGTCACTGTTCTACTGAATATGCTATTTGTTTATGAGAAAGTGAGCGAGATGTTAGTGGAGTGTTGTAGAGAGAGAGAGAGAGAGAGAGAGCTAAGAGAGTGAAAGTGAAGGGTTGCTCAATAGAGTCATGTCAGAGTGACCTCTTGTTGGGAGTTGGTGTTTATACCTAGAAACTCTGGTGGGTGACTACCTCGCGGGGGGGCGCCCCGCGGGGGGGGGGGGGGGGGGTCACTCATAAATATGTAAGCGTAGCACATGGTTCAAACAGAAGGGGTTTTTTGAATCCCTTTTTTACACTTTTTTTACATACATAAGGGTACCATTTAAAGGGGGTATTTATAGATTGAATAGAAAAAGGATGTGTTTTATTCATGAAAAATTTACAATAAGGGGTTTTTTTAATTAGGCCTTGAATGCACGTAATATAGAGAGTTTATATATAGTGAATCCCCCGAGGTGACTACACATCTTCCATGACATTGCTTGAATGGTATGTCACCATAGGCTGTTGTCTTGTCTTTTCGTTTGTGAGGGAAATCAGCGAGAAACGCTTGGCGATACTACTGGGGAACAATTGCTTAAAACAAGTCGAAAGAGAAATCATAACATGGAAGGAATTCTCTGAAGAGGTCAATATGAAAAGCTTTCCACTAAACAACTCAAACAGCTTTAGATATGCTTCATGCATGTTAAGGGATCTAAGGATGATGAAAAGTAATGCCTCCTAAGAGACCCTCTAGGAAAAGCTTGCAAACTAGGACTTCCTCGCACCGTCACAATCGAGAAGGCACTGCTGAAACTTTTGCAACCCCACACAAGCACGAAGAAGTGTCAAAATTTAGGCACGATTGGAGCAAGAAAAGGAGTGCCAAGAGCGAAAAGCTTGGCACAGTCCGCCGGGTCTAGAAAGCCCAAGAGAAGGGTGGAACAACAAAACTAGGAAGAACAAACACAACAATGAAGGTGCCATGGCATCATTAGCCAAAAACTTCCTGGTGTATTCAAGAGAGAAAGAGGAAGTTGCACACCTGCATGTAAGAAGGTTTGAGCAATACTGGAAAGTAGCCAGACCTTGGGATATGGAAGAGCCAGAGCTGAGTGAAATTCACAGAGATGCTTTCATGAATACCTTCAAAGATAGATCCACGGAGTGGGTGTCAAGATATCACGACAACCATTTCTTCCAGACCTATGAAGAAGTCATGACTGCTTTTCTAGGAAGATTCCGCAAAATAAATTCTGTAACTCAACTCTGTGATTAAATGAGAGAGCTCCAGGACAATATGGATGTGGAAACTTATGCAACAAAGCTACTAATCTTAAGTCACAGACTAGTGGAACGAACCTGGTCCCCCATGCAAATTGTTGCTGACTAGCTTGTCCAAGCCTCAAGGGCTTAAGTCGGATATCCACGCGCAATAGTTAGTAAAAACAAGCAGAAACTGAAGAAGAGTTCGAGGAACTGGTGGAGCTAGCCAAAATGGCAGAAAAAGAAGTTAAGAAAGAAGACAGAAGAATAAGCCAAGGAAGAGTGTCACCATTGAAGAGGAGGATTCAAGCAACTCTTCGCAAGACACACAAGTGGCAGTGAAAAAGAAGAAAGTCAAAAAGAAGAAAATCGGGAAGACACAAGGAAGCCCCGATGAATTGATGTTGTAGGTAAAACAGCTAATGCAAGAAATGAAAAAGAGCAAGGGATCAAAATTTCGCAAGAATGTGTTCTATTTCCAATGGAAGCAGGAAGGTCACCTCAAGGAGGAATGCATTGTGCCACCAACTTGCACTATCTATAATATGTACAATCATAATACATGGAATTGCAGGTACAATATGAAAAATAAAGCCCCCATGGTGAACAACATGGAAGGAGCGATAATAAGACCCCATGAATGGGAAGGTATGGAAACAGAGGCCACGGAAATTATTCAAGAAGGAGAAACCAAGGATGAGCTGGTGGTTCTACAACCTACAGGTGTTATTATTGTCAATAGCCTAGACACACCAAAGCAGAATATGCCATGAGGAAAAAGCATAATGAAGAAAGACAAGCAAAATTGATGCAGATCAAAGAAAATCCACTAAGCACCAACATGATGCAGGGAGATGACATACAGAAGCATGCATGCTTGTTTTGCTATTTGAGAGGGTTGATTTGATTGTATTTCTATGTAGAAATAGCACGATTAAGTGAGTTTTAATGTTTTCTTAGATTAAGTTGTACAATTAAGATATGGTTAGATTTGGTAAAGATATGATTAGAATTGGTTAAGATATGGTTAGATTTGGTTAAGATATGGTTAGAATTGGGACTATCACAAGATTGGCTTTCAATTTTGAACCCTACTCTGCTTTGCATATGATTAATTTCCCGTCTTCTTTCACATTATAATGCAATATACACAAACTTAAAAAACTTTGATGTCATGCACTTTGAATCACATAAATTAAAACATCTCTATATTATATAAAGAAGAATTTGATAGCCTAGCCCCTCCCTATCGAAGATGGGTGAGACTACTAGTGTGAACAATGGACCCAAAAAGTGAAGTACATATGCCACACTAGGAAGATGTGTTTTTGATCAATTTTTGGGGTCTTTTATCCTTTTTTAACTTCTACACAACATCAAATACGTGATCCCAATTCACATTTTCTAGCTTTTTCTCACTAGATAAAGATGTGCACATGGGCATTTTTATTGTTTCAAGATTAGGCAAGAACTATCATGAGTGACTATTTTTTTGTTTTGTTTAGATAATCCTCTTTCACACATGATAGAATTAGCAGGTATGACTAGAACAATTTGCCATAGCCTTAACATTTTAGGAAACATTTGTCTCCATTCTTTCTCAGTACTACACTGGATTTAAGACTCAAATCTACCCTTTGTGGGATACGACTCCACTAATTTAGGCACAAAATGTGGAAGTTCTGCTTTGCATAGATGTTTGTTAATGACAAGTGAATGTGAGCCACCACCAAATTTATCATGTAAAATCTTGTTGATTAGCTTTGTTCTGTAGATAGTTCATTGGTGAGAACAAATATTTTCTATATTAAACAAACAACAATCAACAAATATTTCATCCAAACTTAACAAAAGTTTTATAAAATGAACTCCTTTGCCAATGCCATACACCTTCCTACGCCTCCCTATTAAGCACTATTTGGAAAACAATCATACGTAAGAACATGTGCAATTCTCAAGCCTACTTTGGTTTTTGATTCTAGTTTCCTATCGTTAGATCTCTTCAAAAAATCCTTGAGATGTTTGAACTCATGACAAAATAAATTTCCCAAATATCTTTCAATGCCTCGACCACAATGTTTACATCTCTTGTCAAGTTTAAAAAATCTACATCTGTTAGTACATCAACCAAAAAATGAATAAGAAATTGAACATAAAACATCACCCCCTGTGCATAAAATCTCTCATTCTTTTCTTTGCAAAAAGCAAGAAGTATGGGGATTACTTTCAGTAATTGACTCATCAACTAACACTATGAATCTACACTACAAGAGAATGAGAACATAGACACGCAAACTAGAGGGAGATGGAAGTGAGAGAGAGACCATGGGCTAATTTACGATTTTACGGGGTTTATGCGGCTATTTACATGGCTATATGCACAGCTATAGAGGCGTCTACTACAAGCGTGTCTATAGGCACGTCTACTACAAGCGTCTACTACAGGCGTGTCTATAGGCACGTTTGTATTGATATAGACACGCTTATATAGACGTGCCTATAGACGTGCCTATATACAGGTGTGTCTATAGGCACGTCTGTATTGATATAGACACGCTTATATAGACGTGCCTATAGACACGAGTATAGACGCTCTGTTCTCTCTCTCTCTCTCTCTCTCTCTCTCTCTTTCTTATGCATAAGCCTCAACTTTTGTATTACTAATTCTTTTCTCAACTTTTTGTTTTGTTTTATAGGTCGTATAATCCTCTCTTTCAACTTCACCAAGAAGAGGTAAATGCTTTTGTCTTTTCTCTCTTTTCGATTTTGTATGTATGCATTAGGTTCTTAGGGCTTTTGTATGTATGCATTACTAATCCTTTCCTCACCCTTTTGTTGGTTATGTAGGTCTTCTAATCTTCTCTTTTAACATCACCAAAAAGAGGTAAGTGCTTTCCTATCTTTCCTCTCTTTTCTATCTTTTTATCCTCTCTTTCCTCTATTTTTAAAAGAGGGGTTTTGTTTTGTAGGTCCTCTAATCATAGAGATTAATCTATGAATAGAGCTCTAATCATAGAGCTTAATCTATGCATTAAGCTCTATTCGTAGAGCTACTCTATTTGTAGAGCTTAATGCATAAATTAAGCTCTATGCATGCATTCATAATGCATAGTGATCTATGCATAGATTAAGATATATGCATGGAGCTCTATACATGCATTAAGCTCTATGCATAGAGCTTAATGCATGTATAGAGCTAAATCTTTTCAATTTTGTATGTATGCATTATGTTCTTAGGACTTTTGTATGTATGCATTACTAATCCTTTCCTCACCCTTTTGTTGGTTTTGTAGGTCTTCTAATCTTCTCTTTCAACATCATCAAAAAGATGTAAGTGCTTTCTTATCTTTCCTATCTTTTTATCCTCTCTTTCCTCTATTTTTATCTACCAAAAAGAGAGGTTTTGTTTTGTAGGTCCTCTATGCATAGAGCTTAATCTAATCATAGAGCTTAATCTATACATTAAGCTCTATTTGTAGAGCTTAATGCATAGATTAAGCTCTATGCATGAATTCATAATGCATAGAGATCTATGCATAGATTAAGCTCTATGCATTTATTCATAATGCATAGAGATCTATGCATGCATTCATAATGCATAGAGATCTATGCATAGATTAAGCTTTATGCATAGACCTATATGCATGCATTAAGCTCTATACACATGCATTAAGCTTTATGCATGCATGCATGCTTAATGCATAGTGCCAGGGTACGGTTTAGTTTAGGTTAGCGTGGCTTGCATAGTGCTTTATGCATAAGTTTCATACATAGCTTTATGCATAAGGCCTCATGCATGCTTTATGCATAAAGCCTCATGCATGTTTTATGCATAAGGCCTCATGCATAACTTTATGCTTAAAGCTTTATGCATAAAGCCTCATGCATGCTTTATGCATAAGCTTTAGCATAGCTTGCATAGCGGTATAGTTTGCATAAGGCTTGCATAACGGCATAGATTAAATCAAATGTAAAATGGGTTAAGAGTCATTTGGGACTTATATATTAGGTGCTAAACTACCAACTTATTGCAATTATCTAATTAAATCTGCATTAGCATGAGCTGGCTGTTCTAGATGTCCACACTCTAAAGTCTAGACTCTAAAGTCTAATCACTATTAACTAGAGTCTAATCATTGCTAACTAGAGTCTAATGCCTCCCGATTATCAATAATAAATATCCAAAAATAAGTCTTCAAACTTCTAACTTTCCAATGTGATTGTATGCTATTTAGAGAATTTTAAAGTTAGATTTAGAAGGGTATTATTAATAGTAACTTTCTATTGAAAATTCTAAAAAATATCTTACCTTTCTATTGAAGAAGATCTCATCTCAAGGTTGCATTTCTTTAGTAAGGATACTTTTTTGGAGCTCTTATTTGAAGGGTAAAATGCCTAAAGAAGGGTTCCGAAGACTTCAAATTTAAGGCTTGCAAACAACGAACCTATTAAGCACTGGACAAGGGGTCACCAAATAAACCACCACCTTCAGGGAGTTACCATGGGTTACCTTTGACAGAGTTGCCTCGTTGAGGTGCTTCACACCCTGGTGCAGGCGTCAGACCCTTGGAATCCGGCCTTTTTGTATTGTATCGCTCTTGATTCTTCCAGATGAGGGGTCATCCTCAGCAAGAGATGACGATGTATCTTCTCCTTGTGCCTGCAGAGAAGCCTTGGTTGGTGGCTCTCCGGATTCTTCAACAGACGCCATTTGGAGACGGAGTGGGCTGTAAAAGCCTTCGAATAGGGAAATGACGCTATTAGCATCTTGATGAGCAGCGGAAACAGAGTCCCGAGTGTCTTCATCACATTCAACAATGGACAATTCAGCCGTAGAGGAACCACCTGCCATCGTATACCCCGCAAGTAGAGGAGCAGGAATAAGAGCAAAAAAGTACCTCCAAGGGATAGAGGAGGCGCTTCACCTCCGTTCAAGTAGGTCACCCGAAACCTTGGTGCCCGATACAGGCACTAACAGACAGACCCCATAGGGGTAAACCTAGTCCTGTACCGATCAGATGGAAGAACTAGGTGACCAAGAAGACAACCCCAAACAAAACCGACGAGCAACTCAAGGGCATAGGAAAACATCGAAAAGGACACCTAAATGCTGCCGACATCAGACAATAAACCCCAATACGCTTCAAATCGATCCGTGTACACAGAAATTCCAACACGCTTCGACAAACTTGAAGCGTGTTGGTGTTCTTGAAGATCTCTTTCTCTCTCAACATCATTGTCTACAACAATGATGTATGTACCTCAAGCAGAATTGTGAGATAACTTTGATAAAGTCTTGGGAGAAAAGGTTGAAATTTCTACGATTTTTATAAAGCGACAATTCCTTGCTATAAAAAAAGAGAATTAAAGCTTGGGCTAGTCATAACAACACTTTTGTTTCTTATTTAACAACTAATTAGTATTGGCTCTGTTAGCAATAATCTTGCGTAATGGGAAGCCTAGCATTAATGAAAAGATGGCATTTTGATACCCACAAAAGATGGCAAAAGTGTCACTTAAATTTTCATGGAGTATATATAGCCTTGGGCAAGCATGGTTCACTATCTCCAATCATATTTGAGGTCATATAGTTCAAAGGTCGCACTTTCCTTCCAAGAGAGCCTTTAAAAGAAAGATAAAAGGTTGTCCTTCAAAAAAAAGGCTAAGTTTTAATTAAATAAGTATATTTGTGAACTTTAATAAACATCTTCAAATAGAAATTGAGATTCCAAATGATCCATCAAATAAAATTTAGAGTTTGAGGACTCGTGGCATGGAGTTTAGCCGTAGAGGGGAACCTATACCCCGCAAGTAGAGGAGCAGAAAGACCAGTACCTCCAAGGGAGAGAGGAGGTGCTTCACCTCCGTTCAAGTAGGTCACCCGAAACCTTGGTGCCCGACAGACAGACCCCATAGGGGTAAGCCCCAAAGAACTAGGTGACAAAGAATACAAAGAACTAGGTGACAAAGAATACAACCCCAAACAAAACCTAAGAGCAACTCAAGGGCATAGGAAAACATCGAAAAGGACACCTAAATGCTCTTGGATGGCCAATAAACCCCAATACGCTTCAAATCGATCCGTGTACACAGAAACCCCAACACGCTTCGACAAATTTTAAGCGTGTTGGGGTTCTTGAAGATCAAGATCTCGATCTCTCTCTCTCTCTCTTTTTTGTTCACTCCGGCTTTTCTTTCATATGCAGCTTTTAATTTATTTATAACGATCTCATGCTCCGTTGATCTCTCCCTCTCGTGAGCTTCGACGGACGAATTTCTGGAATAGTGGGTTACTAAAGGAGGATAAAACCTGAAATATATATGTTGGAGAACAGAGGAAAAACAGAAGAATATCACGGCGTTTTAATCACTAGTTGAAGCTTAGTAAAATGCCACAAAAGCGTAGTAACATGCCCCAAAAATTACATCACAAACCAATACATAAGACATCAAGCTGAAACATCGGAGTCGTTGCCTTCCGCCTCCAGCTCGTAGCTCGACCTCCAATCCATGGTGGCGGTTTCACTGCTCCAAGAGCGGGGCTCCCAGCCGGCCCTGTCGTAGACGAACTCTTCAAGAATGCCGAAGAAGTTGGAGCCATCGAGAAAAGGGTTCCACAGGCCACTTACGATGCAGTAGGCTTTAAATCCGTGCCTGCTGTGGTGGGGTGCATGATCCTCCCTTGACAAGAGAAGGCCTAAATCCTGCAGAATGACGACAAGGGCCGGCAGGTCCGCCTTCTTGGAGTGCGCCCACGCATGGCACTGCTGGCTCAACGTTACACAGGCCGAGAGGACCGCGAACAAGGAGTAGACATAGGCGGGCGTAGCCGCGGGGAGCAACAAGATGGGCAACAAACCGAGTGCAGAGCCGCGGGCGAGCGAATGAGTGTTGTTGGCGAACTGTCGCCTGGTGATGGTCCAGGGCCTCCTGTGGTGGCCCTGCGTTGCATCCGCCTGGCCTCCGAATAAAGGAGTGTTTGCATGTCCGTAGTTGTCTATAGCCCAGTGAAACACCCCGGTGCTGAAATCCGCAAGCAGATACGCAACAGCAACAGAAAGCACGGCGACACAAGCCTCCTCTGCTGAAGCGCCCGACATAAATCTTATAATCGCCTTCGACACCACTCCGCCTATCGCGGCGCATCCTGCGGCCACCCACACCCTGTGCATCCACGTTGATTCGAGGTTGTTGTCTGTCAAGCCTAACTCATCATGTGAGCATCTGATCTGTGCCTGATCATCCTGCTTTATTCCAACAGGGTTGCGCTCTATGGTGATCTTCAGCTTGTCACGGTGCTCAGTTACTGGTGCCTTCTCATGTAAGACTGCCTTAAATCTCAGATTGTAATCAGACCGATGAGTCACGCCGGAGCGTAGAGAGAACATGACAATCTCACCGGCGGCGGATTGAGGCGGCTGAGAGGAACAAACATACTTGGAGATCGACGGAGACAGGAAGGAAATCGCTTGCAAGGAGCTGGGGCGAGAGAGCACTGGCATCAGTGGCATGGCGATGATCAGGGAAGTACAAAAACAGGGCGTATCAAATAAGAAGACTACGCAAGGAAAGCCTCTTGTCTAAGTCCCACGCTTTTTAAAAAAGCGTGGAGCATGGGATCTACGGCTGGGAAGTGGGGTGGGCTTTTCACGGGAATCTGGGCCGTCCAAAGTACGAAACTAGGCCAAAAATATTGAACTCGGGCATCGGGCTGATGTGGAAGATTTTTGCACGCGTGGCAAGTGAGGTGTGTGACATGGATGTATGCGTGGCTGCAGGGACACGAGGGGGGCACAAGGCAAATGATTGCGCTAAATTTGAATTACATGTGCATCTCTCTCTCTCTCTCTCTCTCTCTCTCTCTCTCTCTCTCACACACACACACACACACACACATTCACATACACTGTACACCTTATCGATTGGTCTTGCTCTCTTGCAAAATTTTAGTGTATTTGAAATCAGCTGATAGCTCATGCATCCACAGAGAGAGAGGTGAAAAGGATCTAGGAATACTCCATGGCATCTACATATCTTCAATAAAAGAGAGAGAGGAGGGGTGCAGCCGGCTATAGAAGTAGAATCTCCAATCTGCCACCACCAAGCTAGGAAGAGGGACGTGTATTCAATCTGGTAAGGTTCTTTAACGCTCTATCTCTCCAATCTATTTTCTTGTTTTCATGACATTGTTTTATTGTTTTCCTATTGATTAAGAAGGAGCTTGAAGGGAAAAAAATGTTATCCGTAGCTTGTGTTAGCTTGCAAATCAAGAGCCAATCACTAAGTGCTTGATAAAGCACAATGCAATACATTTTATCATTGAGGCTTTTTTAATAATGTCTTGTATCCCTGACTTCGTAATGACCTTGCTGCATGGTGCCATAACTTCTTTTTTGATGATGCATTGCTTCATGAAGTCCTCCACACCCAATTCAAGCCTCTTATGTTTTGAGTAAGCCCGACAATGCATTCCTTTTGCCATAATTTGATCCACAAAAAACCCATTGCATGATGAAGTCTTCAGTGGATACTTCATGTTGTCAAAGCTTTATTCAATCCAATGGAAGCTTGTATACAAAGCTTCAATATCCAAAACTAAAGCTCGTTGCGTTCTTTCATTCTCTTATGTCTACACATTTGTCGTCGAGGTGATAAAGGTGCAACACGAGGAGGAGATGATTGTGCTAGAAGTAGTCCAATGGAGGAGGGAGAGAAGGAGGGCATACACAATGTGCTAGAAGCTTTGAATTTAAATCCAAATCCATGTGGAGAGAGCAACCCTCAAGGGTACCTCACTTCTATGAACTTTGAGCTACTATATGACAAATTACCATCTTGTGCATATGATGCAAGAATCCACCCTTCCATATCAACACAACCATCCCCTCATAGATAGCCATCCCCTTCCATATCAACACATGATGTTGTTATGGTTGGTGTAATTCCAACTACATATGGGGAGCTTCTAGGCCTTTTTCAGCTTAGTTATTCCATAATGACTCAAATATGAAGCTCTATTACTTTGTGCCTGTCTAGATGGACATGCCATCTTCTATTAGGAGTTACATGCAAGTTGGGCTTTTTATGGCTGGAAGGTATGGGGAGGAGGGGCAGCCCTTGCTTCTATTGTATGGCCTGGTTATGAAGGCAGCTGTGGGTACCAATTTACCACTCGAGCTATTCTATTTGCAAGGTTCTCTATGTCCATAAGCCATCAATTTACCACTAGAGCTGAATTAAATCTAATGGCCCTATTTTGGATTGATGGACAGATGAAACATAGGAGCTCATCATAGAGGACTTGATCATGAATTGGATTCCAGATCTAAATGAGGTAAGTTGTGTGTGTGTATGTGTTTGTGTGTGTGTGTGTGTGTGTGTGTGTGTGTTTTAATGAATTGGGTTTTTTTGTAGGTTGTACATGATATCAACTTGCCAACGGGTGAAACCAATGCATGCAAGGTCCCCATCCCCAATCTCAATGAGGTATGCATGGTCAAAAGCTAGATTTTTTGGGATAGTACAAGCATTGTTTTCCACATCAACAAAAGAATGGTAATGAGGAGTTGCTTTTCGTAGGTTGATTGGGACACAGCAAATGCTACGAATGAATTTGAAATGGAGGCTTTCTCAGAGGATGCAATGTGTGGCGATACATCGAGTGATGACATTGATCAAGATGATTTCATTCAAGATGAGGAAGAACATCTATGTCCCATAGCTTGTGACATCATGGATGATGCTCAACAAAGCCCATGCCCCAAATCAAGGGATACCTTGGACCCATATTTATATGTCTCAAGTACATTTTTCTCCTTTGACAAGCAAAGCTACAGTTTAATGAAATCGGATCTTCAAGGGGAAATCAATGTGACACTCGATACCTTAAAGACACATGATTGTCGAGGTTTGCTTAATTTGAAAAGGTGGAAGAGGATGAAGGAGGGTTTGTGTGTTGCTCCTATCCATGATGGCGGTCAATACATCTGCTTGAAATTAGCACCCAACCTAAAGATCGCAGCCATTGAAGATTGGGAATGCATCATACAAGCATCTCATCTCCTTCGAGATCGTGCAATACACCAAGGCGAGAAAGACACTATAAATTCAATCAAGACACAATGGTGCACAGATATTCAAAGCCATGGAATTCCAATAAGCTATATCAAAGATTGGATCGTTCTTTGTGGATGCCAGTTGCATGAAAGACATCAGCAAGATGTTCATAAGGTGCGTGCAAGTGAGAAAGAACACAAAAAACCCTCTTTGATTATAGTCACAGATCAGCCTCATGTTCAAGAATGTTTGGTTGACATCATGATTCAGCACAAGGTAAGACTAGTGTCACTTCG
The DNA here is from genome assembly GCF_041138505.1 of Cibotium barometz. Taxonomy (NCBI): domain Eukaryota; kingdom Viridiplantae; phylum Streptophyta; class Polypodiopsida; order Cyatheales; family Cibotiaceae; genus Cibotium; species Cibotium barometz. The sequence goes on from NC_141060.1 coordinate 29,222,816, forward strand.
GTCCAAGCACAATGGGCCACATAAGCGGGTGGAAGAGTTTGCTTGCCATCGAGGGGGAAAGCCTTCTCGAAGTGGTGGTAAAAAGCGAAGATTGCGAAAATCAAAGCGGTGTGGCTGCCCCTTTAAGGTGGTATTGGAGTATGCAAATGACTCTGATAAGGTTAACATTCTCCTACACAATGTCCATGAAGGGCATGTTCCGGGGTCTAGGGATGATCTTTATTATTTGCCTATTCACCCGCGTGTGATAGCATGCTGCATGGATGACTTATTTGACGTCGGAACATGTCGTCATGTAGCTAAGATGTCAAAATCAAAAGAGCGATTCCATATGGAGAGCTCCTCTCCCCTTGATTGTGTGGTTTTTCGCTTCTTTATGATTCCCAAGGAGGTACAGATGATCGCCTACCAAATGCACACTCAAGGTAACATGCTATACATTGATTGTTTGTTTGCATGTCATGGGGCAATATGATTTAGTCAGCTGTCCTTGTTGATGCAGGGAAAAATTCAGATGATGCTTGGGAGGCAATGTACATGGAAGCACTCCGTTTGAAGGAGCAAAACAAGGTAGCCCACAAAATGGAGGTTATGCAATTCTTTTATGCCTTTTCGTATGGTAGAATTTAGCACCTATGTGACCATTTTCTTATTTTAGGTGATCTATGTTCAACCCTATAATCCAAATGCTATCGATGAATACAAAAGACCATTCATCCTTATCATTCAAGATGCGTGGATGTTGGAGATGGCAATGCGTTTCTCTCCCCATAATGCTTGGGCTGTGGATAGCACATTCAAGACGAATGTTTTTGGTCTACCTCTCTATGCAGCTGTGTTGCCCAACCAAAACGGTGTCGGTATTCCAATTTGGCTAATGATGTGCACAAGTGACGTTGCCACTAATCAAGAGAGCATAGCTTTAGAGCTTACCTTCAAGTTGATCTTCTCAAGAATGTCTCAAACCCGCCCTACTGCCATTGTAATCGACAAATGCCCAATAGAGCTACAAGCCATTCAGAAGGTGGTTAATGCAGATTCTTGTTGCTGGTTTGAAGATAACCAAGGACAACGTCAACAAATCGCCGCGCATGTCTTACTATGTTGGTTTCATGCCAAGAAAGCATGGGTGGAAAACCTTTTGCCACAGGTCTTCTCATACCCTTGTCTATTATGAGTGACAACTAGAGTGCTGGACATGGTTCTGAGTTGTTTTGCTACTTTGCAGGTTTCAAAAGACAAGCAAAATGATGTTTATAATCAGCTATCAAACCTCATGCAAGCAGATTCTGAACAGGCATTTGAAGGAAGATTCCAAGTGTTCTTGCAGCAGTACTCATCACATGTGAATGTATGCCGCTATGTTTCTAATGGTTGGTGTGGGCAGACATGTGTGTGGCGGACACGTTGGCCCAAGTTTGGTCGTCTTTTTCCACATGGAAACGTCGACACAACAAACCTAGTGGAGAGGTTATGGCAGTACATCAAGTACACCCTCTTGGATGCAAAAATCAATAGATCGATATTGGTCCTCTTGCATGCTCTCGTAGGCGACTCTCAGACAGGCACACACATGGGGGGTACTTTACTAGAGTTTTTCAAACAAAAACAAGAGTTAGGTAAATTGCCATTTTTCTTTATGCCATAGTATTTCAGTGGTAGGATTTGCTGCTCTGAATGGATTCTTGTTTTCTTCTCAGCCGATTCTGGACGCTTTAGTATCCAAGGTTCAAGCAAGAGTCACACTGCAAGACTCGCAGGAGGCGAGAGCATCCTTACAAGGTACAAAGATGATTCAACAACGTTGGAAGTGATTGATGAATCAACAATGCTTTTCAAGATCCAAAGCATGTCTAAGCCCACACGATGGTACCATGTAAGCATGCAATGTAGCTACTGTGATTGTCCGGATTGGACATCCAACTGCAAACATCTATATGGGATTCGATTGATATTACAGCATCATTTTCCAAGTCTGTATGCTATTTTGCCTATTGTTGACAATGCACGTTCTTTGGGGCAGCTGCAACATAATGTTGATGTTGGACAAAATGATGAGGGTACCCCATGGCTGAATTTAGAAGGGCAAGATCTTGACATTGGTGAGAATGACCAAGGAATAGGGCTCAACATTGAGCATGGGCAGCATAAAGTAGCAACTAATATTGATGAACAACTAGATCTTTGCATTCAGGACTTCAAAAATATTTTGCAGGGTCTCGAGGAGAGTCTCTCTACATGCGACTCCACACGAAAGGAGTTGATCTTTCAACGGTTGAGGGTTTCAAAAGAGAGTCTTCTTGCATTGGTGGTTCCAAAGGAGGTAGACTTACCTTTGCGAGGCTCCATTCGCCAAATCGAAGCTCATGTGACTCTTACTCGGCTTGGTCATGGTAAGAAACATGAAGGAAGTACTGTTGCTCTTGAGGAGGGGACAACCCCATTACAGCCAACAAAGCGTAATTTCACGGGTACGCTAAGACGTAAGCATCAGCATGGAAGGAGTCGAGTGAGGTTTGAAAAGAGGAATCGTATATTTTGCCCCCATTGCTACAGCAAGACCTTGATGATTGATCCTTTGCAAACACACTCTTGCCATACATGTCATGCATTACTCCCCTTGTCAAGGAGACATGCCCCAGTCGGTTCTGAAGTTGATCTTCTCAACAAAGTTTTCAACTTATGTGATGATTCATCTGTTCAGAATGGAGTGATTATATCTTGTGCATATGGTTTGCACGAAGATGATGAGAGACACTTCAACTTATGCCTCAACAACGGGATTGTGCTTGAAAAGATCCATGCATCTCAACATAGGATCATGCTTGTGTACAGTGGTTGATCGGTAGTACTATCATTGTTGTTGAGAAGACATGTCACAACCAATCAACTAAGATATTTTTTGAAGATTTAAATGCTTCTCTTGTCATGGAAGTACTCTTTATAATGAGATGGTTTCATTTCTCATGCATTGGAATCCATGAGTAAAACTTGAAATTGTCTCTTTTATGTCTATAATTTTTTGTCGCGTTTCAAGAATGCAATCAAACTTGTAACCTTTTTTTGTAGTATATAATAGAGTTTTAGTGTTGCTTGGAATGTCATGTGTTATGGAATGTTTGATTGGAAGGCTCTTGAAGTGTAGAGAAGCTCAAATAAGGTAAGCATATTTTGTTCACTACAAGCTCAACTCTGGTCATTTTTCACGTCCGAGGGTAGCTTTAATGTAGGATTGATGGTAATAAGAGGTCACAAACAACTCCCATCAGTTTTCATAGAGGTTTGAGCATGTCCTATTTTGGCAGCATGCCCAAAACTGGAAATTTCAGGTTTCCCAAATAGGCAGTTTTTGCCAAAGTATAGAGTTTATGCAAAGCAAGAGGTACAAGCAAGCATTGGGGATGCTAGATCATGAAAGAAAGTTGTGGTTTAGTAGCATGCATAAAAAATGCTGATTTGGAAACATTTATGCCTTGTTTAAGTGGATGCATAAACGGCATGTAAGCCGGTTTGACACGTGTGTTGGTGTGGGAAATATATGCCTTGTATTGGTCAAAACACAAGAGTTGAAATCGACTTGGAAATGCATGAGCATTAGTGTTATGTCCGTGTTGGAAATATTATGATATTTGGCTATAGCTATACATCAAAGCTATGTTGGATTAGTAAATGCATGTGTTGCACACTGATTTGGTACAATAAGGGATTTCCAGCTATCTAGTACAATAAAAAAAGCACGCTCTAAACATTCTTCATGATATGAGCGGCATCATCAAGCATTCAAGGTTTTTTGTTGGTCTCTTAGGTATAATGCTAAAGGCTCGTAGTTGAAGCTTGTGGTTTTACATTTTCTATTAAAATTTTGCAGAATGGAATTGGGAAAAACAACCTTACTGCTCACTCGTGTTGGGAAGCTTCTAATCTCAGAGTATGTGTGAAGCTAGAGTATGTGTGAAGCTTAGGTGCTACGCACACACACACACACACATGGATACTTGAATAGGCACCCATTTATGAGCATACATATTACAACTTGTATTTATTTATTTATAGACGTGTATGTATGTATACATGTGTGTGTGTATGTGTGTGTGTGTGAGATAGTCACATGGCACGAGCAAATCAACGCTTCAAGACTAAATAATTGGGCAAATTTGGAAATGACTAAATACATTAAATATGCAAAGAGAGTGGCCTTTGCACCAGAGGGCAATAATCCCACTGCCAAAACATTGACAAGCATAATAAAAACCTAGATTGTACACACTTTACTAAGGATAGAGGTAGACATTCAATGCATCCATAAGAGGATGAACCCATTGTCCAAAACAATATTTAAAAGAGGCAGCAAGGTATAATTAATCATTTGATCGTAGAATGTCATTACAAAAGTAGAATGTCATTACAAAAGTGGGCAAGATATAATTGTTTTAGAATGTAATTACAGCAGATATTGAAAAATGGAGAATTTAATCCCAAAATACTCGCAAAATGCTGCACTAAAACTGTATTGATGGCCCAAAAAACTGAAATTGCTTCAAAACTGAACTGCTCCAAAACTGAACTGATGGCTGCCCAAAAAACTGAACTGATGGCTGCCCAAAAAACTGAGTATGGCTGCCAAGCGTCAAATGTAGTGTGCCGCCTCAAAAGTATGTTTCGCCGATCCAAAAAGTGCCGATGCATTGCACCAAACATGCTTCTTCAGGGTTCACCTAAGCATTTCATGCACCATTGGTGTAGCTCCGTCCTTAGCTTGCACACCTCTTCGTGCTGGAGCCAATCCTTTGTAAGCTGCAAACAAATGCCAACAAGCCAAGGATATAACATTGAGCTTCCAATACCTTACCCAATCAAGCCATGCTAAGCTCATTGGACTTACCCATGTCTTGCCTATGCCATCTTGCAGTATGCCGGCAATGAGATACCTCACAAATGTCATCACATAGAAGCCACAATCTGTGCCGTTGGGCTGCTTTGGTACCTGTTCCAAAATTACATATAGGATGTAGACAACAAAAAATCATGCACAAATAGCATATGGACACATAATTCAACATTGATATACCAACGAAACAACTAAGAAAACTAGCCTCCACCTCAACAATCTTTAGGTCTAGCTCTTTTGCAGGATCATAAAGAGCACATTGGACAACTGAATCAGCCACATGCGGCGCCAAGCACTTAAGAGCGCTGCATAAAATACAAAGCTTAGATTGTGTTATGCTTTGTGAGAGAATATGTGACCTACATATTCACAAAGACACTAGTTTTGTACGTATACCTGTATAAGCTTTCCAAAAACTCCTTTGGGTCTGTAAGTCCCAAAGAGTCCAAGTACAACAGATAGTTTTTCTTCCCCCGTAAACGAAGCACCCTTTTGTCCTTGTTGACATAAAGCACGAAGAGAGACCAATGGCTCCTATTGCACACAAGACAACCAGCAAAAGTGAAAAGCAGACTCCTATTTGCAATAAATAATTGAGTACTATTCCATTGCCATATGCACACCAGCAAAAGTGAAAAGCAGACTGCTAAATGCAATAAATAAATAAAAATCAGCTGATTACTATTCCGTTGCCATGTGCACACCTGCAAATAATAGGAAAGAAACACAACTCAAGTTTGGACATGTCGATGCCAGCAAAGAAACCCGAAAGGTGTGTGACACGGAGCTCCAACGTCATGGAATACCACATGGAGTCAACGAACAACACCTTCTCAAGAACGGTGCATGGCAACATATTCTCCATCCATCTGTGCATGAAAGGGGGCAAATAAACGCTCATCCATACAACATGACATAGAACACATGACAAGTCTATCAAACTTACATTCCAAATAGATTCATAGTTCTAGTTGATGCCTCATCAACAAAGATTGCCTTCAAAAGTGGCTCATCTATTGCTGCATACAGCTTATACCTCGTGGAATTGAACTCAATCTCAACCCCTGAATTCAACCTGCAATGGAAATCCCAATATCAAAAGAGAAAATAAAAAACAAATGCTGATCTTACAATACAACAAGGGCACACAAAACTGCCAATTAGTTGTGACCCACTAACCTAGATCTTGCAACATTACGTTTTGCTATTCGTAGCCATCCTTCCCCTTTCTTTACCACGGCAACATGCGAGTTAGAGATCTCAAATGTGAGCTTGATATTGTTGCTCGCCTCAGACAAAGTTGGAGAAGATATATTAATTGGCACCGTGGTATTGTGATTTTGCATTGCACGAGAAGATCGAGAAGATCTAACAGGCAACTTCTTCCTTGTAGCTCCACATGCCTACAAAAAGAAAAGAAAAGAGACCTTACGAAGACTTTAATGTTGCACCCATGCAATCTCAAGAAAGCATATAACACATAGTAGAGTAGAGTTCATTATATTTATGTCTATCTACCTTGTCTACCTCCAAACCTTCTTGCATTGGTTTGCTAATCTTCATAAATTGAAATGACCAGTCAAGTGCCTCGTCCACTGTGCTTCCTTTTAGATCATCCATCTACAACGAATGACAAGGCAACATAAATAATATCATAAATAGACTAAAGAAATAGCTCTAAACAAAAGAGAGAAAAAGGAGCACTTACTAGCTTCTTGACACCCATAATTTTTTCCATGTCTACATGTTGCGCAACATTCTCACCAATTTTCAAATCCTACAAACAAGATTGTATAATTACGCAATGCATGATATGGAATGTAAACCGTGATAGTGAACTTAGGCCATATCAATGTAAACCATCACCACTAAGCATGCATGACAATATACCAAAAAGAGAGCAAAGAAATAGTACAAACAAAGATAGTGATAAAGAGCAACACTTACCGTCTTGGTGCTGGCCTTTGAACCCATCCCTCCTTTTGTAAGCTTTTGCTCATCGTCACTCTCAATCTTTTTCTCCCCATCATTTTGACCATGGTGCTCATCGTCACTCTCAAACTTTTGCTCCCGGTGCTCATCGTCACTCTCAAGATTTTGCTCCCCATCATTCTGACCATGATGCTCCTCGTCACTCTCAAGATTTTGCATCTCTTCTTGCTGGTCAAGGTCATCCATAACAATGTGTAACCATGCAGGTAAAGGTTTGACCTACACACATATCTAGTAGCTAAGCCAGTGTACTTATTATATATAACACACACACACATACGACATACAAAACACACACATATGACATGTACGTATAACACATTCATACACACACCTTAAAACAACACCCATGATTTTGCAAACTATAGTAATCAAGACCAAGACACTAAACTAGGGCAGATTTAGTAAACTATGACCATGTCTAGACATCAAGACCGGGACACTAAACTAAGGCAGTTTTGGTAAAAACTATGGTCATGCCATATTTTGCTAAACCATGACATGACATGACACACATTGCATATGCACACATACTCATATGCATGCACACACATGCATATGATATGACATAGAAGTAAGATCTTGTGTAAATATGTTTGTGTATGCATGTATGTGTGTGTGTGTGTTCTCGAGACTCATTTGATTATACACAAGGATGTACACACATATGCATATACACACATACTCATATGCATGCACACACATACATATTCATTTGCATGCACACACATGCATGCACACAAGCATAGTCACTCACAAGGGAACGAGAATGTGAACTTGTTTTGAGAAGAGAGGACTATTTGGAACGAGAACATGAAGCTTAAATCAAATGGAATGGGACGTTATTTGCATGAGTGCAATGCATCCACTTGACAATGGACACTCACTCACATGCATGCGCACATGCATTTACATTTACTCACACACATACCCATGCACACACCTTAAAAGTACAAGCACACATATGACATATACATACAACACATATATGGCATATACGTATAACACATACACACACATGCATACACATACATGCCTTCAAAGAATACCTATAATTTGCAACTATGGCCACGTCTAGTAATCAAGATCGAAACACTGAACTAAGGCAGTTCTGGTAAACTATGGTCATGCTACATCCATGTTTTAAATAAAGGTCAATGGTACTAAACAATGGTAATGTCTATTAACAAGGGCATGTGTGTGTGTGTGTTCTTGAGGCTCATTTGATTACACACAAGCATAGTCACAAGGGAAGGAGGAGAACAGGAACGGTTCAGAGAAGAGAGAACTATTTGGAACAGAAACATGAAGCTTAAATATAAGAGAATGGGATGTGATTAACATGTGTGCAATGCATGCACACACACTTGATAATGGCAATTTCAAATTACCCAAGGATGCAAAACAAACACATGCTTTGTAGACATACATGGCCTAATCAAAACCACGTATGTTTGAGAGGCTTATTTGAATTAAAAAGATTATGCAATGCAATAGCATATCGGCTCGAACATGTTGTAAAATCATATGCTCCAATGCGTTGCAACATGCATCAGAACTGGAAGGTGAAAATTCTCATTTTTTGCAAGCCTTACTAAATGTAAGAAATGCAAGAAGTACATGGCATGCACGGATGGGAAATTACACACATACTCCAAAGTCATAATATGTACAACAAACACATATGGCATGTACGTATAACACACACACATATACATGCATGCACACACTTGACACACACAACATATACATATAGCACACATAGATGGCATATACACACATGCCTCAAAAGGACAACCATGATTTTGCAACTAGGGTGATGTCTAGTAATCAAGACCGGGACAATGAACTAAGGCAGTTTTGGTAAACTATGGTCATGCTATAGACATGCCTTAAATATAGGTCAATGATGCTTGTCTACAAAATTTGTTTTTACCTTAGTTTAATGTTAAGTCATCCTAACTCAACAAGATGCATCAAGATTCAACTGCATGTGACTATATGCTTTACATATGTGTAGCACACACATGATCCAAAACAAAAGACTAAACAATCATGATATTTATGAAAACAAGAGACTATAAACTTCTTTTCGGAGCATGTAGACTTACTTTTGTATGTCCATGAGCTGCGATTCGACTCTCAATTTTGGCCAAGCGATTTGCAGCCGTCGACATGTAGGATGTCATCGCGTCTTTCACCCACGAAGCAATGTAGTCCTCCTTTGTGCCTGTCCTAAACACCTCTTCAAGATCGTTCCATGCTTGCTCCGCTTTCAAAGTCTGCGCATGCTCATATGTCAGCCGATTCCTCTCAAATTTTCTATCCTTGTCATGAAATCTTTTTTCTGCTTGTCTTTTCCAACTGCTTGCATTAGGATGAGGGAATATGCGGCTTGGGCGAGATGCCATTTGCTTGTTGGTTGGACGACCAATAACACGCTTAGGGATTTTAACTTGTAAGCCATGCTTTTTTCGGAGGTGCTCCTCCATCCGAACCCTCTTTTCAATGAAGGCTTCGCTCGTCGGACATACATTGCTTGCACGACATTGACGAACGAGCCTCCCATCTGGGAGTTTAACTTCCACATATGGTAGGGGGATGCTTGATATTGCCTCTTTTCCATGCGGAGCTTGGACTACATCTACCGGCGGCTCCAAATTTTCATGCACATTTGATGCAGCCATACCCATTCTAACCTCCAACTTTTTTCGTGGCCTTTTGTTAAGGCTATCAAGGGCAGCCCCTTCTTCAAATGTTCCACCTAAATTTGGTGATTTGGGCAGAGTCGAGGCTTGCTTCTCCAATTTTGGATCCAACCCATCGTCGTCTCTACCCTTGCTGCTTCCTTGCCCTGCAACGACCTTCTTTCCCAGCTTGCAATCTTGTTGTGCAAGAGCCTTCTTGCCCTTGCCCTGTTGGTTTCTAGGTGCCATTCCCAAAAAACCCTGCTCTGCTGCACCTTACAAATCTCTATGAAGAGCCACTCTCCAATTGCAAGCCAACCTTAGTGCAAAAAATCAGCTTTGAATCTAGCCTGTATAAATATGATCCTGGCCCAGTTCACAACCGTGGATCCCATGCTCCACGCTTTTTTAAAAAGCGTGGGACTTAGTCAAGAGGAAGGGCAGCAACATAACTAAAGCATTAGAGTCACCATCTGCATGCATGCACATGAAAAAGACACAAGCGAAGATATGCCATCTGAGCAGCTAAGCATATGCACCTTCATCAATCTATGCAGCCGACCCTTAAACATCGATGAATTGTATTTTTCTTGGAAACTAAGCATTCAAGATGAAAACCCAAATCCAAGCAAACTGGAAAGAAAATGGGAAAATAGACTCACCTTCCATGGCTTGCATGTTCGCAATATCAAGATGATGTAAGAGAGACAAAGCACATTGACATACACAGGGACCTTGCTGTACCCTCCATCTTCCAATCACTCCTTAATTACATAATGCGGAGCTTGCTTGCATTCGTGTATCTCCATACTAGTCCCACGCTTTCTGCCTGTACATGAAAACACCTTCCAATGCAAGCTGTGCTTCTTAAGAAGATCCAGTAGAGCCAGCTATGGCAGAAGTTTTGTATCTTTGGTGGCAGCTCCTCTGCGTAAAGAGGATGGAGCCGGGCCGGGAAAGAACAAGAACCAAATGAAGCAGGAGAGATGGTTTTGGGGGGGCAGGGGGGGAGAGAGAGACGGCTAACAGAGAGAGAGAGAGAGAGAGAGCTAACAGAGGGAAGGGGGAGAGAGAGAGAGAGAGAGATGCAACCGTGCTGGTTTTAGGATTAGGGTCTGCCGCGTCAGGTCCGCCAGATGCCAGAGTGAGAAGGACAAGAAGAGCCACGCGTGCAAAACTCTTCCACATCAGCCCGATGCCCGAGTTCAATATTTTTGGCCTAGTTTCGTACTTTGGACGGCCCAGATTCCCGTGAAAAGCCCACCCCACTTCCCAGCCGTAGATCCCATGCTCCGCGCTTTTTTAAAAAGCGTGGGACTTAGACAAGAGGCAAGGAAAGCGCGTGAACGTCAAGAAGGGGGAGCTGCGTAGGAACTCGAGGTTCAGAGACTAGTAGTGACTCGAGGTTCAGAGACTTGTTATAAGCAGAGGACGTGGGGGATGAGAAGACTGGCAGCTCATCTAATGAGTACGACGCTTTAACTTTAAACACGTTTCGGAGCTCTACGACGCGGACTGCCGACCAAAATGTCTTTAAAGAGGTTTGGTAGACTGTGCACATGCCGAGGTGCCTTGGACACGGCTATGCTTTTCCCATCCACACCATCGATGCCCTAGAGAGAAGAAGAGGGATCATGTGATGGTCCTTGTTGGGGTACAAGAGAGGTTGGCAAGGGTTCTTATGGGATAGTGGCCATGGGAGGAGGTGAAGATCGAGTATGAGGAGAAGAAGGTGGAGTGGTTACATGAGGAAGATGATGAGAATGAAGGGGAGAAGGATGAGTAACACCATATTCGTGAGTTTGGGAATCTCCCAAGTCCCATTTTTGTAATACTAAAAAGGTGGGACCCGATTAACATGTCTATAAGTTTCTCAAAACCCTATCATGTGACTTATCATTGGAAAGCGCTTGAAAAGAGGGATCTATTAAGCTTTAAAGCATACAATTTGGAGTAATGGTGTTCAAGTTATAGCAAATCCAAAGTTTTGACCACGTGTCCCAAACTTATGGAAAATTCCCATATTCCCCAATATGGTGTTGAGTAAAGGGAGGAGAAGGAGAATGAGAATGGGAGGGAGAAGAATGATGAGAATGGGGGGAAGAAGGTGGAGTGGACGCTATAGGAGAATAAGGTGGACTGGATGTATGAGAAGAAGGGACAAAGGATGAGGAAGGGGAGGAGAAGAATGATGAGAATGGGAGGGATGAGAATGGGGGGAAGAAGGTGGAGTGGACGCCATAGGAGAATAAGATGGACTGGATGTATGAGAAGAAGGGGGGAAGGATGAGAAACAGGTGGAGGAGGAGGAGGTGAAGGATGAGGAGCAAAGGGAGGAGATGAAGATGGCTCACCAATGGAAGTGGGCCTGTCAATGGATTGACAACGCATTAAGGCCAATATGGACTAAAAATGGGCCACATTTTAAGCAAAGTTGTTAGTATTAATCTAATCAAGTGCTAAGGTGGAAAAATAGAAAAATGATATTGGCACATGAATAAGACATTGGTGGTTCCCTCTATTCACCCCTAAGCTCTTTTTAGAGTAGAAGCTACCTCAAAACAGTGGTCCACTCCTCACCACTTGCAAACTTCGTAGCCTCGTGGGATCCAAAATTTTGAAATTTTGGCTTCTCTCCAAAAAGTAATTACATGCAATTTTATATTATCTCTCTTCTCTCTCACCGTTTCTTGAGGACTTGTTATTCTTAGAGCTTACAACCTGCATCTTTTTCCTCTCTCTCATTTCTTCACACTATTTTGATAGATCTTGCACTTGGAACCTATAACCTACTACTTTGTTGTCACGTAGGCTGTAATGCCTGTGACCGACGGCAGACCGGATGGCCATGTCCGGGGTTCAGTGGGAGAGGACGCCCATGCGGAGTCATGGGCGGCCAGGCTAGTGTGGACGGCAGGCCACACACTATATAGCCTGGGGGATGAGGGGCAATCCTCATTCTTCCTCTATGGCTGGGTGGTGAGCCAGAGGCCGTCCCCTCTTGTGGTAATGCCCGTAGCGGCGTTACGGGAATGTAACACTGGTATCAGAGCGTGGTTCGATGGGATTGTCAGAGCCCGCGCGTGACCGGGGGACCAGAGCCCACTCGATGGTTTTCGACCATTCGTCTTCTTATCCTTATCCGGAATGGAGGGTGTGGAAGGAGGCAGCCATGGAAGAATGGAGGGGAAGAATTCTCTCTCTCTCTCTCTCTCCCCGACACACACAGTGCAAGCGAATTGGAGGTAAGCAATTTGAGCTTTTCTTTTGCTGCGTTGAATGGCTGCTGCGAAGGAATCGTTGAATTTGTTCAAAGAAGAGCCCTTTCTCTAGACTGTGTGTGCGGGGGAGGTGGAAGGGGCGAAGAGCAACCCCCCTGTCTGCGCAAGCTTCTTTGAAGCTTGGGTGTGGGGGAAACGACACCAGCCCGAGACGGAGAAGACCACGTTGAAGGGGGGGGGCGAAGAGCAGCCCCAGCCCCGTTGCTGCGTACGCGAAAGTGGGGGAGACGACCACTTTCGCTGCTAGTGAGGGCCTGCGCCGTTTGAGCCCAGGCTGCGTGCGCGTGCGCGTTGAGGGCCTGCGAGCCTGCTTTAAGTGAAATGATGCCCTGCTGAGGCCCAGCCCAGCGGCCAGAGGGGCCAAGCCAGGCCAGCCAGCCTAGGCGGCGGCGGCGGCGGCGGCGGCGGCGGCCAGCCAGGCCAGCCAGCCAACCAATGGCGGCGGCGGCGGCGCCGGCCAGCCAGCGCCGGCCAGCCAGGGACCGGCCCGCCAGCAGCAGCGGCCAAGCGCTGCAACGGCCATGAAAATTAAAAAAAAAAAGATGTTAAAAAAAGGGTTTTTAAAAAAAAACCATTTATTTTTTTAATATATTTTTAATTAAGGTTTTGAACCTTAATAATTTTTGTTTTTTTTTTTAAATGTTGGAAAGTTCCCACGGAAAGAAACCTCCTCGCACGCTTTAAAAGTGTGTGTTGGGCAGCTTGGGAAACGGGGGGTTGCGGGATGTGGCTGCGAGTTCATTTTTCAGCCCTCCAAAGCCAAGGATCCCACAAAGAGAACGCGGTTTGCAACACAGCAACAGCGTGAGGTTTGCACTCTCCACATTGTACATTGTATGCCCGTAGGCGTGCCCGTGGACATCCAAAAGGATACAAGCGAGTCCATAGGTGATTATTCATGTGTGCGGAGCTACACACACGAAGGAGGGCAGTTGATAGGATCATTGACATACATGTCGTGAGTGCATAGCCACCCGCAACACCGTTATTGCCATAGATACCATGTGTGTGTGTGGCTACACAACACAACATCGACATCGAGTTATCTTTGGACGCGGGTGCGTAGCCACACGCAATAGCAATTATGTTGTAGCGTAGCCCGTTTTGAGGCTTAGTGATATAATCTGACACTACTTGTATGGTCCTAGAATCATGAGATGATCTCTTGGATCAGGACGTACTAAACAACCGCAGTGTTGTGTTGTGCTTAACAGGGATTTTATATTCACATGATCACAAGATTTTTTTTGTTAATAACACTTGTGAACATGTTATTCACATGTTCACATGTTTTCATATTCTCAAAATAGCAGGTTACCAGTGACCTGGTAACCTGCCGAAGCCCGCCGGGCTTTTTGTTTTCCCAGCGGGCCCGCCGGGAAAATCCATTTTCCCGGCGGGAAAAAAAGTTTTAAAAAAATGGTCAAAATATATTCATGTTCACAGTCATTCTTACCATTTTTGGGCCTTCTGGACTCATTTATGATGTCAAAAGTTCAAAATTCTTTGTACAAAAAAAGTTATCTCTAAATTTATCACCTTAAGCTCGATTACCATCAATTAGATCTTATTATACTTCCAATTGAGTCTAATTGACATCAATTAATATCCAATTGAGTCCAATTGGTATCAATTAAGTCTAATTGGGTGTCAATTGATCGATTGGGCTCAATTGACATCAATTGACACCCCATTGGACTCAATTGGGCTTAATTGGACTTAATTGGATTCAATCAATTGACACCCAATTGGACACAACTAGGCTTAATTGGACTCAATTGACATCGATTAACACCCAATTGATGTCAATTGAGCTCAATTGACATCAATCGTAGTCAATTGATATCCAATTGATGCCAATTGAGCCGAATTGACACCAATTGCACTTAATTGGTACCCAATTGATGTCAATTGAGTCCTCAATTAACATCAATTAACACCCAATTGAGTCCAATTGACATCAACTAATACCCAATTGAGTCAAATTGATATCAATTAAGTCTAATTGGGTATCAATTGATCAATTAGGCTCAATTGATATCAATTGACATCCGCTTGGACTCAATTGACATCAATTGGGTGCCAATTGAGTCTAATTGACACCCAAGTGATATCAATTGCATCGAATTGGGCTCAATTGACATCAATTCACACCTAATTGATATCAATTGAGTCCAATCCAGTTCAATTCACACCCAATTGATGTCAATTGGGCTCAATTGATATTCAATTGATGTTAATTGGACTCAATTGACATCAATTAATATCCAATTGATGTCAATTGAGCTCAATTGACATCAATCGTAGTCAATTGACACCCAATTGATGCCAATTGAGTCGAATTGAGCTTAATTGATATTAATTACACTCAATTGGCACCCAATTGATATCAATTGAGTTCGATTGGACTCAATTAACATCAATTAACACCCAATTAAGTCTAATTGATATCAATTAATACTTAATTGAGTCAAATTGATATCAATTAAGTCTAATTGGATGTCAATTGATCAATTGGGCTCAATTGGTACCAATTGACATCCAATTGGACTCAATTGACATCAATTGGGTGCCAATTGAGTCCAAGTGACACCCAATTGATATCCATTGCATCCAATTGGGCTCACATCAATTCACACCTAATTAATGTCAATTGAGTCCAATCACGTTCAATTCACACCCAATTGATGTCAATTGGGCTCAATTGACACCCAATTAACTCAGCCCAATTGATATCAATTGAGTCTAATTCAAACCCGATTGAGTCTAATTACATCTAATTGGACTCAAGTGACATCAATTAACACCCAATTGATGTCAATTAAACTCAATTAACATCAATTAACACCCAATTGATGTCAATTCAGCTCAATTGACATCAATCGTAGTTAATTGACACCCAATTGATATTAATTGAGCCAAATTGAGCTTAATTGACATCAATTGCACTCAATTGGCATCCAATTGATGTCAATTGAGACTCAATTAACATCAATTAACATCCAATTGAGTTTAATTGACATCAATTAATACCCAATTGAGTCAAATTGATATCAATTAAGTCTAATTGGGTGTCAATTGATCAATTGGGCTCAATTGATATCAATTGACATCCAAGTGGACTCAATTGACATCAATTGGGTTCCAATTAAGTCCAATTGACACCAAATTGATATCAATTGCATCCAAGTGGGGTCAATTGACATCAATTCACACCTAGTTGATGTTAATTGAGTCCAATTACATTCAATTGATGTGAATTGGGCTCAATTGATACCCAATTGATATCAATTTGGCTTAATTGATACTTAATTGATATTAATTAGACTCGATTGATATTAATTAACACCCAATTGATGTCAATTTGAGCTCAATTGACATCAATTATAGTCAATTGATACCCAATTGATGTCAATTAAGTCAAATTGGGCTTAATGGACATCAATTACACTCAATTAGCATCTAATTGATGTCAATTGAGTCTAATTGAGATCAATTAACATCAATTAGCACCTAATTGAGTCTAATTGATATCAATTAATACCTAATTGAGTCAAATTGATATCAATTAAGTCTAATTGGGTATCAATTGATCAATTAGGCTCAATTGATATCAATTGACATCCGCTTGGACTCAATTGACATCAATTGGGTGCCAATTGAGTCTAATTGACACCCAAGTGATATCAATTGCATCGAATTGGGCTCAATTGACATCAATTCACACCTAATTGATATCAATTGAGCCCAATTGATATTAATTAAGTCTAATTCACACCCAATTGAGTCCAATTGCATCTAATTGGACTCGATTGACATCAATAAACACCCAATTGATGTCAATTAAACTCAATTAATATCAATAAACACCCAATTGATATCAGTTGACTCCAATTGGGTTTAATTGACACCCAATTGATGTCAATTAAGTCCAAATAGATACAATTAGGCTCAATTGACACCTAACTGATGTCAATTGAGTCCAATTGGATTCAATTGAGTCCAATTGGGTTAAATTAGATGCAATTAGGCTTAATTGATGTCAATTGAATTAAATTGGATGCAATTTGTCCAATTGATGTCAATTGAGTTCAATTGGATGCAATTAGGCTCAATTGACACCTAATTGATGTCAATTGAGTTCAATTCATACCCAATTATTGTTAATTGTATCCAATTGAGCTCAATTAACACCCAATTGATGTCAATTGGACTCAATTAACATCAGTTAACACCCTTTTGAGTCCAATTGATGTCAATTGAGTCCAATTGGGTGTCAATTGATATCAATTGAGCCCAATTGATCAATTAATACCCAATTAGACTTAATTGATGTCAATTGGACTCAATTCATTCAATTTAGCATCAATTATAATCAATTGATATCCAATTGACATCAATTAGGTGTTAATTGATGTCAATTGAGCCCATGTGACATCAATTGTGTGTCAATTGAATCCAATTGATGTCAATTGAGCCCAATTGGCATCAATTGTGTGTCAATTGATACATAATTAGCTTCAATTGGGCTCAATTGACATCAATTGACACCCAATTGATGTCAATTAGGCTCTATTGACACCCAATTAGACTCAATTTGGCTCAATTGACATCAATTGACATCCAATTAGACTCAATTTGGCTTAATTAAGTCTAATTAGACTCAATTAGACTCAATTTGGCTCAATTGATATCAATTGACATCCAATTATACTCAATTTGACTCAATTGACACCCAATTAGACTCAATTTTACTCAATTGACATCAATTGACACCCAATTGATATGAACTGATGTGAATTGAGCTCAATTGCATCGAATTAGGCTCAATTGACATCGATTGACACCCAATTAATATCAATTGAGAGCAATTGATGTGAATTGATGTCAATTGAGCTCAATTGCATGGAATTAGGTTTAACTGACACCCAATTAATATCAATTGAGTGCAATTGAGCCCAATTCAGCTCAGTTGTAATCAATTGACACCCAATTGATGTCAGTTGCATCCAATTTGGCTCAATTGAAACCCAACTGATGTCAATTGAGTCCAATTGATGTTAATTGGCACCCAATTGATGTCAATAAGGTTCAATTTATGTTAATTGATCCCCAATTGATGTCATTTACGTCTAATTGAGCTCAATTGACACCCAAATTATCCAATTGAAGTCAATTAGACTTAATTGACTTCAATTGTGTTAATTGGATATTAATTGATATCAATTAACACCCAATTGCTATCAATTGAGTCTAATTCGGCTCAATTGACACTCAATTTACATCCAATTGGGCGTGAATTGAGCTCAATTGTATCATATTAGGCTCAATTGACATCAATTGATACACAATCGATCACACAATTGAGTGCAATTGAGCCCAATTGATATCAATTATGATCAATTGACACCCGATTGATGTTAATTGCATCCTATTGGGCTCAATTGAGCACAATAGGATGCAATTAACACCCAATTGAGTGTCAATTGAGTGCAATTGAGCCCAATTGAGCTCAATTGATATCAATTGACACCCAATTGATGTCAACTGAGCTCAATTGAGCTTAATTGATATCAATTGACACCCAATTGATGTCAACTGAGCTCAATTGACACCCAATTGATGTCAACTGAGCTCAATTGAGCTTAATTGACATTAATTGTAATAAATTAACACCCAATTGAAGTCAATTGGGCTTAATTAATATCAATTAACATCTAATTATTATCAATTGAGTCCAATTCGACTCAATTGATACTTAGTTTACACCCAATTTATGCAAATTGGGTGTAAATTGGACTCAATTGCGTCGAATTAGGCACAATTGACATTAATTGACACCCAATTAATATCAATTGAGTGTAAATCAAGTGTAATTGAGTCCAATTGGGCTCAATTGAGTGCAATGATGTCATGGACAATTGAGTCAATTGATGTAAGTATAGTTAGATTTAATTGGTGTGTCAATTGAACTTAAGGCCAGCAAATTATACAAAACTTTTTTTGTGCCAAGAATTTTGAACTTTTGACATCATAAATGAGTCCAGAAGGCCCAAAAATGGTAAGAATGACTGTGAACATGATTTTTTTATTTTTTTTATTTTTTTTATTTTTTTATTTTTTAAATTTGTCCTCAGGGAAAATGGGTTTTCCCGGCGGGCCCGCCGGGAAATGACATTTTCCCGGCGGGATTACTGGCAGAGAAGATTTTTGCAGGTCATAAAAAATGCCCGTGAATATACATTGTGATCACAAGAATTTTTATGTTAACAATAGGTTTTGTTAACGTGATCACGAAATTGTGAAGACGTTAATGAAATCCCTGGTGCTTAACAACCAAAGTGTATTATGCTAGGTCCGTAGAGATGCAAGCACTTGTGCAGGGTCCTAGAGGTCTATTATTCTAAGATTTGTAGTAATCTTAGAGTGAGGTCCGTAGTGATCTTTCAATTCGGAGTTCATCGAAACCCGTCGTGCCGTGTGGCCGTAGTGCCCGTTTTCCACGAACGAGACCCACCGCACACGGCCGTAGCGCCGCGTGCTAAGAGACAGACAAATCCCACGGACGTAGTGCCGAATCCTTCGAAAGAGAGCCGTTCTATGGCCGTTGTGCCTAGTGAACACGTCTATGGCCGTAGCGCCGCAAGAATAACACATGTGGTGATCACACATTTGGTTCGGAGAGACTAAATTTAAGCTGAGCAAGTATTGACCATAAAAGTCACGTAGATTGCCTTGTAAAAATAATCCCTAAGGTGTGTATTACTTGGGATAAAGGGGCTACTAGTGCTGCTAGCAGTACTCAACTGAATGGTTTATCTAGGAGTACTAATCTGAAGGATTAGCGTACGCCTAGATAATAATAGCAGATTTAGGATTGATTTGTAAAAATCAAAGGTAAATCTGAAGGGGTATAGTCTTGAGATGTAATGCTCAATGCCCTTATAGAAGTTGATCGAAGAGAACTGTTCTTAAACTTACTAGCATGGTTTTCTCTTTTTTTTATTGCCATGCGTTGACATCCCACTGCTCGAGAGTTTGTGATGATCTTTCGAGGGGGGAAAGAGCCTTTTTATATGTCACATCAATTGGTTTGGCGGTAATTTGATGGTATGGGACATCAAATTCTCACGGAATCGATTGTAGTCTTGGTGGAATGGGACGCTAAGGCTTGTGCATGTAACTTGACTCTTTGGCAGGTTGTATGTACACTTGTCTGTAGTGATAAAGTGTGCAAGATAAAATTGGAACTTGAAAATTACCAAATATAGCCATAAGTTGGGTTTTACAGAGTTCGGAGAAGCTCTAGGTAGCAAGACCATGATGGTGTGCTAGTGCTAACAGAGTGATTTAGTTCCGGAGTGATCTAAATCTAGAGGTTAGCAGTAAGACTAGTTTGGTTGGACAATTTCATGCATGGGGGACGCCCTATAGCATTTTGCAAGCGTAGTCTTGCCTATGTTCAACATAAGTATGCGATTGTGTGAGCACATTTTAGCTGCTACCATATGAATTTGGAAAATATATTACTTTCCTACATAAGCAATTGTAATATTGCATGACAGGCTATGTTGCTTACAAAGTTCATGTGCATGTAAACCCTATAAGTCGTATGACCCCTGGGAAATGAGTGGAGCATTTCTAGGATTTAATAAGGTTTTACATGGCAATAGTGAGTAGTATCTCACTCCAGATGAGCCTGGTTGTTGTTAGTATCGGATCCGACATATGAAGTGTACATAAACTTGGGCTGAGTTAGGATAGGAGGCTAAGCCGGAGAGCTTAGTGGTAAATCCTACTGTATCTGGTGAGTTTTGACTTAACCGGAGTGTTAAGAAGTAAACTCAAAGTCTGGGGCTGAACCGGAGTGTTCGGAGGTAGACATATCTTTTGTTAAATCGGAGAATTTAGCAAAAGATGAGCTTGGGGTGAACCATGGTACCCAGGAAAAAAGCTCTTCACACTAAAATGGTGCACAATAATTTTAGGGTGATACAAAATCCATCTCGTAGGAATGTTTTACAACTTTCCATAGATGATAGATGAAGACCATGTACTTTACGGAGTTAAAGTACATAGGTGGTGACTTCGGCGCCACATTTTTTTAGGAAGTCACCAGTGGTGTGGTTAGGTCGGCCGAGACTCCACAAGACCTATGCACTAGTTTTTAAGTTGACCTCTATGATAAGGACATCCAGAAATTCGTTTTGTAATACCAGAATTTGCACTGCAATGTGCAATGGAGGGGTCAATTTGTGTAGTCACTTCTTAGCACAGGTGACTTAAGCATCTTGTTATAGATGGCTGTATATGGTACTCCCACTCGGGGGAGGTACACCATTGGGTACGGAGTTACTCACAGACTAGTATGGAGCTACTAGTGTGATGATAGTGGGTACGCAGTTACTTACTACTAATACATAACTGCTAATAACATTAAGATCCTCGAGTGAAAGATACTCTAGATTAACATTTTAAATTACCGAACCACAATCCATGAGTATCGAGGTACTCATAAATATGTTGATATTGCTCAAATCGAGGGACCGGTTTGTTCGATGGTATGGAATAAGCAAGGAGAGTGGAGTAACTTAAAAGTTACACATCACTAGTCCTAGTGAGTTGTCGAGGTCATCCGTAGTTTGATGATCCCCTCTACCTATCAGATAACATTCAATTTTGCAAGCCCTGGCATTTAATCCGTAGTGATTATGAGTTGGGTGTGAGATATGGTTATGAAGTTCTTACAAGAGTACTCGTTTATTTGCTTGTCATTGATTATAGCTTGGTAGAGATTGCCACCTGTGATGGGTAGGTAGCTTTGCCGCTATAATGAGGAGGCAGCAAATAATGTTCTCATAGTTATACTTCATACCAACACCAAACAGGGATAGGATGAAATTCCTAAGCTCATCATCACGAAGTACTGTGATGTTTGCATTTATATTGAATGTACGATGTAATGAGACATTGGGCTTGTGTAATTACCATCAATTATCTAGCAACCTATGGCTTCGCAACAGCAAGCTCAGTCATTATCTGTGGATTGTTAATGTGGTTATTAGTAGTTTGGAATTTCTTGATAGATGGTACAACCCACCCAAATAATTCATAAGTGTGTAACCACTTATGAAGGGTAATAATATGCAACAATGAAGCACTTTGTTACAAGTGTGAAACCACTTATCTGTTGCAAAGCAGTTTATCAATAGTACCACCATATGTGCGTAGACACTATACCACATCTTCGTTGCAAGATGTTTAAAAGTTTCTTGGAAGGACTCAAGAATATAACATATGATATTAAACACGGTCTAGATTTGTTCTTGGACCTATGACACTAGCGCGTAGTCCGCTTGAGAGTAGAGTTTTTGAGGACAAAAACCTTTCTTGAGGGAAAGGAGGGATATCCTCAAATATCACATAAACTCGAATAGTTGTGTGAGTCCAGACAATACTTGAAGAGATATGTCTGGTAATAGCAACAAAGAGTTGTAAGTGAATGGATGTAATTCCAGACACCCGTAGTGGTGCAATAATCTTTATCAAACATCTCCACATACTATATGGTCTGCCCCCGCAGATATAGTATGGCATAAGAGATAGGAAGTTTGATTGTTATATTTGAAGGGAAATCTTCAAAACTTACATTTACTCTGAGTTAGAGTGGAGTTTAACCATCCGTAGATTGATGGTAGTTAGAAACTCAACAATATTCTAGAGCATATGCTTGTGCAAAGATGTTACTCTAAGAGAGAAAGTATCTCTCAGCTTTGGAACTGATCCTTGTGATGCATGATTAGATTGGCTCTAGTTTATTTCTCCTATGGCCGTAGAGCTTTCCAAGGAGAAGTTTTAACAAGTTGGTGATGCAACATGGTAGCGTAGTTTACAAATATCTAGTAGCATAGTCTAAGAACTTGCGCTACTAGAGTGCTCTCCAGTACATTAGCTTCTGTGCTAATGACATGATGCAAAATCAAGGTATGAAATTTGCCTTAAGGTTTTGGTTGAAATACCAAATCATGGCTTGTGTGAGCATGATCCTGTCTTTACATAGGTCTGGCGTGCTGTACGCGTACGCACTTTATCACAGCCGTGCCCACCTTCCTTGCCGGCACGTAATGCTACTCCGGAGAGACTGGCCGTAGGTGCGACGGATAGCGAAGCAAGAGTTAGTCCGGAGAGGCTAGCCGAGCCTTCGGGGTATAGTTTTGATAGTCCAAGTGCGGGTCATGCTGGGATTCAGAAGACCTATGCACTAGTAAAATACAGTTTTATTGGCCTAGTTTGTTTAAGAACGTCCAGACTTATGTGCTGAAATGCAGTAAGTGCCAGGTCAATAAACATGAACGTTTTAAGGTTGGAGGACTACTCCATCCGCTGGAGATTTCTCAAGGGAAATGGGAAAGCATTTCCATGGATTTCATTACCGGTTTACCCAAGACGAGTCGAGGGAATGACTCGGTGTGGGTGGTAGTGGACAGGACTAAAATGGCAAAGTTTATCGCCACAAAGAAAACTGTAAAAACGCCAGAGTTGGCAAAACTCTTTATTGAACATCTCTACAAGCTATATGGCCTGCCCGCAGATATAGTGTCGGATAGAGATAGACAGTTCAACAGTCATTTTTGGAGGGAAGTCTTCAAAAAGTTGGATACTACTCTGAGTATGAGTATGGCAGATCATCCGGAGTTTGATGGTCAAACCGAAAGAGTTAACCAAATTCTAGAGGATATGTTGCGTTCTTATGTTAGTAAGAAGCAATCTAATTGGGAAGAGTACTTGCCCTTATTGGAGTTTGCCCATAACAGCTCCAAACACTCAGCGACTGGATTTACACCATTCATGTTAATGTATGGATTCCAGCCGAGATCTCCAATGGCTGTAGGCCTAGAAAAGGAGAAGATTCAATCTGTCAAGGATTTCCTTGAAGATATGAATGATATGCTCAAAGCTGTACACGAGAGCATTCGTAGTGCACAGGATCGCGCTAAAACATTTGCCTATAAAGGACGCAGACAAGTGACCTTTGCAGAAGGTGACTTTGTATTTTTAAAGGTTCCTGCGCAGTCAGAAACCATGCAAACGAGAAAGTGTGATAAACTTTCTCCGAGATATTGTGGTCCTTTTAAAATCCTTAAGAAGATTGGGGACGTAGCATATAAACTTGAGTTACCGGAGAGTTCTCAAGTCCATCCTGTCTTCCATGTCAGTAAACTGAAGAAATCAGTTCACGGGTTAGAGAACGCAGTTTCTCCAGAGATTCGGTGGACTTGATAGAGCCACCAAAGATACCACATGAATCTGAAAAGATTCTATAGTATCGTGACAGACAAACCCGACATAAAGTGTACCAGGAAGTACTTGTTAAATGGACAGATAGGGATGAGGAGGTATCAACCTGGGAACGCCGTAGTGCAATTTCCAAAAGGTTTCCCCAGTTTGTTTTCGAGGACGAAAACTCTTCTTAAGGGGGGGGTAATGTCACGTAGGCTGTAATGCCTGTGACCGACGGCAGACCGGATGGCCATGTCCGGGGTTCAGTGGGAGAGGATGCCCATGCGGAGTCATGGGCGGCCAGGCTAGTGTGGACGGCAGGCCACACACTATATAGCCTGGGGGATGAGGGGCAATCCTCATTCTTCCTCTATGGCTGGGTGGTGAGCCAGAGGCCGTCCCCTCTTGTGGTAATGCCCGTAGCGGCGTTACGGGAATGTAACATTTGTCCTCTCTCATCTTTCTCAACAAGACCTAAAGCTTCATTGTAAGATTCCTCCCCAGCCTCTCAAATGTCTAGCATCTTCCCCCTGTAATCAATTCTCTCTTCAGAAATATAAGAGATCTTGTCTCTGCCTGTTTTGGCATAGAGAAAGAAAATATTCTAGAGAGAGAATATTCAGATTCTGAATATTTTTAGATAGAAAAAGTTCTCATATTATTAAGATGAATTCCCGTGAAATAGAAATTCAAAAAGAACTTTCCAATGTGCAATTGGAATTAATTGGAAATGGGTATAAAGGACCTTAGCCTAAGGGTCTAGATTTTTAGAAACTCTTGGATTATGGTCCAATTAAGGTTTCTATGAGCCAATAAGATCAATCCATGTGTGGGGAGGAGATAAATCCAATTTTGTAAAAGAAGATACCCAAAAATGAGTAAATGCTCACATAAGGTGAAGAGTTGAATATGTACAAGGTTTATTAATAAGAAACTATGAGTAATTTTAATAATATGACATATTTTGGGTATAATGATTTCATTTTGACACATATGTAAGGAAGGGGAGTCCCTTCAATCTTCACATAAGGTGAAGAGTTGAATATGTACAAGGTTTATTAGTAAGAAACTATGAGCAATATTAAAAATATGAGATATTTTGGATATAATGATTCCATTTTGACACATATGTAAGGAAGGGGAGAGCCTTCAATG
Organism: Cibotium barometz; assembly: GCF_041138505.1. Classification (NCBI taxonomy): domain Eukaryota; kingdom Viridiplantae; phylum Streptophyta; class Polypodiopsida; order Cyatheales; family Cibotiaceae; genus Cibotium; species Cibotium barometz. The sequence goes on from NC_141060.1 coordinate 29,248,099, forward strand.
AGGCGCCTAATTCACATGCTTGAATGAGTTTTATACTCATAAATAATGTGATATTTTATCTCTCCTCTCTCCTCATTCAAGTCTAGTTCCAAAAAGTTAGCTTAATTGATCTAAAAATGGTCAAAAATTGACCAAACTGATTTGGAAAATTCTAGAATCAGTTTCTTTGGTTAGGAGCTCAATTTTTCCTATAAATAGAGGCCTTCCCTTTGTTAAAAAATATAGTGTTTAGTGCATTGTTACTCTATTTCACCCAAGCCAAGAACTATGAATTTATTAATAATTCATTAGTTTTTGACATTTCCCTCTTCCAAAGATTGGTTGGCCACTCTTGTTCAAACAAGAGTTGAACCCTCAAACCATCAAGCCAAAGGAAAGCTTTCAAAGTCATTAGTAAGTTGGTGATTCTTCTTTTCACTTATTTTATGATTTTTATGACTTTAATGACTCTTATGTTTTATGTCTTCTCTAAAAATGTTATACCTCATTACAAAAAGGTATTTTCCCTCTCTTTTCTAACAAAACCAACCATTCTCTATCCTAGGTGAATGGTTAATTGATTAATGTCAAGTTTTTATAATGATTATTTTATTATAAAAGTGTTACTTTTAGCTTAATTGAATTTCATGCATAGAGGTATACATATAAGATGATTATTTTATTATAAAAGTGTTACTTTTAGCATAATTGAACTTTATGCATAGAGGTATGCATATAAGATGATTATTTTATTATAGAAGTGTTACTTTTAGCATAATTGAATTTTATGCATAGAGGTATGCATATAAGATGACTATTTTATTATAAAAGTATTACTTTTAGCATAATTGAATTTTATGCATAGAGGTATGCATAAAAGATGAATATTTTATTATAAAAGTGTTACTTTTAGCATAATTGAAGGTATGCATAAAAGATGAATATTTTATTATAAAAGTGTTACTTTTAGCATAATTGAATTTCATGCATAGAGGTATGCATAAAAGATTAATATTTTATTTTAAAAGTGTTACTTTTAGCATATTAAATTTCATGCATAGAGGTATGAAAAAAAATGATTATGTTAATGTAAAACTGTAAAGAAAAAAATTAATTATTTTATTATAAAAATGTTACCTTTATCATATTGAATTTCGTGCTGCATAGAGGTGAAAAAAAAATAAATTATTATTTTATTATAAAAATGTTACCAAAAAAATAATTATTTTATTGTAAAAGTGTTACTTTTATCACATTTGAATTTCTTGCATAGAGGTATGCATAAAAGATTATTATTATATTATAAAAATGACACTTTTATCATCATTGGATTTCATGCATAAAGGTATGCATAAAAGATATTTTTATACTAAAAGTGTGATTTTAGTCATAAATAGATTTTATGCATAAATTAGATGCATAAGAGAAATTCTTTTATTCTAAAAGTGTAATTCCTACTAAATTGAATTTATGCATAGGAAGATACATAAAAGATTGAATTTTAATTCAAAGTGTCATTCTCATTTAAAATGAATTTATGCATAAGAAGATACATAAAAGATTGATTCAAAAGTGTCATTCTCATCTAAATTGAATTTATGCATAGGAAGATGCATAAAAGATTGAATTTATGCATAGGAAGATGCATAAAAGATTGAATTTTAATTCAGAGTGTCATTCTCATTTAAAATGAATTTATGCATAGGAAGATGCATAAAAGATTGATTTTTATTTCAAAAGTGTTAGTCTCCTTAAATGGAATTTATGCATAATTAGATGCGTAAAGAAATCTTATATCAAAAATAAGAATTCCCTTGTATTCTATAAAATAGATATGGGAAGGGATAGGATGTGATAAGAGATGTATGAGATGTGATAAGATGTGATAAGATGTATATGAGAAGAGTTAGGAAGTGATAAGATGAGTTAGGATGAGATAAGAGATGTATGAGATGTGATAAGATATGATAAGATGTATATGAGATGAGTTAGAATGTGATAAGATGAGTTAAGATGTGATAAGATACATATGGGATGAGTTAGGATGCGATAAGATGAGTTAAGATGTGATAAGTCGTGTATGGGATGAGTTAATAAGTGTATGTGATGGGATAAGATGTATATAAGATGAGTTAGGATGTGATAAGAGTGTATGAGATGTAATAAGGGGTGTATGAGATGTGATAAGATGCATATGAGATGAGTTAGGATGTGATAAGATGATTTAAGATGTGATAAGATGTGTATGGGATGAGATAAGAAGTGTATGTGATGAGATAAGATGAATATGGGTTGTGATAGGGCGAGAATGGATGTGATGTAAAAGAATAGATGTGAAGGCGTATGGGGCTATTTGAATGGGAATGTGAAAATGGATGTATGAATGAGGATGTGTGGATGTGGAGAAATGGATATAGATACGGATGTGGATGTATACATGTAGATGTGGATGTATGCATATAGATGTGGATGTAAGGATGTGAATGTGCATGTAGATGTGGATGTATGGATGAGGATGCATGAATGTGCATGTAGATGTGGATGTACGAATGTGGATGTGGATGTATGCATATGGATGTGTATGTAGGGAGGTATGCATGTGGATGTGGATGTATGAATGTGGATGTGGATGTATGGATGTGAATGTGGATGTGGATGTCGATGTATGGATGTGAATGTGGATGTGTATGTATGGATGTATGCATATAGATGTGGATGTATGAATGTGGATGTGTATGTATGGATGTATGTATGTGGATGTGGATGTATGAATGAGGATGTGAAAATGGGTGTATACATGGATGAGTATGTAGAATAAGGAACGTGAATGTGTATGGAAAATAATGTGTCGTCGATATGAGTAAATAGATGAAAATGAATACACATTGAATGGAATGTGGAATAAGTAATGTGGATTGAGGAGGGATAATGTGGAAAGACGAGAGTTCGATATAGAAACTGTATTTTGTGACTGTTTGTAAATGATTGTTTTATGTCAAGAATGTTGGGGAAGCATTTTGACCGTCTTATGGATTAAGGTCATGGAGACCTAACTGATAAAGTTTCAACTGCTGAGACGGAGAGTCAATGGATGACGTCTCGCGTAGCAAGGTCGACCGAGGTCTTGACCAGCCTCAGTTCGATTAAAATGGTGAGCTTCCGGTACGGTGGATGAGGGACCAAGGAAGCGGCATATGAGTGAAGCGCTAGGTCACCTGCGAAGGATCCTAGAGGGTGCTGACCATACGGTGCTCAGGCTCTAGGTTGCCAAGGATACCCACACGTACGTCGAGGAAGATATTGGAACAAGGAGTAAGAGTTGTTTTCTGAAACCGGGCATGGATCTGGTTGATTGACCTTGCTGGTCTTCAATGGATGAGTCCATGGCTCTTTATATGGATCTGTTCGTTGATCTTGCTGATCTTCAACGAGAGTCCATCTTGATTTTTATAAGTGATTATATTGCCGAGTATTATGGGCTAGCAACTATTGAAAAGGCCCCTGAGCTTTCTGGTTGCCAATGATGCCATAGATACTCTGATGAAGAAATGATGGGAAATTGAGAATCAACCGGATAATTTGGAAGATTATGATCAGTGATACTATGGTTTCATTAAAGCATTGTTTTAAAACTGGTTGAGTCTGTGAAAAAGGCAATTTCATATTGGGTGTGTAAGTGGTGTGACTAGTTTTATTTTTGCATGAACATCCGGCTAGGGGGCCTGGGAACTCTTTTCCCAGGTACCCGGGACAAAAAAATCAAATTCTAAATTGGATCCCATCACTACAGTGGTTGGGCGGTTGGCTAACCCATGGGATTGGATGGGGTTAGGCTGGACTGATGGATCCGTAAACCGAGACTCAATTTTTGTTATTACGATAGATGAAGTAAATCCCGGATAGTAATTGTTCTATGGATAGGAATCAACAGCTGTACCTCTTGATGGGGAAAAAAGAGTTGATCCCAATGATCCAAGTGCAAGTTTCTTCCTTGATCTGACCGAGTACCTTTATAGGTGCAGTTGGATCAGTTTGAACAGTAATGGTCTTGACTACGTTAGAGTAAAAAGTTATCCTGGTGGAATCGTCCGTGCTTTCCAGATAAAGGAAGTTTTTTTTTTCGGGTTCGGTTTTGGAAATACCGACGGATTAGTCTCTTGTCCGGATATCCGTGGACGAGGCCCCGAATGTGGGACCCCTGTCCTACGTGAGAAGTGCTACTTCCGCTGCTAGTACCCCGAATCCGTTGCTCGGTGGGAACAGGGATCTCACAGTTGGTATCAGAGCATTTGGCTAATTAAGAGCAACTGAGAAGCCAATTATGTCAAAAATTTATCAAGAAGCACAAAAAGGTTGTAATTGTGTGATATAATTCATACAATTGATATTCAAACTGATAATTCGTAAATTAGTAATTGGGTCTTCGGATGGGAGTACCGCAATTGTATGGAACCCTGACTTGCTTGAGGCCTAGACATTATGGTATTTACCTTATAGTTCCAAGTACCATGACTACCTGTATATACCGAGGGTATAACTGCAGCTCTTTACCGGTAGTATATACGAGTAAATCTAAGACTTGAAATTATAAGCATTCATGCTATCCAGATGATGATTTCGAATGTGGTTGATATGATTTTTAAATTCTGTTTGAAAACTGATGAGTTGATTTGGATTCTGAATTGAAAAATGAGGACCCCTGAAAATTGGTTGAAATATAATAAGCTGAGCGAATCCACAATGAGGATGAATGGGACGAGTCCCTGTGTTGATATTCATAACTAGAATGATGATAATGATTTCAGCAAATCACTATGAGATTAGTGGATTGTGTTGTCAAATTGCTACTGTTAATACTTGACTCGGTAGATCAAGTTAAGGGATGACAAATTGAGAACTTGCTTAACTGAAATTCCCGTGGAGAAATGTTCATGGAGAAATGTTCAGAAGGAAATTTTTCGATCTAATGGACCATTATCGTGTTAAAGATATGAATGATATGATCTGAATGAATTGTTATTTAATGATGAGTTCTATATAAGGGATATTTATCCCCGTATTCTGTTGGGTTGACCAGAATATAAGAAACCCCAGAATAATTTGGATCTTAAGAAAAAGAGTTGTCCTCAACTTTGCGAGATGAGGACATCTCGCATTTTTTTAAAGTGAGGTAGAATGTAAGATTCCTCCCCCAGCCTTCAAGGTATACAGGAGTAAGAACCTCCCTTTCTGATCTTATAATTATTCCCTCTCTAAGATAAAAGAAAGACTCTGTTCCTAGAATACTTTCTCAGGAGCCCACTTGTTTTAAGGATTCTGAACGAGGAGTTCAGAAGTGAGAACCGGTGTTTTGGATGCCAAGGTTTTGGTCATCAGTTAAAAGACTAACTAACTCCTGCCATGACAAGGGCACAGGGAAGTCAAGAACCCTTCATACTAATCTAATCAGGGTCCGTCTCTCGGACACGATTGCTTATCTCCATTAACTAGGTCCGACCCATTGATTAGGGTCAAGATGTCCAGACAAATGCTTGACGATATGGAGCAGCAGATGCAGGCAATTCATAAACATATAAAAGCTGTCCAGGATCGACAGAAGCAGTATGCAGATAAGAAGAGGACAGTCAGAGAATGCAAAGAAGTAGATATGGTCTTCATTCGAGTACGGCCCAAAAGAAGTTCTTTATCTCTTGGGAAGTATAAGAAGTTACCCCCCAGATATTGTGGGCCTTATCTGATTTCAAAGAAAGTAGGTGACTTAGGCTACGAGCTTCTTTTACCTGCTCATCTCAAAGTTCTTAATGTATTTCATGTAAGCCTTCTATAGAAATTGTGCCAAACCCAAATCATGGAAAGATGGAAAAACTTCAGTGGCAAGATACCGTTGGCTTCTAGGTTACGCTAGTTCCTCCTTTTATAAGTCGTAACTCTTACTTGTCGCTCGCAGTAATCTTACTTCCATCGATCTCCTTTCTTTCTTAATCTCTCTTATGGCTTGGCAGCAAGACTTGGTTTTATCCATGATGATTTCTCACCTTCAAGACGCAAGCGAGTCTGTGAAGAAGGATTTTATAGAACTGTATGAGCGCTCACTTTTCCCTCACTTGGGAACTTCTGTAGCTCAGACCAAATGGCGGACCTATCAAGACATAACTAGGGTAACATCGTGGGGCCAGCAGCACTTTCGTAACAATGTCCGCTTGGCGATGGTTATTGAAGCCTTGGGTTTGGGCCCCCGATACTACTGCATGATGAGTTCAAGGCACGGTGGATTCTCTGAGCGGGTCTTCTTACTTGTGTGTAGGAGATAAATCCAATTTTGTAAAAGAAGATACCCAAAAATGAGTAAATGCTCACATAAGGTGAAGAGTTGAATATGTACAAGGTTTATTAATAAGAAACTATGAGTAATTTTAATAATATGAGATATTTTGGGTATAATGATTTCATTTTGACACATATGTAAGGAAGGGGAGTCCCTTCAATGCTCACATAAGGTGAAGAGTTGAATATGTACAAGGTTTATTAGTAAGAAACTATGAGCAATATTAAAAATATGAGATATTTTGGGTATAATGATTCCATTTTGACACATATGTAAGGAAGGGGAGAGCCTTCAATGAGGCGCCTAATTCACATGCTTGAATGAGTTTTAAACTCATAAATAATGTGATATTTTATCTCTCCTCTCTCCTCATTCAAGTCTAGTTCCAAAAAGTTAGCTTAACTAACCTATAAATGGTAAAAAATTGACCAAACTGATTTGGAAAATTCTAGAATCAGTTTCTTTGGTTAGGAGCTCAATTTTTCCTATAAATAGAGGCCTCCCCTTTGTTAAAAAAATATAGTGTTTAGTGCATTGTTACTCTATTTCACCCAAGCCAAGAACTATGAATTTATTAATAATTCATTAGTTTTTGACATTTCCCTCTTCCAAAGATTGGTTGGCCACTCTTGTTCAAACAAGAGTTGAACCCTCAAACCATCAAGCCAAAGGAAAGCTTTCAAAGTCATTAGTAAGTTGGTGATTCTTCCTTTCACTTATTTTATGATTTATATGACTTTAATGGCTCTTATGTATTATGTCTTCTCTAAAAATGTTATACCTCATTACAAAAAGGTATTTTCCCTCTCTTTTCTAACAAAACCAACCATTCTCTATCCTAGGTGAATGGTTAATTGATTAATGTCAAGTTTTTATAATGATTATTTTATTATAAAAGTGTTACTTTTAGCTTAATTGAATTTCATGCATAGAGGTATGCATATAAGATGATTATTTTATTATAAAAGTGTTACTTTTAGCATAATTAAATTTTATGCATAGAGGTATGTATATAAGATGACTATTTTATTATAAAAGTGTTACTTTTAGCATAATTGAATTTCATGCATAGAGGTATGCATAAAAGATGAATATTTTATTATAAAAGTGTTACTTTTAGCATATTGAATTTCATGCATAGAGGTATGAAAAAAAATAATTATTTTATTATAAAATTGTAAAATAAAAAATGATTATTTTATTATAAAAATGTTACTTTTATCATATTGAATTTCATGCATAGAGGTGAAAAAAATAAAAAAATTATTATTTTATTATAAAAATGTTACCAAAAAAAATATTTTATTGTAAAAGTGTTACTTTTATCACATTTGAATTTCTTGCATAGAGGTATGCATAAAAGATGATTATTATATTGTAAAAATGATACTTTTATCATAATTGGATTTCATGCATAGAGGTTTACATAAAAGATATTTTTATACTAAAAGTGTGATTTTAGTCATAAATGGATTTTATGCATAAATTAGATGCATAAGAGAAATTCTTTTATTCTAAAAGTGTAATTCCTACTAAATTGAATTTATGCATAGGAAGATACATAAAAGATTGAATTTTAATTCAAAGTGTCATTCTCATTTAAAATGAATTTATGCATAAGAAGATGCATAAAAGATTGATTCAAAAGTGTCATTCTCATCTAAATTGAATTTATGCATAGGAATATGCATAAAAGATTGAATTTTAATTCAGAGTGTCATTTTCATTAAAAATGAATTTATGCATAGGAAGATGCATAAAAGTTTGATTTTTATTTCGAAAGTGTTAGTCTCCTTAAATGGAATTTATGCATTAAATGCGTAAAGAAAACTTATATCAAATATAAGAATTCCCTTGGATTCTATAAAATAGATATGGGAAGGGATAGGATGTGATAAGAGATGTATGAGATGTGATAAGATGTGATAAGATGTATATGAGAAGAGTTAGGATGTGATAAGATGAGTTAGGATGAGATAAGAGATGTATGAGATGTGATAAGATGTATATGAGATGAGTTAGAATGTGATAAGATGAGTTAAGATGTGATAAGATACATATAGGATGAGTTAGGATGCGATAAGATGAGTTAAGATGTGATAAGTCGTGTATGGGATGAGTTAAGAAGTGTATGTGATGGGATAAGATGTATATAAGATAAGTTAGGATGTGATAAGAGTGTATGAGATGTGATAAGGGGTGTATGAGATGTGATAAGATGCATATGAGATGAGTTAGGATGTGATAAGATGAGTTAAGATGTGATAAGATGTGTATGGGATGAGATAAGAAGTGTATGTGATGAGATAAGATGAATATGGGTTGTGATAGGGCGAGAATGGATGTGATGTAAAAGAATAGATGTGAAGGCGTATGGGGCTATATGAATGGGAATGTGGAAATGGATGTATGAATGAGGATGTGTGGATGTGAATGTAGATGTGGAGGAATGGATGTAGATACGGATGTGAATCTATACATGTAGATGTGGATGTATGCATATAGATGTGGATGTATACATGTAGATGTGATGTATGCATATAGATGTGGATGTATGGATGTGAATGTGCATGTAGATGTGGATGTATGGATGACGATGCATAAATGTGCATGTAGATGTGGATGTACGAATGTGGATGTGGATGTATGCATATGGATGTGTATGTAGGGAGGTATGCATGTGGATGTGGATGTATGAATGTGGATGTGGATGTATGGATGTGAATGTGGATGTGGATGTGGATGTATGGATGTGAATGTGGATGTGTATGTATGGATGTATGCATATAGATGTGGATGTATGAATGTGGATGTGTATGTATGTGGATGTGGATGTATGAATGAGGATGTGGATGTGTATGTATGTGGATGTGGATGTGGATGTATGAATGAGGATGTGAAAATGGATGTATACATGGATGAGTATGTAGAATAAGGACGTGAATGTGTATGGAAAATAATGTGTCATCGATATGAGTAAATGGATGAAAATGAATACACATTGAATGGAATGTGGATTAAGTAATGTGGATTGAGGAGGGATAATGTGGAAAGACGAGAGTTCGATATAGAAACTATATTTTGTGACTATTTATAAATGATTGTTTTATGTCAAGAATGCTGGGAAAGCATTTTGACCGTCTTATGGATTAAGGTCATGGAGACCTAACTGATAAAGTTGCAACTGCTGACGGAGAGTCAATGGATGACGTCTCGCGTAGCAAGGTCGACCGAGGTCTTGACCACCAGCCTCGGTTCGATTAAAATGGTGAGCTTCCAATACGATGGATGAGGGACCAAGGAAGCGGCCTATGAGTGAAGCGCTAGGTCACCTGCGAAGGATCCTAGAGGGTGCTGACCATACGGTGCTCTGGCTCTGGGTCGCCAAGGATACCCACACGTGCGTCGAGGAAGATATTGGAACAAGGAGTAAGAGTTATTTTCTGAAACCGGGCATGGATCTGGTTGATTGACCTTGCTGTCCTTCAATGGATGAGTCCATGGCTCTTTATATGGATCTGTTGGTTGATCTTGCTGATCTTCAAGGGTGGTTGCAAGATGAGGGTACTCACTTTCGTTCACTCTCTCTAAAATTGGGACATCCATGCATCTCGGGCGGAGTACCTCGATCGTGATAGTGCCGCGAATTAAAAGACGACACGTGCCTCCCGAGCCTAAATCGACATATCTCAATCGAGATGCCAACTAATGCCACGCTAGAGCAGGTCCGGGTTTCCAGGCGTCATCCATGTCACCAATACATGTCACCGCCACCACATTATCTCGATCGAGATATCTATGCCACTCGGATCCACATCAGGGCCACGCTGTATCCCCCTAGGCATATTTGACTAGCACATCTCCATCGTCCACGTATCTCGAACGAGAAATTTACATCAAATCGCGACCATTCATTGTTCGAGGTAATGGGATACAATCTCCACCGTCCCCATATCTCGATCGAGATACTGAGATCAAATCTCAGCCGTCCAAATATCTCGATCGAGATACAGAGATACAATCTGCACCGTCCAAATATCTCGATCGAGATACGTAGATGCAATATCCACCGTCCAATTATCTCGATCGAGATACGTAAACGCAATCTATACCGTCCATTCACGTACATTGGAAGATGCGATCTCGGCCGTTTAAATATCTCGATCGAGGTATATAATGAATCTTGACCATCGAGATACCTTGTTGTGGTAATGCCTTTAAATCGTGGCCGTCCATGTACCTCGAACGAGATAGTAATATCAAATCTCAGCCGTCAATTCTTCCCCAACCCTAAAATTAGGTGTGTATCTTGGCCGTATGTTGCACTAACCCTAATATCCAGAGCATTAATCTTGCAAACCCTAAATTGCATGATGTTACGGAACCTCGATCGAGGTTATAAAACCGGAAAACTTTTTTTTTTGCCTCATTGTCACAAGTCGTTTTCACTCTCCTTGCTCTCTTGATTTGGATTAGCATTAGTGAGCCCATTAGCTTTGTTTTTTTAGCTTCATTAGTGCTACTTAGCACTAAGCATTAGACCCTTCACATTTGGCTTAGGTTTTAGCATGGAGTCACACGAGGAGGGCCACGAGGAGGGCCGCTCATCTATTGCGGACCTCATCGCGGAGATAGACCGCGAGTTAGCGGCTATCCGTAGGAGTGCTAGAGACACTCTGTCTACATTACATATCGTGGCAGACTTGGAGGCGATGCTTGCGTCCCTTCGTAGCCTTCACGATATTGTTTATGTAGATGAGTGGATAGCCCACCATCGCGCTACTCCTGTGTCACATGGCCTGACATATCGTCAGGTTTGTGATCTTGCTCCTATTAGGGATGGTGCCTACCTAGATCTTTTCCTCGATAGTCGTGGGATGAGGCCTGGGGCGGGCAATCCCCTCACTATTTCGCGGTGTTCGCATCCTCGTATGGCGGCACATATCTATAGTCGATATGTTGCCGCATATGGGAGGATGCCGAACAACCGCCAGATTCCCATATACTTCGCAAAGTAGTTATATGCGGAGTTTGTCTTAGGGGAGGAGGTGGATTACACCAGCCATCGGTCGCATGGTGGTGCTGGCCGAGGCCGTCTCCAGGACCAGGGTAGGCGGCCTCCACCAGCCCTTCGTGTAGCACCTACCACAGATCCTTCATTTGTGCCATTGTCAACAGTAGAGGCTCTTGGCACGCAGGTCGACATTGACGTACGGAGTACCACGGAGAGCATCCAGCACGTGGTGCACCTGTTCTCACGATCTATACCGACGACAGATGTGGAGGTATTTACATATATATTATGTCTTAAGTTTTTTTGGTCATTTATCTTCATGTTTATATATACTTTTCTATATTTTTACATGAGCAGCATGGTTGATTGTGTCACGTAGGTTCCCACACCTACCACTGAGAGGCTCACTCAGGAGCTGGTAGAGGCGAGAGCGGAGATTGACCGCCTCAGAGCTGCATTACAGATGGCAGAGGAAGCTACTGCAGAGGCACAGCATCTAAGAGAGTCCGACATCCAGCAGGTAGGTTTCTCTTGCACGTAAAAGAGTTATAATTAAGGTCCTAAGTTATAAATTTCTTTAAGTAATACCTAATGAGAGACTAATCAATTATTTTAATGTTTTACTTTTTTGCGTAGGCTCAGACCGAGGTAGAGAGCTCCAGAGTTGAGGCACAGCATCATCAGATTATGGAGCAGATTGCCCAGCACAGGGCAGAGCAGCTGATGCTACATGTTCGAGAGTATCGTAGATCCTCGGACGTGACAGTGTCTTACCTACCTTTATATCCACGCCCTGTCATCACAGAGGTTTTTCGACGACCTCTCCCGCAGGATGCACCACCCTTCCTACGTGATGCGTGCTGCTCTTTATGTATCGAGGACATTGATAGTACAGGTGGATATGCCCTGGGATGTGGACATATTTTCCACTTGTCTTGCATCACCCAGGAGCTAGTCCGGTTTTCAGCATGCCCCTCCTGCCGTGCACGCGTCGACCTAGCGACGTACAGGGTATTGGGCATCGATGATCTTCACCCAGGCCTCGTTCGAGTGGATGCCAGGACTGGCAGGCCTGTCGACTTTACATCAGCTATGGACTTGGGACTCGACACCTTCGACGATAGAGCCCAGGAGCCTGAGGTGCCTCCTGAGATAGAGTGGAGCTCACATGAGTTCGACGCTTACCAGAGAGTCCTACATGAGAGCCAGGTCACAGCATATGAGCGCGTCGGTGGTGCTGGCCCTAGTGGCACATCGGGTGATGGTGCTAACAGCAGTGCTGCTTCTCATGAGCAGCGTGTCCTTACAGCAGAGGAGCTTACACGAGCAGAGTGGCAGACACGTACCATTGCAAATTATAGATTTTGGGTTTACAGATAGAGGCATCTTGCATTAGCACGACGTAGAGAGAGAGAGAGGGCCATAGCAGCTTTTGGGACTCGTGAGCTCCCGAGTACACCGGCACCAGCTCACGATCCTGCCTTTGAGGCAGACCTCCCCGCAGACATTTGACGACCCTCGCAGCCGGCACAGCCTCTTCGACATGCACAACAGCCTCGACGCGCACGTCGACCGGCAGTTAGAGATGACAAATTTGATTGGGTTGCTGTTGATAGTGACTAAACTCAGACTAGCTGGGTTAGCTCACTTACATTGTACTTAGATTCTTGGGCAGTGACTAACCTCAGACTAGCTGGGGTAGCTCATTTTCATTCTGATGTACTTATTTGATGTTTATATCATTATGAGTTTTCTCATTATTGAGTATCATTACATTTTAGTTGATGTTCTTGATTTTATTATATTTTTTAACACTTTGGCTATCATATTGTTTGTTGAAAATCTCCATGCCATCGTACCCAAACATGCTCCGATGGGGACCAAACTTTGCAAGCATGGGGAGGGGACCCACCCCCACATGCTTGCAAAGTTTGGTCACAATCAGAGCATGTTTGGATTGGTAATTAGCGCCCAGTGCGGGTCTTTCAAGTCTCTTGGTGCTTAAGAGGCCATGGAAAATCCGGGCCTTCCCCATACCATCGTACCCAAACATGCTCCGATGGGGACCAAACTTTGCAAGCATGTGGGGGTGGGTCCCCCCCACATGCTTGAAAAGTTTGGTCACAATCAGAGCATGTTTGGATTGGTAATTAGCGCCCAGTGCGGGTTTTTCAAGTCTCTTGGTGCTTAAGAGGCCATGGAAAATCCGGGCCTTCCCCATACCATCGTACGCAAACATGCTCCGATGGGGACCAAACTTTGCAAGCATGTGGGGGTGGGTCCCCCCCACATGCTTGCAAAGTTTGGTCACAATCAGACCATGTTTGGATTGGTAATTAGCGCCCAGTGCGGGTTTTTCAAGTCTCTTGGAGCTTAAGAGGCCATGGAAAATCCGGGCCTTCCCCATACCATCGTACGCAAACATGCTCCGATGGGGACCAAACTTTGCAAGCATGTGGGGGTGGGTCCCCCCCACATGCTTGCAAAGTTTGGTCACAATTAGAGCATGTTTGGATTGGTAATTAGTGCTCAGTGCGGGTTTTTCAAGTCTCTTGGTGCTTAAGAGGCCATGGAAAATCCGGGCCTTCCCCATACCATCGTACGCAAACATGCTTTGATAGGGATAGGGACCAAACTTTGCAACCATGTGGGGGTGGGTCCCCCCCACATGCTTGCAAAGTTTGGTCTCCATAGGAGCATGTTTGGATTGGCAATTAGCGCCCAGTGCGGGTTTTTCAAGTCTCTTGGTGCTTAAGAGGCCATGGAAAATCCGGGCCTTCCGCATACCATCGCACCCAAACATGCTCCGATGGGGACCAAACTTTGCAAGCATGTGGGGGTGGGTCCCCCCCACATGCTTGCAAAGTTTGGTCATAATCAGAGCATGTTTGGATTGGCAATTAGCACCCAGTCCGGATTTTTCAAGTCTCTTGGTGCTTAAGAGGCCATGAAAAATCCGGGCCTTCCCCATACCATCGTACCCACCAAACATGCTCTGATTGTGACCAAACTTTGCAAGCATGTGGGGGGGACCCACCCCCAAATGCTTGCAAAGTCTGATCCCCATCGGAGCATGTTTGGGTACGATGGTATGGGGAAGGCCCGGATTCTCCATGGCCTCTTAAGCACCAAGAGACTTGAAAAACCCGCACTGGGCGCTAATTACCAATCCAAACATGCTCCGATGAAGACCAAACTTTGCAAGCATGTGGGGGGGACCCACCCTCACATGCTTGCAAAGTTTGGTGCCTATCGGAGCATGTTTGGGTGCGATGGTATAGGGGAGGCCCGGATTTTCCATGGCCTCTTAAGCACCAAGAGACTTGAAAAATTCGCACTGGGCGCTAATCACCAATCCAAACATGCTCTGCTTGTGACGAAACTTTGTAAGCATGTGGGGGGGACCCACCCCCACATTCTTGCAAAGTTTGGTCCCCATCGGAGCATGTTTGGGTACGATGGTATGGGGAAGGCCCGGATTTTCCATGGCCTCTTAAGCACGAAGAGACTTGAAAAACCCGCACTGGGCGCTAATTGCCAATCCAAACATGCTCCGATGGGGACCAAACCTTGAAAGCATGTGGGGGGGACCCACCCCCACATGCTTGCAATGTTTGGTTCCTATCGGAGCATGTTTGGGTATGATGGTATGGGGAAGGCCCGGATTTTCCATGGCCTCTTAAGCACCAAGAGACTTGAAAAATTCGCACTGGGCGCTATTTACCAATCCAAACATGCTCTGATTGTGACCAAACTTTGCAAGCATGTGGGGGGGACCCACCCCCACATGCTTGCAAAGTTTGGTCCCCATCGGAGCATGTTTGGGTACGCTGGTATGGGGAAGGCCCGGATTTTCCATGGCCTCTTAAGCACCAAGAGACTTGAAAAATTCGCACTGGGTGCTAATTACCAATCCAAACATCCTCTGACTGTGACCAAACCTTGCAAGCATGTGGGGGGGACCCACCCCCACATGCTTGCAAAGTTTGGTCCCCATCGGAGCATGTTTGCGTACGATGGTATGGGGAAGGCCCGGATTTTCCATGGCCTCTTAAGCACCAAGAGACTTGAAAAACCCGCACTGGGCGCTAATTGCCAATCCAAACATGCTCCGATCGGGACCAAACTTTGCAAGCATGTGGGGGGGACCCACCCCCACATGCTTGCAAAGTTTGGTCCCTATCGGAGCATGTTTGGGTACGATGGTATGGGGAAGGCCCGGATTTTCCATGGCCTCTTAAGCACCAAGAGACTTGAAAAACCCGCACTGGGCGCTAATTGCCAATCCAAACATGCTCCGATGGGAACCAAACTTTGCAAGCATGTGGGGGGGACCCACCCCCACATGCTTGCAAAGTTTGGTCCCTATCGAAGCATGTTTGGGTACGATGGTATGGGGAAGGCCCGGATTTTCCATGGCCTCTTAAGCACCAAGAGACCTGAAAAACCCGCACTGGGCGCTCATTGCCAATCCAAACATGCTCCGATGGGGACCAAACTTTGCAAGCATGTGGGAGGGACCCACCCCCACATGCTTGCAAAGTCTAGTCCCTATAGGAGCATGTTTGGGTACGATGGTATGGGGAAGGTCCTGATTTTCCATGGCCTCTTAAGCACCAAGAGACTTGAAAAATTCGCACTGGGCGCTAATCACCAATCCAAACATGCTCTGATTGTGATGAAACTTTGCAAGCATGTAGGTGAACCCACCCCCACATGCTTGCAAAGTTTGGTCCCCATCGGAGCATGTTTGGGTACGATGGTATGGGGAAGGCCCGGATTTTCCATGGCCTCTTAAGCACCAAGAGACTTGAAAAACCCGCACTGGGCACTAGTTGCCAATCCAAACATGCTCCGATGGGGACCAAACTTTGCAAGCATGTGGGGGGGACCCACTCCCACATGCTTGCAATGTTTGGTCCCTATCGGAGCATGTTTGGGTACGATGGTATGGGGAAGGCCCGGATTTTCAATGGCCTCTTAAGCACCAAGAGACTTGAAAAATTCGCACTGGGCGCTAATTACCAATCCAAACATGCTCTGATGGTGACCAAACTTTGCAAGCATGTGGGGGGGACCCACCCCCACATGCTTGCAAAGTTTGGTCCCCATCGGAGCATGTTTGGGTATGATGGTATGGGGAAGGCTCGGATTTTCCATGGCCTCTTAAGCACCAAGAGACTTGAAAAATTCGCACTGGGTGCTAATTACCAATCCAAACATCCTCTGATTGTGACCAAACTTTGCGAGCATGTGGGGGGGACCCACCCCCACATGCTTGCAAAGTTTGGTCCCCATCGGAGCATGTTTGGGTACGATGGTATGGGGAAGGCCCGGATTTTCCATGGCCTCTTAAGCACCAAGAGACTTGAAAAACCCGCACTGGGCGCTAATTGCCAATCCAAACATGCTCCGATGGGGACCAAACTTTGCAAGCATGTGGGGGGGACCCACCCCCACATGCTTGCAAAGTTTGGTCCCTATCGGAGCATGTTTGGGTACGATGGTATGGGAAAGGCCCGGATTTTCCATGGCCTCTTAAGCACCAAGAGACTTGAAAAACCCGCATTGGGCGCTAATTGCCAATCCAAACATGCTCCGATGGGGACCAAACTTTGCAAGCATGTGGGGAGGACCCACCCCCAACATGCTTGCAAAGTTTGGTCCCTATCGGAGCATGTTTGGGTACGATGGTATGGGGAAGACCCGGATTTTCCATGTCCTCTTAAGCACCAAGAGACTTGAAAAATTTGCACTGGGCGCTAATTACCAATCCAAACATCCTCTGATTGTGACCAAACTTTGCAAGCATGTGGGGGGGACCCACCCCCACATGCTTGCAAAGTTTGGTCCCCATCGGAGCATGTTTATGTACGATGGTATGGGGAAGGCCCAGATTTTCCATGGCCTCTTAAGCACCAAGAGACTTGAAAAACCCGCACTGGGCGCTATTTACCAATCCAAACATGCTCCGATGGGGACCAAACTTTGCAAGCATGTGGGGGGGACCCACCCCCACATGCTTGCAAAGTTTGGTCCCTATCGGAGCATGTTTGGGTACGATGGTATGGGGAAGGCCCGGATTTTCCATGGCCTCTTAAGCACCAAGAGACTTGAAAAGCCCGCACTGGGTGCTAATTGCCAATCCAAACATGCTCCGATGGGGACCAAACTTTGCAAGCATGTGGGGGGGACCCACCCCCACATGCTTGCAAAGTTTGGTCCCTATCGGAGCATGTTTGGGTACGATGGTACGGGAAAGGCCCGGATTTTCCATGGCCTCTTAAGCACCAAGAGACTTGAAAAGCCCGCACTGGGCGCTAATTGCCAATCCAAACATGCTCCGATGGGGACCAAACTTTGCAAGCATGTGGGGGGGACCCACCCCCACATGCATGCAAAGTTTGGTCCCTATCAGAGCATGTTTGGGTACGATGGTATGGGGAAGGCCCGGATTTTACATGGCCTTTTAAGCACCAAGAGACTTGAAAAATTTGCACTGGGCGCTAATTACCAATCCAAACATCCTCTGATTATGACCAAACTTTGCAAACATGTGGGGGGTACCCACCCCCACATGCTTGCAAAGTTTGGTCCCCATCGGAGCATGTTTGGGTACGATGGTATGGGGAAGGCCCGGATTTTCCATGGCCTCTTAAGCACCAAGAGACTTGAAAAATTCACACTGGGCGCTAATTACCAATCCAAACATGCTCTGATTGTGAGCAAACTTTGCAAGCATGTGGGGGGACCCACCCCCACATGCTTGCAAAGTGTGGTCCCCATCGGAGCATGTTTGGGTACGATGGTATGGGGAAGGCCTGGATTTTCCATGGCCTCTTAAGCACCAAGAGACTTGAAGAACCCGCACTGGGCGCTAATTGCCAATCCAAACATGCTCCGGTGGGGACCAAACTTTGCAAGCATGTGGGAAGGACCCACCCCCACATGCTTGCAAAGTTTGGTCCCTATCGGAGCATGTTTGGATACGATGGTATGGGGAAGGCCCGGATTTTCCATGGTCTCTTAAGCACCAAGAGACTTGAAAAATTCGCACTGGGCGCTAATTACCAATCCAAACATGGTCTGATTGTGACCAAACTTTGCAAGCATGTGGGTGGGACCCACCCCCACATGCTTGCAAAGTTTGGTCCCCATCGGAGCATGTTTGGGTACGATGGTATGGGGAAGGCCCGGATTTTCCATGGCCTCTTAAGCACCAAGAGACTTGAAAAATTTGCACTGGGCGCTAATTACCAATCCAAACATCCTCTGATTATGACCAAACTTTGCAAGCATGTGGGGGGGACCCACCCCCACATGCTTGCAAAGTTTGGTCCCCATCGGAGCATGTTTGGGTATGATGGTATGGGGAAGGCCCGGATTTTCCATGGCCTCTTAAGCACCAAGAGACTTGATAAACCCGCACTGGGGTGCTAATTGCCAATCCAAACATGCTTCCATGGGGACCAAACTTTGCAAGCATGTGGGGGGGGCCCACCCCCACATGCTTGCAAAGTTTGGTCCTTGCAAAGTTTGGTCCCTATCGGAGTATGTTTGGGTATGATGGTATGGGGAAGGTCCGGATTTTCCATGGCCTCTTAAGCACCAAGAGACTTGATAAACCTGCACTGGGCGCTAATTGCCAATCCAAACATGCTCCGATGGGGACCAAACTTTGCAAGCATGTGGGGGGGACCCACCCCCACATGCTTGCAAAGTTTGGTCCCTATCGGAGCATGTTTGGGTACTATGGTATGGGGAAGGCCCGGATTTTGCATGGCCTCTTAAGCACCAAGAGACTTGAAAAACCCGCACTGGGCGCTAATTACCAATCCAAACATGCTCCGATGGGGACCAAACTTTGCAAGCATGTGGGGGGGACCCACCCCCACATGCTTGCAAAGTTTGGTCCCTATCGGAGCATGTTTGGGTACGATGGTATGGGGAAGGCCCGGATTTTCCATGGCCTCTTAAGCACCAAGAGACTTGAAAAATTCACACTGGGCGCTAATTACCAATCCAAACATCCTCTGATTGTGACCAAACTTTGCAAGCATGTGGGGGGGACCCACCCCCACATGCTTGCAAAGTTTGGTCCCCTTCGGAGCATGTTTGGGTACGATGGTATGGGGAAGGCCCGGATTTTCCATGGCCTCTTAAGCACCAAGAGATTTGAAAAACCCGCACTGGGTGCTAATTGCCAATCCAAACATGCTCCGATGGGGACCAAACTTTGCAAGCATGTGGGAGGGACCCACCCCCACATGCTTGCAAAGTTTGGTCCCTATCGGAGCATGTTTGGGTACGATGGTATGGGGAAGGCCCGGATTTTCCATGGCCTCTTAAGCACCAAGAGACTTGAAAAATTCGCACTGGGCGCTAATTACCAATCCAAACATCCTCTGATTGTGACCAAACTTTGCAAGCATGTGGGGGGGACCTACCCCCCCCCCCCATGCTTGCAAAGTTTGGTCCCCATCGGAGCATGTTTGGGTGCGATGGTATGGGGAAGGCCTGGATTTTCCGTGGCCTCTTGAGCACCAAGAGACTTGAAAAATCCGGACTGGGCGCTAATTACCAATCCAAACATGCTCTGATTGTGACCAAACTTTGCAAGCATGTGGGGGTGGGCCCCCCCATGCTTGCAAAGTTTGGTCCCCATCGGAGCATGTTTGGGTGCGATGGTATGGGGAAGGCCTGGATTTTCCATGGCCTCTTGAGCACCAAAAGACTTGAAAAATCTGGACTGGGCTCTAATTACCAATCCAAACATGCTCTGATTGTGACCAAACTTTGCAAGCATGTGGGGGGGCCCACCCCCACATGCTTGCAAAGTTTGGTCCCCATCGGAGCATGTTTGGGTACGATGGCATGGAGATTTTCAACAAACAATATGATAGCCAAAGTGTTAAAAAATATAATAAAATCAAGAACATCAACTAAAATGTAATGATACTCAATAATGAGAAAACTCATAATGATATAAACATCAAATAAGTACATCAGAATAAAAATGAGCTACCCCAGCTAGTCTGAGGTTAGTCACTGCCCAAAAATCTAAGTACAATGTAAGCGAGCTAACCCAGCTAGTCTGAGTTTAGTCACTATCAAGATAGAGATCTAGTCAGCAGCACCCTCTCTAGCTCTCAACTGCTCTAGAATGCTCTCATGGTCATCCACTCGAAGCTGAAAATGAGGGTGAGAACTGTGTTTTCGGCTCTGTACTCGAACAAGAGTGAGTCTGGTAGCAACCACTAGATGAGAGAACTGAAATGCCTCTAACTCCCACTTCCACTATTGGAACTCAAGACTCCCCCGATGAAGTCGAATCTGCTGGTAGAACCGGCCTGCCACAATCATGCTATGGGCGTCATAAGAAAACCCATGATCATCCACTGTATCCTGGTCAAGCATGCACTTTGGCCTAGTGCAACTCATCAGATAGTAGTCTACTCCCTCGCTATTTCCCTCAATGGCAATAACAGCAAATACATCACCCTCCTGTAGCAAATCTGTCAGGTCATCATAACTGACCATGAACGCAGGACCTGTGTGCTCATCAGACACCACTGGATGTGAAGGATGCTCGGGGGAGAGGAATGTCTGTATCCATGCATCTGCCCAACCTCTCGAGGCACAATGTGACCAATTGCCATCCATACATGCTCCACAGAAGCATGCAAACCGTCGTGTGTAAATCATGGGGGCCGCCATGCACGTGCTCCTGATGGAATGTAAGCCCAAGGTGCCAGGTACTGTGTCACAATCATGGGAGGCTCTACGGTCAATCATGCCACCATCCACATGCCAAAAAAATCTCCTGACAATCCGAGCATCACGTTTGGGGTACGATGATGCTGCACTCCCACACAAATGTTGGGAGCACCACTCGACTACGTGGCCCGCATCTCTGAACCGCTGAGCATCCTATCGCGGCTGATGATGCCTCGAGGCACGTTTCACACACGCGCCCGCACCATCATGCTCACCCTTCCCGTGACCAGTCTCAAAGAATGACCAAATCACTGGGATACTAGACTGCACATGCCACCTATAAATCCATAAAAGATAGTCTTAGTTATTGTTTTCTTTAAGATGTTCTAGTGAATTTAGTTTATTTGTAAATGTAAGAAAGCCATAAGTACTACCTGTAGAACCAATAGAATTGACGTGATGACTTGAACTGTGCGCCACAACCATCCGACCAAACCCATGCTGGACATGTCTGATCCCACAATCTCCTAAAAAATCGTCATGGAGACGAAAACAGTGTTGCACAAAATGTGCATCATGTGAACGATCATCACTGATATAGAAATGATACTCTCGAATAATGACACGGGTCTCAGGGGTACTCGCTATCCCATCTACATGAGCCTCTGCATGTCGATAGCTAATGTGGACCAAAATAGCAACCTGGTGAGGTAAGCAATACATACGTTTAGGACACAAAAAATCAATTAAGTAATGTAGCTCAAACATAAAACAAATATTACAAAATATAACCATTACCTGCTCTGAGAAGTAATACTCAGATTGTATCTCCTGAAAAGGTGTGAAAGTGTAGTTCTCTGCAAAATCAATCACAGAGACGACCACACCAATAGGAAACTCTGCTAGGCATGCTCGAAATTGATGATCCTGCCACTTGGCACAATGACTGTGCCGTATGTAGGGGTAGATCTGCTCCCTAAATGTGGCTGTGAAGTGACAACGGGTGTATGTTTGTCCACGAGCTGCAACTTCCTAGACTGTCCACCACTCTGGAGCTGGTGTGTCACATACTCATAACGTTGCCATGCCACTATCTCTTGGTCACTTGCATCAAGATCTACCATCTGTAGATGTGCAAGTGAACCACATGATGTGCAATTGCTCTCCACACAAGGCATCCTATGGAGCTGGGCATCCTCCGTGCGTGCACACAAAAGAGAGTGGATGAAATCACGTGGACTACGAGGCAACTCTCTATGCCCACTAAGAGAACGGAACACATCATAAAAAAGTTTGAACTCAACATGGTAGCGATAACAACATGTGTCACGCTGACGTGAGTACCTCACAAACCAAGGCTTACACCCCTCAAATGACCTTTGCCCAATTTTAAGCTCTGGATACGAAGCCACAAACTGAGAATACAACTCAGTTTGGGACATTTCAAGAAAGCAAGCACCGTGCTCAATGAACACTCCTCTTGTCACTCTCTTATGCAAAGCTTTCTTGAAAACTGGCGATGCACGACAATTCTCCTCCCAAAAACTTTCTATCAAGGTTCTAGTGGTTTCATCTAGTAGGCGATCATGCCTAGCTACACGACCACTACTCGCCCACATAGCACCAACCTCATTGGCATCTAAACTTTGTCGCCTAATAGACCCAACTCTAAGTGCGTGTGGTGCTATGGAAAGGATGTGAGATGTGGCACTAACCTTACCCTTCATTTGGGAGCTACTTATGGCTGCCACAATAGCCCGTCGAGTAGCCAAAGCGTCCGCAGAGTTCCTCTTCTTGTTAACTATATAGGAATGACGAACACTTTGTAGCACCGCCATGCCAGCTCTCCTCTCTCTTCGACCTCCAATGTCGGAAAGCGCCCTGCAGTTGGCCATGTTGGGCAGATCAATCAAAGCATCAAGCACACATGCCTGTGATGAAGACGTGAGGTCTTTGAAATAGGAATGGAAGATTGCATGGGCACGACGATGTGCCCCTCACTTTGATAGTTCTTTCCTATCCACACGAAGGGCACCCAAAGGAGGGGGGGGTGGGTTCTTGTAGAAGTGAGGACTCAAGAAGGGCGGGTTCATGTGGATTATCTAAACTAAGGGGTAGTGGGGGGGAAGAGGGCGAAGGGAGAGGAAGTGGAAGAGGAGGAGCAAGGCTTGGATCATCGCCAACGGAAGGTGTTGCTCGTTGACGTGCTCTCCACTCTCTCTTTCTCTCACGAGCTACCCTTCTCCTCTCCTCCTCTTGAACTTGGGGGGGGAGTCTAGTCCTATCACGTTTCCGACTCCTACGACTTTGAGAACCCATTCTCAAGGAAGCTAAGAGAGAAAATATTATAGAGGCTCAATGATGGGATAGTACTAGAGATAAGTGTGGGATAGTACTAGAGATGTGTGATTATATAGGAAAAATAGGTTATCCACTTCAAATCTCATTGGATTTCCTATCTAAGATTGATTGGATAACTAAGATAAACATAAAGATAATTAAAGATAAACTATTATCCACTTAAAAATTAATATTATTTATAATATTTATTAACAAGTCTAAATATTTATCATTACTAGATATATAAATATATCTTTAAAGATATCTTTTATTTTATAATTATATAACTGCTTTTTTTAAATAAAGTATTTTTTTCAAATTTTATTCAAAGGTTTATTCTACATAAAAAAATTTTAAGAAATATAAAATTAAAAAATTTATTTTTTTAAAATTAATAATATGATCTTTAATAATATTTTTATTGATCTAATCCCAAAATATAATCCTTTAAAATTAGTGATTTTAAATTCTTTTATTTAATAAGTTATATATATTTTATTATTTAAATTTCTATATTTTATTTCTCTAAATTACTAAATTAACTTTTCCAAAAATATGTTTTTGAAAAAAGAGGGGAGGTAGAAAGGAGATGCCACGTGTCACAAGCGTGCATGACATGTGGCATTCTCTTGACATGTGGCACTATTATGGTTGATGTGGCAATTCCATGATGTGGCATGCCATGTCACCATGTGCGAGGTGGCATGCAAAGGTGGCAAGATGATGTGGCATTAATGATGACTAGGATGATGAGGTGGGGAGTCAACTAGGTTGACCATGTTGACATGGAGGGTGGAGGTGGCAAGCTGAGGTGGCAAGCTGCTTGTGTGGATCCTCTCGATGCTCACGTGGACATAAAGTGGCATGCATATATAAGGTTTGTGCCTACCCAAGCCTCACACATGGAATGAAACCTAAGCTGTGAAGTTTACCAAGCCTAGATTTCCAAACCTAACTAGGATTGGTTTTAGACTTAAAAAGGGGAGAGTGGACACAATATGGGAATTTTCACTTGGGAGGATTGAAAATGGACCTTCCCATACTCAAATCAAGCCAATTTTTTTTTAATAAATTCATGGCAACAAGAGTATTGATCCCTTGAGTTTTTAGATTGAAAGATTCAATATTTAATTTTCTAGAATTAAATTACTATTGATTTAATGGGCCTGTGATAGTCATAATAAATTTTCCAAAGTAAATCTACAAAAATCAAACCGTTAGATTTGTAATTTTACCTTATACCCACATTATACTAATCTTTCCCAATCTAATCATCACTAGATCCATACAATTTGAGCATTTTAAATGGTAGATGTGGTGGGAGGATAAAATAGTATGTTTTTTAATAATTCTAATATCTTTTAAATAATATAGAAAATAGTAGAACACATCAAAAATTACTCGATAAATCAAGTTAAGCTCTATGTTATTTGTATTTGTGATATGCAAAGTGGGAACATCATATGAGTAATAATGTAAAAGTTATAGGCAATTTACTCACATTCACTATACCTGTCCAAACCTAGGACAGGGCCTGTATACAAACTTGGTTCCCAAAGAAAAGGGGATTTGCAATTATTGGATATTCGATCAGATTATAGTTTTAGGTGCCCAACTTTGCATATGATGTTTCATTAGAAGACCTTGAAGTGAAACTCCTTGGCTAACTATGAGAGATTGGCTATTCTTCTTGAAAAAATGCCTGTTTTCCAGCTAAAGCCAAGGGCGCCCACGACATGAAACTAGATAACCTCATCTTGCAACCACCCCCATCTTGATTTTTATAAGTGATTATATTGCCGAGTATTATGGGCTAGGAACTATTGAAAAGGCCCCTGAGTGGACAGGTGGTGAGCGTTCTGGTTGCCAATGATGCCATAGATACTCTGATGAAGGAATGATGGGAAATTGAGAATCAACCGGATAATTTGGAAGATTGTGATCAGTGATACTATGGTTTCATTAAAGTATTGTTTTAAAATTGGTTGAGTCTGTGAAAAAGGCAATTTCATATTGGGTGTGTAAGTGGTGTGACTAATTTTATTTTTTCATGAACATCCGGCTAGGGGGCCTGGGAACTCTTTTCCAAGGTACCCGGGACAAAAAAATCAAATTCTAAATTGGATCCCATCACTACAGTGGTTGGGCGGTTGGCTAACCCATGGGATTGGATGGGGTTAGGCTGGACTGATGGATCCGTAAACCGAGACTCAATTTCTGTTATTACGATAGATGAAGTAAATCTCGGATAGTAATTGTTTTATGGATAGGAATCAACAGCTATGCCTCTTG
Organism: Cibotium barometz; assembly: GCF_041138505.1. Lineage (NCBI taxonomy): Eukaryota > Viridiplantae > Streptophyta > Polypodiopsida > Cyatheales > Cibotiaceae > Cibotium > Cibotium barometz. Next base: position 29,273,766 of record NC_141060.1, read on the forward strand.
ATGGGGAAAAAAGCGTTGATCCCAATGATCCAAGTGCAAGTTTCTTCCTTGATCTGACCGAGTACCTTTATAGGTGCAGTCGGATCAGTTGAACAGTAATGGTCTTGACTACGTTAGAGTAAAAAGTTATCCTGGTGGAATCGTCCGTGCTTCCCAGATAAAGGAAGTTTTTTTTTCGGGTTCGGTTTTGGAAATACCGACGGATTAGTCTCTTGTCTGGATATCCGTGGACGAGGCCGCGAATGTGGGACCCCTGTCCCGCGCGAGAAGTGCTACTTCTGCTGCTGGTACCCCGAATCTGTTGCTCGGTGGGAACAGGGATCTCACATTCATTTTTAATGGCAAGCTCACTAGAAGAACCCCTAAATCTATGTCCTCATGTATTCTTCATCATGTTAGAGAGCAATGTGTGTGGAGGGCCTCGCACTTCAAGCTGAATGATTGGATCATAACATGCCTTATCCAAACCAAGGGGGGCGATGTTGGTGGTGGCCTCCTAACGTTAGAGGCTTCTTGTTGGCAAGCTCTTCTCGGGTGCTTTTTTCACTCACAAACTATCCTCTTTATCTTAGCTTCTTGAGCCTCATGTGATCGAGGGATTTCCTATTCCTGTTAGATTTATTACTCCTACAATTTTGTGAGCACATTCTCTCTAAGAGTAGACATTAAGCTATGCTTGAATCAAATGAGCATAGAAGTGTGTGTATTTTTAGTAGGAAACAACACTCTCTTATCTTACATTGCAAGATTTTCTTTATTCAATTAGATGATTATGGATTGATGGATATTTTAAAATTAAATATACACAATATCTTTAATTAGATTTTTTAGGAAGAAGACATAAAATATATTTCTTTTAACTATAAAATAATACATTTAAATTTACATATGTTATTCATTTTTTAAAAAAAATTAATTAAAAAACATACTTGTGAATTATATATATATTGCATAAATTAACAAATAGCTATTTTTTATAAGATTTTTTTTTAAAATCATATAGGTCTTATAATATATTTCATAATTTATGTATATTTTATTTAAAAAATAGATATCATAAGAGTATTTTACATACATATGCATGTATTATCTATAAATTATATATATATATATATATATATATATTACATGTATGTGAAACTATGAATGGATGCACCCATGAATGGGGGTGATGTATGATATGCAACTTGAGTTGATGACTTATCATGGTAGATTGTTGATGTGACATTATGTGGCACCGACTCAAGATGATGTGATAGATCCATAGTGGACACATACTAATAATATGGTAAGTTAAGTAAGCTAGCAGCTCTCCCTCCTTGTTGATCATGTGATAGATCCATAGTGGACACACACTAATAATATGGTAAGTTATGTAAGGTGGCAGCTCTCCCTCCTTATTGATGATGTGTTAATGCATGTGACATGGCATCTGATGAGATAGTATGCCATGCAGTGAGATGGCATGTCATGTCATCAATGATGAGGTGGCATAATGAAGGAGAACATTGAGATAGCACATTAAGATGGAATTCATGCATGCCATGTGTAAGTGATATGTCAAACACATGGGCACATGCAAGGCCACCTTAGTAGGAGTCTCCACCTAGGATTGGTACATTACCTAACCTAGATTACCAAACCTAGTTAGGCTTGGAAGGGAAGAAACTACTTAAGTAAAGCTATTTTCACATAAAATAAATAAAAATAGAACTTTTCTTACTCAAATTAAACTAGTTTTATTTTCATAGATTCACCATGATTACCACTACTTTCTTGCATAAATTATTACATAATCCCAAAGAATTTTTTTAATAATTAATTTACTAATTATGTTCAGCTACTTTGAGACTTTGAAGTAAATTTCCAATAGAGATCTTAAAAAATCTAACCATTGAAAATTAAATTTGACCATATGGTCACATTATCCTCATAATTATCTATCCTTGGGTCATTCAATCAAGTAAAAATACATAATTTTTGTCATAAAGATGTGCTCTGCAAAAAAAAAAAACTACTCTTTTTGTATACCTTCATAACATATAACAATTAAGATCCCCTACTTGTGCGAGTACACAATCAATGGACGAATATAAAGCATCAGTATGCACGTGGAAGATTATGTCCCGATTTCGCAGTCTCACATCTTAACAAGGGATTACTAAAAAAAGATCTGACAAACGAAATGGATGGTTAGTGCAAAGTTTGAGATGACAAGATCTTGGGCTCATGCATTATTGTTTAGGGATTGAGATCTTGTAGAAGCCAGATAACATTTTCATCTCTTAGCAGAAATATGCAGGTGAGATACTCAAGGCAGATGATAGATCTTATACTCATGCATTATTTTTTAGGTATTGAGGCTTGATAGAAAATGTTATCTCGCAGAAGCCAGATAACATTTTTATCTCCTAGCAAAAATATACAGTTGAGATACTTCAGGAATTTGGCATGACTAAATGTAAAGCAGTTTTTATTATATGGTGCACTCGTAAAAACAAGTGTCTATTTGACAATTGCTTAATATACACCACTAGTCTCCCTTGGTCTCTCTTTAAGACCAAAGTATTAGAGGATTGTTTATCCATTCAGGACACCACTTTTGAGACAGACTCCTCAGAGTGTTTCGTTTGCTATAAACATCATTGATTTTATGTATATAAGTTGTTTTAAAAAAAATTACTCTTTTTGTTATAAAGATATGTTGTATAAAAAAGCTACTCTTTTTGTATACCTTCAAAACATATAATAATTAATTAAAAATAAAAATAACATGCAAAAAATACTCAATAAATTAAGTTATGATCACCATTACATAACTTTTTTACATACAAAGTGGGAATGGAATTGGATATAAAACAAAAAAGTGACTAAACTTAGACTAGCTAGGCTAGTTCACATTATACTTAGATCTATTGCCAGAGACTAAACCCACACTAGCTGGGGGCTAGTTCATAGTGTGAACTAGCTGGGGGGCTAGTTCACACTATGATGTACTTAGTTGATATTTATGTTTAGGGGATATGTTTCAATGAATTTTTTTTGTGTTGTTCATGATTTATATATTTTCTTGATTGCACTTTGCTATCTTGTTGTTTATAATACGAGAGAGACACCATATCATATTGGGGAAATTCGCATCGAAAACGTGGGAGGGAGCATCATATCTAGCCCGAACGACATTTGATGGTAAGGTGAACTTTATAAGTGTGTGAAAGGGTACCCCTCACACACTTTTATAGTTTGGCCACCATCAAACATCATTTTGCCGAGACGGGTTCGAGAAAACCCATTTTTAGGTAGTTTACGCCACCTCTTGAGCCACCTCTTGAGAAACCGTGCATAGAAAACATTGGGAGGAAGTGCCATATTTGGCCCAAACGACGGCCAATGGTGACTGAACTTTGTGACTATGTGGGAAAGGGTACCGCACATACTTGCAAATTTTGGCCCCACCAAACATCATTTAGGAGAGGGGGTCAAAAAAACCTAGTTTTAGGTGGTCTGGCCCTCTTGGGGAAACTTGCAAAAAAAAGGGTGGGAGGGAGTACCATATTTAACCTGAACAATATGTCCAATGGTGTGCACAAACTTTGCAAGTGTGTGGGAAGGTTTACCTCCCAAACATTTGAAAACTTTGCCCCGACCCATCGGATGTCATTTGGGCCAAACAAGGTTAAGCAAACCCACTTTTAGTTGGTTTGAACCCTCTTAGGGAAACTCGCATAGAAAACGTAGGGGGACGTGCCATGTCTCGCCTACACGATTTTCGAAAATGGCTAAACTTTGTGTGTGGGAAGGGGTATCCTTTCCCACACACTTGCAAGTTTGGCCACCATCAAACATCATTCGGGTGAGAGGGGACTAAGAAAACCTAGTTTTAGGTGGTTTGGGCTTGCTTGGGGAAACTCGCACTAAAAACATGGGAGGGATCGCTATATCTCACCTGAACGACTTCCGGTGGTGAGATGAAAATTTCTAAGTGTGTGGAAAGGGACACACACACTACAACAAAATGAGGGTGTAGTAGCAAAAATAGCACGCTTTTATAACAACAAAAGGGCACACAGATGTCTAACCTATTTCGCTTTTAGACAGTCTGCTATTTTTGCTACAAAACGGGATCGCAACAAAAATAGTAGCAAAAATTTGGTGCTGATCAGCGATCCCATTGCATGAGAAAAAAAGCTGGGGCAGACTTGGGAGTCATCATAAGACTCCCCAGTTTGCCCCAGCTCTTTTTTTTATACAGATAGTAAAACATGAAAAAGAAATTAAAACTAGAAAGAATGCAAGTGAATAAAATATATTTTATATTACTCGATTGGTAAGTCCTTTTTGCATATACAAAAAAAGCAAGGAAGGTATGGCTAATCAAAATCTTCATCAGATTCTTGTAGCACGTCTTCGTGTGCATCTTCATCTTCACTTGATTCACCCACTTCATGTTCATAGTCTAGGTCTTCCTCTTCCTCTTCCTCTTTATTCTACATACATGCAAACAAGAGTAAGGTAAGTATAAAATAACAAAAGACAACATACAGATAAGAGAAGGGCTTCTGTGTTACCTTATCATCTTGAGTCCCCAAAATGGACTCGTTCAAACACACACTTCGTGTATGCATCCAAGCCCACACTTGCAAATAGAGGTCTCTATACCCATAATCATAAACTTCTATTGTTGGGCCACGCACTACAACACATTGAGGGCACATCAAAAACTTTTAGTAGCGTTTTGAAAGGTGGAGTGTCGGGCTTTTTAATGTTACTGAGAATTGCTGACAATGCTTTTTCGCTGCTCTTCTCACCAATGCTATTATCAACATTTTTATGTTGCTCAGCAACATTTTTTAAAGTTCAATAGTGTTTTAAATAGTTAAAAAATGCTGCTACATTGTAAAAAATAAGATGTTCCTTCGCAGCATGGCCTAGAAAAAGTAATCTTGATTCTTTTGCCACTGTGTTCGATTTTATCATTTGAATTTCCTAACCTTGATATCTTGGGTTTTTTTGTAGGTTCATGTCTAATCTATCACTTTTACCTCTCCTACCCTATTCTCCTCAAGGTTAAGTAAGCTATGTCTTCTCTTTTGCTCCATCTCCTATACAAACAAGCTTTCCATAAAAGCTTTCTTGTATGTCCCTTCTCTTTTCTCTCTTTTAAGTTTTTCTTTTCTTCTTTTTTCCTTCTCATTGAAGCTTAACACTAACCCTAGCTTCTTCATAGAAACCCTAATAAAGAGCTTTGATAGAGGGCTCTTTTCATCAAAGCTCCCTATTAGGATTTCTATGTAAAAGCTAGGGTTAGGGTAAAGCTATAATGAGAAGGGGAAAAAAAGACTCAATAAGTTTTCTATATTATGCAAAAGCTTTCATTAAGATTTCCTCTCTTATGCTTTTACATGTTATAGGGTTTGTTGTTTTTTCTCTCCTCTATGGATAGCCTTTTAATAACTATGCTTCTCTCAAGAGGTGGCCATATGCCTTAGCCTCATGTATGAGGCTAGTGCATAAAGCTTATGCATTAGCCATATGCATAAGCCTCATACATAAGGGTAGTGCATAAACCTAACACATGAGACTTATGCATAAGCCTCATGCATGAGGCTTATACATAAGGTTTATGCATGAGACTTGTGCATAAAGCCTCATGTATAAAGTTTATGCATTAGCGAGCGATAAGCCTCTAGGCCCTTTAGAGAGTTGTTTGTCTCTCAATAGGTGGCCATATGCCTCATGGATTTACATTTACATGAGGCTAATTCCTAAAGCTTATGCATTAGCCATATGGATAAGCCTCATGCATGAGGCCTATACATCAGCCACATGTATAATTCTCATGTATAAGATTTATGCATGAGACATATCCATAGGCCTCATGTATGGGATTTATGCATGAGGCTTATGTATGAGCCTCATGCATTAGGCTTATGCATTAGGAATATGCATAAACATCATGTATAAAGCCATATGCACAAGCATTATGTATAAAGCTTATTCATATGGCTAATGCATAAGCATGAGATTTTATGCATAAGCCGCATACATGAGGCTTATGTATTAGGCTTATCCATATGGCTAATACATAAGCCTTATGTATGCGGCCGCTTATGCATAAGGTTTATGCATAGTTTTATGCAGGCTAGGAATGCATAGCCTCATGCAAACTATGAATGCTATGCATAAGACCTATGCATGAGCCTTATGCATAAGTCTTATGCATTAGCCAAGTGCTACCTAGGCATGTGCGAAGCTACCGAAATGTATTGAGAGATCCCATTACGTCCCGGGTGCTAACTACGCATGTCGGTACCTATATATATGCCTAGGTAGCTACCCAATGCATGTCAGGTACTACCTAGGTATGTCCATAGATTATAATGCATTCCTTTAACTACTAACATGCATCTGGAGCTCCCAATGAATACTGGGTGCTACCAAAGTATGCCGGTAGCTATCGGCATGCACCGGGAGCACTCAATGCATATCGAGTGCTACCTAGGCATGCCGGTAGCTTTCAATACATGTTGATAACTACTGACATACACCGGAATCTCCCAATGCATACCAGGTACTACCTAACACATGCCTAGGTAGCTGTCGGGTGCTACCTAGGCATGCCGATAGCTTCTAATGCATGCCGATAACTACCAACATGCACTGAGAGCTCCCAATGCATGTCGAGTGCTACCGAAGTGCACCACGAGAACCCAATGCATGTCGGGTGCTACCTGGACATACCAATAGCTTTCAATGCATGCGGATAACTTTTGACATGCACTGAGAGTTCCCAATTTATATCAGGTGCTACCTAAGTATGTCGGTAGCTACCGACATGCATCGGGAGCTCCCAATGCATGTCGGGTGTTACCTAGGCATGTTGGTAGCTTCTAATGCATTCTGATAACTACCGACATGCACTGAGAGCTCCAAATACATGTCGTGTGTGGTACCTAAGTATGCTGGTAGCTACCGGCATGCACCAGAAGCCCCCAATGCATGCCGACGGGTGCTACCTAGGCATGCTGGTAGCTTTCAATGAATTCTGGTAATTATCGACATGCACCGAGAGCTCCCAATGCATGTCGGGTGCTACCTAAGTATGCCGGTAGCTATGGTCATGCACTGAGAGAACCCAATGATGTTGGGTGCTACCTAGGCATGCCAGTAGCTTCTAATGCATGTCAATACCTACCCACATGCATCGAGAGCTACCAGCATGTACCAGGAGCACCCAATGCATGTCAATACCTACCCACATGCATCGAGAGCTGCCAGCATGTACCAGGAGCACCCAATGCATGCTAGGTGCTACTTAGGAATGCCGATAGCTTCTAATGCTACATGTTGGTAACTATCGCGACGTGCACCAGGAGCTCCCAATACATGGCAGGTGTGCTACCTAGGCATGTTGGTAGCTTCCAATATCTACCATGTGCTACCTAGGTAGCTATCGGAATTCACCAAGAGATCCAATGCATGTCAGTGCTACCTAAGCACATCAATAGACATCGGCATGCACCGGGTGCTCCCAATGGATGCCAATAACTACCAACATGCACTAGGGAGCTACATATTGTTTTGAAATCTCATCTTGTACTTTCCACTTCTTAAAGGAGTTTGTGAACTCCAAGTTTAAAAGTACATGCATCAAATTTGATGACTTGCTTCCCTCTGCCATCCATCATGAGCGTCCCATCGGAATCTATGTTATATGGTAGGGTTTGTGGATCAAACTATGGGATGGCTCTCCTCGGGGGTGGCTCAAAATTAGTGGATAATGAACCCCCCCATTGGGGAGATGTCTCGGGAGGCTTAATGGTGCTTTTTTCAAAGAAAAAGCACCTTGCTCCCCTTGCTACTACGTCTACTAGACTCCCCAATGACATCATGGCAAAGATGAACATGATAAAGTGAGGGTGGGGTGTAGTCACGTTGGTGGTGTAGGCTCATCACAACCATAGCATGATGGGCTTGCACCACGTTGGTGGTAATCAAGAAAGTACTCTCCTTGTATTAGGAAAGTATAAGGTGGTGAACATGGATGTGTACCCCTTGACCCTTTGATTGAGGAGCTTGTGACACTATGGCAAGGTATCAATGTGCATGATGTCTCAAGGCCAATAAATAGGTGTGATATGAAGTACATACTTTAACTTTACACCTTTAAACTTGTCTTACTCTACCTCTCAATCATCTCAATTTTATAATAAGTTTGGCAACCTCTAGACATCATGCATGTCCGATTTGCGGACCATCACTTGTTTTAAAAAGACCCTCTACACTAAAGAAGGTGGTGTATGACAAATATCAAGGATTTTTCCTTCCTTCACATCCCAAGTATGTGCCACATGATGTACACAACTTGTAATAAGAGGTAGAGATTAGTTTGAGGCATGGAGAAGTACCCCAAATCCACCACCCCATGGGATGTCAAGACATTCAATCTTCTTTCAACTTCCATATTGGTGTGAGTTGAAGATCAATTATCTCTTAGATGCCATTCATATGTTCACATAGTGACTCCATAGAGTGTTAAGCATGAGTATGAGAAACCTTTTGACAAAGAGGAATCACAGTTTCTCGTAATAAGTAATTCCAATCAAGCCTTGGAAATGAGCATCGTGTTGATGATACTACTCTATTCTTGTGTGCTTTACTAAGAGCTTTTGTAAAGCTTAGTGATGGTTCAAAAAGACACCACTAGACTGAGTTCAATTTCCAGTAGGGCTATCATTAGGAAGTGAATGGGGTCTTCTTGAGCCCTTTAATTTGCCCAAGCCTAATCAAGGTGATTAAGGAATAGCCAAATGGGGGGTTGCCATGTGGACTGAAATGTTGGGTTTGTAAGAGAGGTGTAAGAGTGGTCAAAGGGTGCACTTTTCTCCCCAAAAAGGGGGGAGGCAATTTTACAATTTTTGGACCTCCATAACTTCTACATACAAGCTCCGATTTGAGCGGAGATTATAGATCCGTGATCTACGCATCAAGAGCTTTCCATAGATATGTTACATGATATGGTTTTGTCCGCTGGATTTTAAATTCCATTTTCCCTCCAAAATTCAAATTCGAATAAAGTAGCCGTTTTGAAGCTTCTAATTAGAAAATGTTTCTTCTTAAGAGAAAAGGTTTGACTCCTTAAACTGCCAAATAAAAGGGCCCAAGAAGCCTTCCATTGAGGTCCTAATGATTTGTAACTTAGTTGTTTAGGACTTAGTTCTTGATTTTAATTTATTTTTGCATCAAAGCTTATGAATTTTGCACACAAAAGTGTTAATTTCGCATACTTTGCATCAAGAATTCACCAATATGTCCTCCGCATTGCATGTTTTGCATAGATCTATAATAGAATTGTATTCTATACTTGTCTTGATGAAAAATGCATCAGAACACTATTGTCCGCAATGTGTGCTTATAAATAGTATTTTCTCAACACTTTTCTTACTGTCTTTACTTGCATTAGATCAAGATTAATACTAATCTGCATAGATTAGCATTAGTCCAATAGATTTGAGTTCTTTATCCAACTTCTTGTAAGAAAGTATTAGTAGATTAATCTTAAAACATAGTTACTATTGTAAGTTTGCATAGATCTTCAATGAATCTTAATCACAGCACCAAGAACTTGAATTTTGCACACTACATCAAAATTCTTGCAAAGTGCACTCTGCTCATTAACTCTACACAGTAGATGAAAACTCCACCATGATTTGCACAACAACCTTCAATATCCTTGAAAGTGCCAAGATGCCGAGAAACTAGGTAAATATAGAAGGAAACTAAGGTTTATGAATATATTTGATTAAAGGAAATACTAATCAAGGACATTTAGCAAGAAATTTCAAAGAATGTCTCTCACAAAATGGCTTAAAACCTTAATCCAAAAATTTAAAAAATCTGGGTTCCTAAAATTAGTGATTAGCATATATCTAAAATTATTACCATTAATCCTTTCGTTGATCCACTCAAAACCAAATTTCAAAAAATCTAAAAACTATGTAAAGGTACTAATCTAGAAATGTATTAACTAATCACTGACTAATCAAAACATCAAGATCTAAGCCAAGAGCCTCTGTCCATAAGCCTTAAGCATAAAGCCTCTACACATAAAGCTTTGAGGCTTAGGCATAAAGTCTCTATGTATAAATCTCTATGATTAAGTCTTTATGTTATGCTTAAGCCTTCATGCATAAGGCCTTTATGAATAATGCCTTTATGCATAAAGCTTTGAGGCTTAATCATAAAGCCTATATGCATAAAGGCTTCATGCATGAAGCCATAATGCATCTTGCATAAGGCTTCATGCAATAAGTCCTTATGCATAGACTTCATGCATAAAGCCATAATTCATGTTGGATAGGGATTGATGCATTAAGCAATTATACATAGAGGCTTCATGCAATAACTTGCTTAATGGGTTTGGATGGGTTTTGAAACATGGTTTTAGATTCGTAGTATCATGCATAACGACCAAAATCTGAGCAACTTCTATGTTTAAAAATTTATTAGATCTTGAAAAATGCTCCACTTTTACTTTTTACAGCATGTTGTCCAGAGCTTCAGATTAAAAGTTATGCCTATTTTATAGACATAACTTCCAACTACATTTTGCATGAACAAGCAACCAAAAGCATTTTGATGCATTTTGCTACAAGAAACTATGCATAAACCCATGCTTTATATGTCTATACATACAAAGTGCTTCTATTCATGGTGCGAGGGCTATGCATACTAAGGGCTCCAACATCAGTTTGTATACAAATGCAAAGCTCATGAGAGGCTAATATGCATACTCCTAAGCTTCCTATATCTATGCCTAAGATTACTATGTCTTGCAAGAAAAGCTAGTTCTATTCATGCTTAAATGAAAATCTTATGCTTATGTGACTCTATGCCATGCATACTAAAGATCTCATACCAATTGAATGTCAAGTAGATGACGATGATGACAGATGTGAGTATCTAAAGATCTTATAGCAATTGAATGGCCCATGGCTATAGAGGTTGAAAGGTGAATACCTCCATGGATATGGCATTAATGAACTAGAAGGAGAGAGAGAGTTAGAGAGAGAAAAAGACCAAAGCTCAAGAGATTACACACGACTGAAAAGAGACTCTTGCTTGATTGATTTTCATGAAGTACAAGTACCTTTTTATAATTACAAAGGATACTAGTGTGACATCAATGCACTCATCATTGTGCTACATTGTGACTTAGTTGCATCACATTGATATGGGAGAGAAGAGGAAGCTATATCATATGCATATTGAACTTAAAGACGAATATGCACCTTGGAAGAAAAGAAATCAGCACTAGCTTTCAATTAATGAAAGAGATGAGAGCTTCAGCTCAAAGCATATAGACCTATGATGTGATGAATGTATGTACCTAAATAATCCTCTAACCTCAAGCACACCCTCATTCTCAAATCCAACCTCATTGATTAGATACGTTAGCGATGGTCACCAAGGACTACTTGGCTATTGCAATGCACTAAGCCAATCGAATAGAGTTCTAAACGACTTGAATTGTGCAGCACAATCGGAGTATAGTCATTTGCAACAAATGTACACACCTCTTCAAGAAAGAAGTTCACAGCTCTTGTGCAAAATAGAGTCTCAATCTAAAACAATACAAAAGCTTGATAATAAATTAAAAGGTGCACGTGTAAAAGTAACAAGCATTGGCATGAGAGCAAGAAAAAGGAATCTCAGGAACATAGAGCAACTTAATCATCCAAGTGGTGGAGGAGTCAATAAAAGAATGCAAGATGCAAGGTAATAAACTTCTACATTTCTATGATACAAAATTTAGTAAGTATAACTTGTAAATTTATAACAAGATGAATTCATTTCAAGTGTCTTCTATATTCAAATAAAGAAAACATGGAATTGGATTCAATAGCCAAACAATATTCCATGCTTTTATCTTCAAAGATGGTGGGCCAGATGCTCAAGGAGAAGAATTATAAGAAAGTACGACAAACATTCATAGAATAGTTTACAAAGAAAAGCCAAGTGTTAGCACTTGATATATATTGATTAGACTTCACACTTGCAAGGTTGGCCAAAATAGAGAGCATTATTTGAAGCATGAGAAGCCCATTTTGGGCTTCAAATTTAACCACTGGAGAAGGGTCACCAAATAAACAACCACCTTCGGGGAGTTGCCATGGATTACCCTCGATAGAGTTGCCTCGTTGAGGGGCTTAACACTTGGTGCAGGTGTCAGACCCTTGGAAACCGATGTGCCACAGTGCTTGTTGAAGCCTTATACCTCAGATTTATACTTCATATTGGCAATTAGTAAGGTTTTAATATAATTACAAACATGCACACACATGGTAAGATTTATACCCCTTGAAACACACGGTAAGATTTATACCCCTTGAAACCTTACACCTCAGATTTATACTTCCTACTGAAGCTTTGATATATTGATTAGACTTCACACTTGCCAGTTTGCCAAAATAGAGGGCATTATTTGAAGCATGAGAAGCCCATTTTGGGCTTTAAATTTAAGCACCGGAGAAGGGTCACGAAATAAACAACCACCAACCTTAGGGGAGTTACCATGGATTACCTTTGATAGAGTTGTCTCGTTGAGGGGCTTCAGACCTGGTGCAGGCGTCAGACCCTTGATGTGCCGGCCTTTTTGTATTGTATCTCATTGGATGCTCTTAATTTTTTCAGATGAGGGATCATCCTCAGCAAGAGATGACGATGTATCTTCTCCTTGAGCCTGGAGAGACGCCTTGGTTGGTGCCTGTCCGGATTCTTCAACATCAGACGCCTTTTGGAGACGGTGTGGGCTGTAAAAGCCTTTGAATAGAGAAATGATGAGCAGCGAAAACAGGGTCCCCAGTGTTTATTCATTAGCCTTAGCTTGCTTCTATATTTGCCTAGTTTCTAGGGTATCTTGGCACTTTCAAGGATATTGAAGGTTGTTGTGAAAGTCTTGGTGGAGTTTTCATCTACTGTGTAGAGTTATGTAGATTGTGCAGAGTTGATGATCAGAGTGCAGTTTGCAAGGATTCTTATGTAGTGTGCAAAGACAATTCTGCAAAATTCAAGTTGTTGGTGCTGTGATGAAGATTCATTGAAGATTTATGCAAACTTACAATAGTAACTCTGTTTCAAGATTAATATACTACTACTTTACATTTCTTGTTACTTTCTTATAAGAAGTTGGATGAAGAACTCAAATATTTTGGACTAATGCTAATCTATGTAGATTAGCATTAATCTTGATGTAATACAAGTAAAGACAATAAATATAAGTATAGAATGCAGTTGTATTATAGATCTATGGAAACCATGCAATGCAGAGGACATATTGGTAGATTCTTGATGCAAAGTATAAGAAATTTAAAGGTTTTGTGTGAAAATTTGACAAACTTTGATGTAAAAACAAATTGAAATCTAAGAACTAAATCCTAAACAACTAAGTTACAAATACAGCCCTATTGGGAATTGAACCTAGTCTCGTGGTGTCTTTTTGAAGCATCACAAAGCCTTGGAAAAGGTCTCAGTAAAGCACACAAGAATAGAGTAGTATTATCAACAAGATTTTCATTTCCAAGGCTTGAATGGAATTACTTATGAGAAACTATGTGAAAAGGTTTCTCATACTCATGCTCAACACTGTGTGAAGATATGAATAGCATCTATGAGATGATTGATCTTCAAATCACACCAATATGGAAGTTGAAAGAAGAATGAATGTCTTGACATCCTATCTGGTGGTGGATTTGGGGTGCTTCTCCATGCCTTAAACCAATCTCTACCTCTCATCAGAAGTGGTGAGACATCATGTGGCACATACTTGGGATGTGAAGGAGGGAGAAATGTATGATATTTATCATGCACCACTTTCTTTATTGTAGAGGGTCTTTTTGAAACAAGTGATGGTCCACAGATTGGGCATGCATGATGTCTAGAGGATGCCAAACCTATTATAAAATGGAGATGATTGAGAGGTAGAGTAAGACAAGTTTAAAGTTGTAAAGTTCAATGATGGTCCAAGGAGAGTAAGCATTATATGACCTTTCTCGATTGCCACCCATGGAGGGAGGTTGTGATTCAACACTACAATAGACCAAGTAGACCCGTTAATAAGTGTGGGTCCAAGTGGTGCAAGCCCATCACGCTATGGTTGTATAATGTACAAGCCCTTCTTTAGGATGTAATACGCTAAGCTGAAAGCTAGGTTATCGACTACATGTGTTCTGGTAATTTTAAGGCCCACATGACTAGTATCTAATAACTGTGTGTGAAGTTATACCTTTGCAGATTGTAGCCCTGACAGCATATCTGACAGGCTTGCCAAATCTACAAGCAACTCTTACACAACTTCTGGAGAGTAGACATGGATTCCCAATGAATCAAGACATCAGCACAAATATATCAAGAAAGCACACAAACACTCTTTTTATTATTTTGCTTTAAATTCTTTTAATATTAAGTAAATAAATTGATAAGTGCATATATGAGAGAATCTGAGTCGATATAGGGTGTGCTTAACGATGACTAATTCTTGACTTTATAAATTATACATGATTGCTTTAGTCTATGTGACTCATAGAATAAAAACTTTTGGAGATAAAGAATTAGAAGATCAAATATTTAACGAGTTTATGACTAGATTCTAGATAAAACTTTTATTAGGGACTATTTTGCGAAGAGTTTATCTTTCCCTACATTTAGAATTAAATTTTGATGTAAACATGAAAGTTTTAGATGGCAAGAAACTCTACAAGAGTGTATGAGACTCTAGAAAGCCAAAATTGCTTTCGTTTTTGAGTTATTTGGCCAAATTGGGACACTTGGATGTTTTTTATAGTCTCATGTTGAAAACACAACTTTGACCGTTTTGAATGCTCTCAAAGAGACCTTAGAACTCATTTTTAGAGAACCACCACTGAGATATGCTTTTTAGAGAACCATCACTAAGATATGCTTTTTAGAGAACCATCACTAAGATATGCTTTATAGAGCATTAGAAGTCCTAAAACTCTTTAGTTTTGAATTTTCTCTAATTCCAAATAGATTGGAAGATATTACTCTCCCAAAGAGACCAGTTATTAGGCTTTGCCTTAGAAATTACTATCAAGATTGACTATCTTATCTATATAGACCGGATGGACTAACACATGAGTATAGTTAAGAGTAATATCTTCCAAATAGATTGGAAGATATTACTCTCCCAAAGAGACCAGTTATTAGGCTTTGCCTTAGAAATTACTATCAAGATTGACTATCTTATCTATATAGACCGGATGGACTAACACATAAGCATAGTTAAGACTTGGCTATATAGTGACTAGAGATAACATTGCTCGCTCGAACATGATAATTGCTTATGTTAAAAACAAGGATTCCCATGTGAATTAAAAGATAAAGAAAAGTTAAAGACTATTAAAAGCTTGTTTTATACTTGAAATTGATTGTGATTGATTTGAATATGCATGCCTTGAAAGATTATGGACTAGAGATGACTGTGAGACGTTATGTATGAGTTATGATTGCTTTGTTTTGAAATGAATGATTGATATGCACGTATATGACTACACACACACACATGACACTCTCTCTCTCCCCACATACACGTACACACACTCTCTCTCTCTCTATATATATATAGTAAACCTCGCAAACCCCCTAACCGAGCTTCTAACGCGTCATTAGCATCTCTCTCTCTCTCTCTCTCTCTCTCTCTCTCTCTCTCTCTCTCTCTCCCCCAAGTGAGACAAATAAGGCCTAAAATGTTCAACCTTTTCACACTTCACCTTGCAAAACTTTCACATGTCACTTTCCCACTCTTTTGCCCATGACCATAACTGTGAGTGCGTGCGTTTCTTCCTTGATGTGGATGTCTTTGTTTCTTCCTTGAATCACCATGCATGTGTGCACACACGATATTGTGTGCTTGCAAGATGCATGGCTGCACACATTTATGCATGCACACTTGTCTACATGTGTAGATTGGCATGGTGCCTAGCATGCTTGTGCTTTTGCATATATGTGCAATGTGTGTATAGGCACACTTGTTTATGTGTGTTTATACACACATGTTTACATGGACACGGTGCACATATGTGAGAACAAGCATGTTTTTTCCCTTACATTACCCAATTCAAACAAGTCCACTTCCATTTACCCATTAATCATCGTTGTTTCATACATTCATGTGAAGCCATTATCATTTCTCAACAATCCTTCCAAAGAAATACTGTAAAACTTATGTAATGTGAAATAGAGTATTACACATTGACATTGTAATTTCTAAGGTCAACTAGCAATTAAGAATACTAGCCAAAGTTGTGATACTTGTGATAAAAACTTTGATGGACGGGGAAGTTGCAAACAGTGATAAAAACTATGATGGAGGGGGAAGTTGCAAACAGAATAAGGTGATATCGTGAGAACCCCCAAATATGTTATGAGTTATTAGAAAGATTCTAAACTATATGGTGATTGAGAATTTGAGAACTAAGGAAAATATCAAGTTGTTACCATATTCTTTAGCTAGAGAAGGACTTTTAAAGATATGCACCCACTTGTCTCAATCAAGTTTAAATATAGAATCTAGTCAATGGTGTCAACAAAGTACTAGATGATTCCTTGTTAAAGACAATAGTCGCCGCTGCCACGCACTCCCAGACCTGCGAAACGTCTTTAAAGTTAAAGCGTCGTAGTCCGCTGAGACAAACACCGTGCTTCAGCCGACGTCGCCGTGCTTTCTGTTGCTGTCGGCGTATCTGCTTGCGGATTTCGGCACCGGCGGGCCGTTTCACTGGGCCACAGACAACTACGGACATGCAAACACTCCCTTCTTCGGATTTCAGCACCGGGGCGTAAATAAGGGAAGCCAGCAGGCAGATGCAGCGCAGGGCCACCACAGGAGGCCCTCACCCGTCGCCAACAACACTCATTCGCTGGCCCGCGGCTCTGCACTCGGTTTGTTGCCCACCTTGCTGCTCCCCACGGCTACGCCCGCCTATGTCTACTCCTTCTTCGCGGTCCTCTCGGCCTGTGTAACGTTGAGCCAGCAGTGCCTTGCGTGGGCGCACTCCAATTAGAAGGCGGACCTGCCAGCCCTTGTCGTCATTCTGCAGGATTTAGGCAAGGGAGGATCATGCACCCCACCACAGCAGGCACGGATTTAAAGCCTACGGCATCGTAAGTGGCCTGTGGAACCCCTTTCTCGATGGCTCCAAATTCTTCGGCAGTCTTGAACAGTTCGTCTACGACAGGGCCGGCTGGGAGCCCCACTCTTGGAGCAGTGAAACCACCTGCACAATGGATTGAAACCACCTGCTACGAGCTCGAGGAGGAAGGCAATGACTCCGATGTTTCAGCTTGATGTCTTATGTATTAGTTTGTGATGTAATCTTTTTACTACGCTTTTGGGGCATTTTACTAAGCTTCAACTCATGCTTAAAACGTCGTGATATTCTTCTGTTTTTTCCTCTGCTCTCCAACTCGCACGGGTTTTATCCTCCTTTAACAACCCTCTATTCGTCCATCGAAGTACACTGGAAAGAGAGATCAACGGAGCATGAGATCCTTATTATAAATAAATAGGTTGATGCAGGTAATACGAAAAAGAAGGTACTAAGCCGGAGTGAACGAGCGACAGAGAGAGAGAGAAAGGGATCTTCAAGAACCCCAACACGCTTAAAGTTTGTCGAAGCGTGTTGGGGTTTCTGTGTACACGGATCGATTTGAAGCGTATTGGGGTTCATTGTTTGATTCCCGCCATCCAAGAGGTCCTTTTTGACGTTTTCCTGTGCCCTTGAGTTGCTCTTGGGGTTGTCTTCTTGGTCACCTAGTTCTCCATCTCATCGGTACAGGACTAGGCTTACCTAGCCTTAGTGCACAGGTGAATTACTTGAACGGAGGTGAAGCACCTCCTCTCTCCCTTGGAGGTAGTCTTTCTGCTCTTTTTCCTGCTCCTCTACTTGCGGGGTATATGATGGCAGGTGGTATATTTGATGAAAGCAAATACTAATCAAGGACATTGAACAAGAAATTTCAAAGAATTTCACTCTCAAAATGGCTCGAAACCTTAATCCAAAAATTTAAAAAATCAAGATTCTCTCGATTGTGCACAAGAAATAGGGTTCTTAAAATTAGTGATTAGCATATATCTAAAATGATTACCATTAATCCCTTTTGTAATCCACTCAAAACTAAATTTTAAAAAATCTAAAAACTATGTAAGTATACTAATCCAAAAATTTATTAAGCACTAACCACTCACAAATCAAAACATCAAGATCTAAGCCAAGAGCTTTGATACTAACAAACGAAAGCTACACCTAGATTAGCCTTTTTTAAAAAGAAATCTTAACCTAGATTACCCTGGATTGGAGAGAAAGGCCAAGATGTCTAAGGTATCAAGAGATATCCAAGATTCTTATGGTCATAAAAAGATTTACAATAGCCTAGACCAAGGTCACTTATATAGTGCCTGGTCATTTCACAGTAGCTAACAAAATGCCTATGCCTCAAATATATGCCCAAGGGTACCAAGTCCCATGTGCCTAGGCCCAAACCCATACATGTGCACGTGCATGTATAATTGCATCATTACAAAACCAACAAATAGAAAAGGAAGAAACCTCAGCATAATTCTAAAGTGTCCATCGATAGTATCTCCTCAAATATTCCATGAATGCAATTGTATAACTATTTAATCCCTTCATGGAAGATGCTAGAGATATGGAGATATTATTAGAACTCTTTAGAGCCATGGATGAATACTAAAAATTTTGATTTTATGATTATATTCTAGAGTAATTCATTGCGATACTAGAGTAATTCATTGCGATACTTGATCAGATTATATTCTAGAGTAATTCATTGCGATACTTGATCAAATTATATTAATACACTTTAACCTTAAACATCCAATTCACACTTGGTTTGAGGAAGAACTATATTTAGATGATAATTTTTATTTATTCGTTGGTTCTTTTATTGGTATTTATGTTTCTTTCTTTAGGTGTACAAGGGAAGTTATTAAGCTTAATTTTTCAATAAAACATAATTTATCTTTTATAAATTAAAAGTTTTCGAGGTGGTAGGGCTCAAGACCATTCGAAAAGTAACATAATCAAAGAATGAAGGGGTAGTAACATAGGAATTAGAAGGACAAGTGGACAATAGTGCACAAGAACAATAGTGCGCAAGAACAATCACAAGAAAATACTCGGACTAGTGTCAAGAATCAAAAACACATAGAACAAAGTAGGGAAATAAAATTTGAAAGAAATCTAGTCGAAGAATAGAGATGTGCCTCAGTAAATTGCACGAGAGAAAACGACATGTCCTGGCATTGACATCAAAGCCTTTGAATGATGGTAGTGACCTTGACGAAAATGAAGAAGAAAGAATTGACACATTACTTTCCAGAGTTACACAAGTCACAAGTCCAAGGCTGCGGACGGTCCCGAATCTAGCCATATCTTAATCTTACAACTTAATCTAAGCAAACACTGAAACTCCCTTAATCGTGCTATTTCCACATAGCAACACAATCAAATCAACCTTCTCAAATAGCAAAATAAGCATGCATGCCATATCCAAGATTCTTATCACATAAGCAAAGAATCGTAGAATCTCAAACAAACATTCACATAATATAAATCTCTATCAACTAAAGCATCGCATCTCAATTAATCAACATGTATGCGTCTATTGCAAATATTATGTAATCATCACCATTCTTGACATCATGGTTTGTCATAATGACCAAAATCTAGTCAATCTAGGGCTTTCTCTGATGCCCGTCTACCCAACCTCCACTAGACATTGCGCCTATCCAGGGTATGCCTCTTTTAAATCACATCCTCTCTAGGCTCTACCATAGGGCTCCTAGAGGACATAAATAGCATTCTCTGTCTGGCGTTCCTTGTCTAAGGACGGCCGGCCCGAATCTCAACATCTCATGTTGAGTCTCATCATACACATGCATATCAACAATGAGTCATATACGTGCATATCAATCATTCATTTCAAAACAAAGCAATCATAACTCATATATAACATCTCACAGTCATCTCTAGGCCCTAATCTTTCAAGGCATGCATATTCAAATCAATCACAATCAATTTCAAGTATAAAACAAGCTTTTAATTCTAACAGTCTTTAACTTCTCTTTATCTTTTAAGTCACATGGGAGTCCTTGTTTTTAACATAAGCAATTATCATGTTCTAGCGAGCGATGTCATCTCTAGTCACTAAAGTTAAGTCTTAACTATGCTTATGCGTTAGTCCATCCGGTCTATATAGATAAGATAGTGAATCTTGATAGTAATTTCTAAGGCAAAGCCTAATAACTGGTCTCTTTGGGAGAGTAATATCCTTCAATCTATTTGGAATTAGAGAAAAGTCAAAACTACAAAGTTTTAGGACTTCTAATGCTCTATAAAGCATGTCTTAGTGATGGTAAAAATGAGTTCTAAGGTCTCTTTGAGAGAATTCAAAATGGTCAAAGTTGTGTTTTCAACATGAAACTATAAAAATTAGCCAAGTGCCCCAATTTGGTCGAATAACTCAAAAACAAAAGCAATTTTGGCTTTCTAGAGTCTCATACCCTCTTGTAGAGTTTCTTGCCATCTAGAACTTTCATGTTTACATCAAAATTTGATTCTAAATGTAGGGAAAGATGAGCTCTTTGCAAAATAGCCCCTAAAGAAAGTTTTATCTAGAATCTAGTCATAAACTAGTTAAATATTCGATCTTCTAATTCTTTATCTCCAAAAGTTTTTATTCTATGAGTCACATAGACTAAAGCAATCATGTATAATTAATAAAGTCAAGAATTAGTCATCGTTAAGCACACCCTTTATCGACTCGAATTCTCTCATATATGCACTTATCGATTTATTTATTTAATATCATAAGAATTTAAAGCAAAATAATAAAAAGAGTGTTTGTGTACTTCCTTGATATATTTTTGCTAATGTCTTGATTGATTGGGAATCCATGTTTACTCTCTAGAAGTTGTCAAAGAGCTGCTTGTAGATTTGGCAAGCCTGTCAGATCTGCTATCAGGGCTGCAATCTGCAAAGGTATAACTTCGCACAGAGTTATTAGATACTAGTCATGTGGATACTTAAAATTACCAGAACACATGGAGTCGAGACTCGATAACGTAGCTTTCAGCTTAGCGTATTACATCCTAAAGAAGGGCTTGTAAATTATACAACCATAGTGTGATGGGCTTGCACCACTTGGACCCACGCTTATCAATGGGTCTACTTGGCCTATTGTATTGGTGAATCACAACCTCCCTCCATGGGTGGCAATCAAGAAAGGTCATGTAATGCTTACTCTCCTTGGACCAGGGAAGTATAAGGTGGTGAACATGGATGTGTACCCCTCGAGCCTTTGATTAAGGAGCTTGAGACACTATGGTGAGGTATCAAAGTGCATTATGTCTCAAGGATAAAAAATTGACATGATATGGGGGTGAAAGGATTTTTTCTTTGAACGATCATGCATGCCTATCCCAGATTCTTAGAGTTTTCAAGTACATAGTTGAACTTTATAACTTTCAAAATTAAACTTGTCTTACTTTACCTCTCAATCATCTCCATTTTATAATAGGTTTGGCATCCTCTAGACATCATGCATGCCCAATTTGTGGACCATCACTTGTTTCAAAAAGACCCTCCACAATAAAGAAAGTGGTGCATGATAAATATCATGCATTTCTCCCTCCTTCACATCCCAAGTATGTGCCACATGATGTCTCACCACTTCTCATGAGAGGTAGAGATTGGTTTGAGGCATGGAGAAGCACCCCAAATCCACCACCCGATGGGATGTCAAGACATTCATTCTTCTTTCAACTTCCATATTGGTGTAATTTGAAGATCAATCATCTCTTAGATGTCGTTCATATCTTCACACAGTGTTAAGCATGAGTATGAGAAACCTTTTGACAAAGAGGAATCATAGTTTCTCATAAGTAATTCCATTCAAGCCTTGGAAATGAGCATCTTGTTGATAATACTACTCTATTCTTGTGTGCTTTACTGAGACCTTTTGTTGCAAGGCTTTGTGATGCTTCAAAAAGACACCACGAGACTAGGTTCAATTCCCAGTAGGGCTGTATTTGTAACTTAGTTGTTTAGGATTTAGTTCTTAGATTTCAATTTGTTTTTACATCAAAGTTTGTCAAATTTTCACACAAAACTATTAATTTCTCATACTTTGCATCAAGAATCCACCAATATGTCCTCTGCATTGCATGGTTTGCATAGATCTATAATAGAGCTGCATTCTATACTTATATTTACTGTCTTTACTTGCATTACATCAAGATTAATGCTAATCTACATAGATTAGCGTTAGTCCAAAAGATTTGAGTTCTTCATCCAACTTCTTGTAAGAAAGTAACAAGAAATGTAAAGTATTAGTATATTAATCTTGAAACACGGTTATTATTATAAGTTTGCATAAATCTTTAATGAATCTTCATCACAGCACCAACAACTTGAATTTTGCACAATTGTCTTTGCACAGTACATCAAAATCCTTGCAAACTGCACTCTGATCAACTCTGCACAATCTACATAACTCTACACAGTAGATGAAAACTCCACTAAGACTTGCACAACAACCTTCAATATCCTCCAAAGTGCCAAGATGCCCTAGAAACTAGGCAAATATAGAAGCAAACTAAGGCTAATGAATATATTTGATGAAAGAAAATACTAATCAAGGACATTTAACAAGAAATTTCAAAGAATGTCACTCTCAAAATGGTTGGAAACCTTAATCCAAAAATAAAAAAATCAAGATTCTCTCCATTGTGCGCAAGAAATAGGGTTCTTAAAATTAGTGATTAGCATATATCTAAAATGATTACCATTAATCCCATTTTTAATCCACTCAAAAATAAATTTAAAAAAATATGTAAATATACTAATCCAAAAATGTATTAAGCACAATCACTCGCTAATCAAAACATCAAGATCTAAGCCAAGAGCTTTCACACTAACAAACGAAAGCTACACCTAGATTAGCCTTTATTAAAAAGAAATCTTAACCTAGATTAGCCTTGATTGGAGAGAAAGCTTAAGATGTCTAAGGTATCAAAAGATATATCCAAGATTTTTATGTTCATAAAAAGATTTACAATAGCCTAGACCAAGGTCACTTATATAGTGCTACCTGGTCATTTCACACTAGCTAACAATATGCCCATGCCTCAAATATATACTCAAGGGACCCAAGGTCCAAACCCATACATGTACATGTGCATGTGCATGTATAATTGCATCATTACAAAACCAAAAAATAGAAAAGAAAGAAACCTCTGCATAATTCTAAAGTGTCCATCGATAGTATCTCCTCAAATATTCTATGAATGCAAATGTATAACTATTTAATCCCTTCATGGAAGATGCTAGAGATATGGAGATATTATTAGAACTCTTTAGAGCCATGGATGAACACTAAAAATTTTGATTTTATGATTATATTCTAGAATATTATTCTAGAGTAATTCATTGAGATACTTGATCAAATTATATTAATACACTTAATTCACACTTGGTTTGAGGAAGAACTATATTTAGGTGACAAATTTTATTTATTCGTTGGTTTCTTTATTGGTATTTATGTTTCTTTATTTAGGTGAAAATAAGCACAAGGGAAGCTATTAAGCTTAACTTTTCAATACAACTCAATTTATCTTTTATAAAATAAAAGTTTTCGAGGTGGTAGGGCTCGAGACCATTTGAAAAGTAGCATAATCAAAGAATGAAGGGGTAGGAACATAGAAATTGGAAGGACAAGTGGACTATAGTGCACAAGAACAATCCAAGAAAATACTCGGACTAGTGTCAAGAACCAAAAACACATAGAACAAGGTAGGGAAGTAAAATTTGAAAGAAATCCAGTTGAAGAATAGAGATGTGCCTCAGTAAATTGCAGGAGAGAAAACGACATGTCCTGGCATTGACATCAAAGCCTTTGAATGATGGTAGTGACCTTGACAAAAATAAGAAGAAAGAATTGACACATTACTTTCCACAGTTACATAAGTCCAAGGCTGTGACGGTCCCGAATTTAGCCATATCTTAATCGTACAACTTAATCTAAGCAAACACTAAAACTCAATTAATCGTACTTTTTCCACATAGAAACACAATCAAATCAACCTTCTCAAATAGTAAAATAAGCATGCATGCCATATCCAAGATTCTTATCACATAAGTAAAGAATCGTAGAATCTCAAACAAACATTCACATAATATGAATCTCTATCAATTAAAGCACCGCATCTCAATCAATCAACATGTATGCATCTATCGCAAATATTATATCATCATCACCATTCTCGACATCATGGTTAGTCTCTATCAATATAAATCTCTAGCAATTAAAGCATCGCATCTCAATCAATCAACATGTATGCATCTATCGCAACTATTATATCATCATCACCATTCTCGACATCATGGTTAGTCATAATGACCAAAATCCAGTCAATCTAGGGCTTTCTCCGATGCCCGTCTACCCAACCTCCACATTGGACATCGCAGCTATATCCAGGGTAAGCCTCTTTTGAATCTCGTCCTCTCTGGGTTCTACTAGAGGGCTACCAGAGGGCATAAATAGCATTCTCTGTCTGGCGTACCCTTTCTAAGGACAGCCGGCCCGAATCTCAACATCTCATGTCGAGTCTCATCATACACATGCATATCAATGAGTCATATACGTGCATATCAATCATTCATTTCAAAACAAAGCAATCATAACTCATACATAACATCTCACAGTCATCTCTAGTCCATAATCTTTCAAGGCATGCATATTCAAATCAGTCACAATCAATTTCAAGTATAAAACAAGATTTTAATTTCAATAGTCTTTAACTTCTCTTTATCTTTTAAGTCACATGGGAATACTTGTTTTTAACATAAGCAATTATTTTGCACAGTACATCAAAATTCTTGCAAATTGCACTCTGATCATCAACTCTGCACAATCTACATAACTCTACATAGTAGATGAAAACTCCACCAAGACTTGCACATCAACCTTCAATATCCTCGAAAGTGCCAAGATACCCTAGAAACTAGGCAAATATAGAAGCAAACTAAGGCTAATGAATATAATTGATAAAAGAAAATACTAATCAAGGACATTGAACAAAAAATTTCAAAGAATGTCACTCTCAAAATGGTTGGAAACCTTAATACCATACCCATCATCAACCCCACCTTGTTTGGCGCCATGCTCATCTCTCTCTCTCTCTCTCTCTATCTCTATTCATATCAACCTCTCTCTCTCTCTACATATGGCTCCACTCCATATATTCATTCAACCTCTCTCTCTCTCTATATATGACTACACTCCATAAATTCATTCAATCAATCAGCCTCTCCAAAATCGCTAGTGTCCGTTAACTCTCAAGAGAATTCACCAATATGTCCTTTGCATTGCATGGTTTGCATAGATCTATAATAGAACTGCATTCTATACTTATTTTTACTGTCTTTACTTGCATTACATCAAGATTAATGCTAATCTACATAGATTAGCATTAGTCCAATAGATTTGAGTTCTTTATCCAACTTCTTGTAAGAAAGTAACAAGAAATGTAAAGTATTACTAGATTAATCTTGAAACACAATTACTATTGTAAGTTTGCATAAATCTTCAATGAATCTTCATCACAGCACCATCAACTTGAATTTTGCACAATTGTCTTTGCACACTACATCAGAATCCTTGCAAACTGCACTCTGATCATCTTTGCACAATCTACATAACTCTACACAGTAGATGAAAACTCCACCAAGACTTGCACAACAACCTTCAATATCCTCGAGAGTGCTAAGATGCCCTAGAAACTAGACAAATATAGAAGCAAACTAAGGCTAATGAATATATTTGATGAAAGGAAATACTAATCAAGGACATTTAGCAAGAAATTTCAAAGAATGTCACTCTCAAAATGTCTCGAAACCTTAATCCAAAAATAAAAAAATCAAGATTCTCTCCATTCTGCGCAAGAAAAAGGGTTCTTAAAATTAGTGATTAGCATATATCTAAAATGATTACCATTAATTCCATTTCTAATCCACTCAAAACTAAATTTTAAAAAATCTTAAAAAATATGTAAATATACTAATCCAAAAATGTTTTAAGCACTAATCACTCGCTAATCAAAACATCAAGATCTAAGCCAAGAGCGTTGATACTAAACAAACAAAAGCTACACCTAGATTAGCCTTTATTAAGAAGAAATCTTAACCTAGATTAGCCTAGATTGGAGAGAAAGCTTCAGATGTCTAAGGTATCAAAAGATATCCAAGATTTTTATGTTCATAAAAAGATTTACAATAGCCTAGATCAAGGTCACTTATATAGTGCCTAGTCATTTCACACTGGCTAACAATATGCCCATGCCTCAAATATATGCCCAAGGGACCCAAGGTCCATGTGCCTAGGCGCACAAACCCATACATGTGCATGTGCATGTATAATTGCATCATTACAAAACCAACGAATAGAATAGGAAGAAACCTCATCAGAATTCTAAAGTGTCCATCGATAGTATCTCCTCAAATCTTTCTATGAATGCAAATGTATAACTCTTCAATCCCTTCATGGAAGATACCAGAAATATGGAGATATTATTAGAACTCTTTAGAGCCATGGAGGAACACTAAAAAATTTGATTTTATGATTATATTCTAGAATATTATTCAAGAGTATTTCATTGAGATACTTGATCAAATTATATTAATACACTTTAATCTTAAACATCAAATTCACACTTGGTTTGAGGAAGAACTATATTTAGGTGAAAAATTTTATTTATTCGTTGGTTTCTTTATTGGTATGTATTTTTCTTTCTTTAGGTGAAAATAAGCACAAGGGAAGCTAGTAAGCTTAATTTTTCAATTCAACTCAATTTATCTTTTATAAAATAAAAGTTTTTGATTTGTTAGGACTTTCAAAAAGTAACATAATCAAAGAATTAAGGGGTAGGAACATAGGAATTGGAAGGACAAGTGGACTATAGTGCACAAGAACAATCACACGAAAATACTTGAACTAGTGTCAAGAACGAAAAACACAGAGAACAAAGTAGGGAAATAAAATTTGAAAGAAATCCCGTTGAAGAAAAGATATGTGCCTCAGTAATTTTCGGAGAGAAAATGACATGTCCTGGCATTTACATCAAAGCCTTTGAATGATGGTAGTGACCTTGACGAAAATGAAGAAGAAAGAATTGACACATTACTTTCCATAGTTACACAAGTCCAAGGCTGTGACGGTCTCAAATCTAGCCATATCTTAATCGTATAACTTAATCTAAGCAAACATTGAAACTCACTTAATCATGCTATTTCCACATAGCAACACAATCAAATCAACCTTCTCAAATAGCAAAATAAGCATGCATGCCATATCCAAGATTCTTATCACATAAGCAAAGAATCGTAGAATCTCAAACAAACATTCACATAATATAAATCTCTATCAATTAAAGCATCACATCTCAATCAATCAACATGTATACGTCTATCACAAATATTACGCATCATCACCACTCTCGACATCATGGTTAGTCATAATGACCAAAATCCAGTCAAACAATCTAGAGCTTTCTCCGATGCGCGTCTACCCAACCTCCACACTGGACATCGCGGCTATTGAGGGTATGCCTCTTTTGAATCTCATCCTCTCTGGGTTCTACCACACGACTCCTAGAGGACGGCTCCTAGAGGGCATAAATAGCATTCTCAGTCTGGCGTTCCCTGTCCAAGGATGGTCGGCCCGAATCTCAAAATCTCAGGTTGAGTCTCATCATACACATGTATATCAATCAGTCATATACGTGCATATCAATCATTCATTTCAAAACAAAGCAATAATAACTCATACATAACATCTCATAGTCGTCTCTAGTCAATCTTTCAAGGCATGCATATTCAAATCAATCACAATCAATTTCAAGTATAAGACAAGCTTTTAGTTTAAACAATCTTTAACTTCTCTTTATCTTTTAAGTCACATGGGAATCCTTGTTTTTAACATAAGCAATTATCATGTTCTAGCGAGCGATGTCATCTCTAGTAGTCACTATAGTTAAGTCTTAACTATGCTTATGCGTTAGTGCATCCGGTCTATATAGATAAGATAGTCAATCTTGATAGTAATTTCTAAGGCAAAAACTAATAACTGGTCTCTTTGGGAGAGTAATATCTTCCAATCTATTTGGAATTAGAGAAAAGTCAAAACTACTTAGTTTTAGGACTTCTAATGCTCTATAAAGCATGTCTCAGTGAGTGATGGTTCTCTAAAAATGAGTTCTAAGGTCTCTTTGAGAGTATTCAAAACGGTCAAAGTTGTGTTTTCAACATGAAGCTATAAAAAACAGCCAAGTGTCCCAATTTGCACCGCGAATAACTAAAAAACAAAAGCAATTTCGGCTTTCCAAAGTCTCATACACTCTTGTAGAGTTTGTTGCCATCTAAAACTTTCATGTTTACATTAAAATCTGATTCTAAATGTAGGGAAAGATAAACATTTAGAATCAGATTTTAATGTAACCATGAAAGTTTTAGATAAGGGAAGTATAAGGTGGTGACCATCTAAAACTTTCATGTTTACATTAAAATCTGATTCTAAATGTAGGGAAAGATAAACATTTAGAATCAGATTTTAATGTAAACATGAAAGTTTTAGATGGTCACCACCTTATACTTCCCTTATCTAAAACTTTCATGGTTACATTAAAATCTGATTCTAAATGCTTACTCTCCTTGGACCAGGGAAGTATAAGGTGGTGAACATAGATGTGTACCCCTCGAGCCTTTGATTGAGGAGCTTATGGTGAGGTATCCAAAGTGCATGATGTCTCAAGAACAATAAATAGGCATGATATGGAGGTGAAAGGAGTTTTTCTTTGAACGATCATGCATGACTATCCCGGATTCTCAAAATGCTCAAGTACATAATTGAACTTTACAACTTTAAAAATTAAACTTGGCTTACTTTACCTCTCAATCATCTCCATTTAATAATAGGTTTGGCATCCTCTAGTCATCATGCGTGCCCAATTTACATGGACCATGACTTGTTTTGGAAAAAACCCTCTTTAGTAAAGAAAGTGGTGTATGATAAATATCATGTATTTCTCCCTCCTTCACATCCCAAGTATGTGCAACATGATGTCCCACTTGTATGAGGGGTAGATATTGGTTTGAGGCATGGACTTAGTTCTTGATTTCAATTTGTTTTTACATCAAAGTTTGTCAATTTTTCACACAAAACTGTTAAGTTCTCATACTTTGCATCAAGAATTCACCAATATGTCCTCTGCATTGTACATGGTTTGCATAGATCTATAAAAGAATTGCGTTCTATACTTATCTTTATTGGCTTTACTTGCATTACATCAAGATTGATACTAATCTACGTAGATTAGCATTAGTCCAATAGATTTGAGTTCTTTATCCAACTTCTTGTAAGAAAGTAACAAGAAATCTAAAGTATTAGTAGATTAATCTTGAAACACAGTTACTATTGTAAGTTTACATAAAACTTTAATGAATCTTCATAACAGCACTAATAACTTGAATTTTGCACAATTGAACCTAGTCTCGTGGTGTCTTTTTGAAGCATCACAAAGCCTTGCAAAAGGTCTTAGTAAAGCACACAAGAATAGAGTAGTATTATCAACAAGATGCTCATTTCCAAGGCTTGAATGGAATTACTTATGAGAAACTATGATTCCTCTTTGTCAAAAGGTTTCTCATACTCATGCTTAACACTGTGTGAACATATGAATGGCGTCTAAGAGATGATTGATCTTCAAATCACACCAATATAGAAGTTGAAAGAAGATTGAATGTCTTGACATCCCATCGGGTGGTGGGTTTGCGGTGCTTCTCCATGCCTCAAACCAATGTCTACCTTTCATCACAAGTGGTGAGACATCATGTGGCACATACTTGAGATGTGAAGGAGGGAGAAATCCATGATATTTATGATACACCAGTTTCTTTAGTGTAGAGGGTCTTTTGAAAACAAGTCATGGTCCACAAATCAAGCACGCATGATGTCTAGAGAATGCCAAACCTATTATAAAATGGAGATGATTTAGAGGTAGAGTAAGACAAGTTTAATTTTTAAAGTTGTAAAGTTCAATTATGTACTTGAGTATTCTGAGAATCCACAATAGTCATGCATGATCGTTCAAAGAAAAACTCCTTTAACCTCCATATCATGCCTATTTATTGTTCTTGAGACATCATGCACTTTGATACCTCACCACCATAGTGTCTCAAGCTCCTCAAGCAAAGGCTCGAGGGGTACACATCCATGTTCACCACCTTATACTTCTCTGGTCCAAGGAGAGTAAGCATTATATGAACTTTCCTGATTGCCACCCATGGAGGGAGGTTGTGATTTACCAATACAATAGGCCAAGTAGACCCATTGATAAGCGTGGGTCCAAGTGGTGCAAGCCCATCACGCTATGGTTGTAAAATGTACAAGCCCTTCTTTAGGATGTAATACGCTAAGCTGAAAGCTAGGTTATCGACGACTGCATGTGTTCTGGTAATTTTAAGTACCCACATGATTAGTATATCTAATAACTGTGTGCGAAGTTATACCTTTGCAGATTGCAGCCCTGACAACAGATCTGACACGCTTGCCAAATCTACAAGTAGCTCTTCCACAACTTCTCAAGAGTAGACATGGATTCCCAATCAATCAAGACATCAGCAAGAATATACCAAGGAAGTACACAAACACTCTTTTTATTATTTTGCTTTAAATTCTTTTGATATTAAATAAATAAATCAATAAGCGCATATATGAGAGAATTCGAGTCGATATAGGGTGCGCTTAACGATGACTAATTCTTGACTTTATTAATTATACATGATTGCTTTAGACTCATAGAATAAAAACTTTTGGAGATAAAGAATTAGAAGATAGAATATTTAACTAGTTTATGACTAGATTTTGCCTTAGAAATTACTATCAAGATTGACTATCTTATCTATATACACCAAATGGACTAACACATAAGCATAGTTAAGACTTAACTATAGTGACTAGAGATGACATCGCTCGCTAGAACATGATAATTGCTTATGTTAAAAACAAGGATTCCCATGTGACTTAAAACATAAAGAGAAGTTAAAGACTGTTTAAATTAAAAGCTTGTTTTATACTTGAAATTGATTGTGATTGATTTGAGGGTGCTCAGTTTTGTCCACTCATGCACAACAGTAAAAAAACAGGCATTTGTTTACCTTTAGTGGCTAATCTCTCCTAGTAAATGAAGGAATTTCGTTTCAAGTTCTTTTGTTGGAACATCATATTCATAGTTAGAAATATAGTTGCATAATTTGATTAAGCATTAGATAGTCAAAAGTCCTCATTTTCTTAGGTACAAAGTCAATGTATACACCCTGTCCCAAATTTAAACTGATTCCATAAAATGCCAATATCTTTTACATATAAACTCATATGAGATTCCCACTTTGTACCTTAGATCTTCACATAATATAGAGCTTAACTTGATTTTTCAAAGAAATTTTAAGATATTTGTCTATTTTTTTAAAAATATTTCAAGGTCTTTAAAGTGTTATAATATACGCCACTTTTTGTACCCCCACAATAACTACCACTAAAAATCCTCAATCTTGTAGATCAAAAGAGTGGGTAGATACTGAGACATTAGTAGAATGTGGTGGTTAGTAAAAATTACGAATCCAATGGTTGAATTTTTAATGATCTCTTTTTCAAAATTCTTCTAGACTATCAGAAGGCCTGTAAATATTAATAATCTAATTAGTAAAATTACATTTTTGATGTGAATCATCTAAAACCTATAGGGACTAGTGTACTTGTAATGGTGTATCTATGGAAAAATAAATTGGATCACTCTAAGTATGGAAAGATCATTTGTTTATCATTTCATCATATTTTTGATTAATTAGACTAATTTATATTAATTTAAGTTATATTGGGTTAATTTAAGGGTAAGCGTATTTTCTATTAGTTGCTTGATTTCATTTTAAGTACCTTGCCTCCCAAAATTTACTCTCCAAGCATTGTCCCACTCCAGCATAAACTGGATAAAATTGGACACCCTGATCTTGCAACAACCCATGCATGCCTTCAAAGATTATGGACTAGAGATGACTGTGAGATGTTATGTATGTGTTATGATTGCTTTGTTTTGAAATGAATGATTGATATGCACGTATATGACTGATTGATGTACATGTGTATGATGAGACTCGACATGAGATTTTGAGATTCGGGCCGGCCATGGACAGGGAACGCTAGATAGAGAATGCTATTTATGCCCTCTGGGAGCCGTGTGTGGTAGAACCCAGAGAGGACGAGATTCAAAAGAGGCATACCCTGGATAGCCACGATGTCCAGTGTGAAGGTTGGGTGGATGGGCGTTGGAGAAAGCCCTAGATTGACTGGATTTTGGTCATTATATGACTAACCATGATGTCGCGAATGGTGATGATGACATAATATTTGAGAGATAGACGCATACATGTTAAGTGATTGAGATTGGATGCTTTAATTGATAGAGATTTATATTATGTGAATGTTTGTTTGAGATTCTATGATTCTTTGCTTATGTGATAAGAATCTTGGATATATGGCATGCATGCTTATTTTGTTATTTGAGAAGGTTGATTTGATTGTGTTGCTATGTAGAAACAGCACGATTAAGTGAGTTTAAGTTTTTGCCTAGATTAAGTTGTACGATTAAGATATGGCTAGATTCGGGACTGTCACAGCCTTGGACTTGTGTAACTGTGGAAAGTAATGTGTCAATTCTTTCTTCTTCATTTTCGTCAAGGTCACTACCATCATTCAAAGGCTTTGATGTCAATGCCAGGATGTCGTTTTCTCTCCTGCAATTTACTGAGGCACATCTCTATTCTTCAACTGGATTTCTTTCAAATTTTATTTCCCTACCTTGTTCTATGTGTTTTGGGTTCTTGACACTAGTCCGAGAATTTTCTTGTAATTGTTCTTGTGTACTATAGTCCACTTGTCCTTCTAATTCCTATGTTCCTACCCCTTCATTCTTTGATTATGTTACTTTTCGAATGGTCTCGAGCCCTACTACCTCGAAAACTTTTATTTTATAAAAGATAAATTGAGTTGTATTGAAAAATTAAGCTTAAAAGCTTCCCTTGTACTTATTTTCACCTAAAGAAAGAAACATAAATAGCAATAAAGAAACCAATGAATAAATACAATTTGTCACCTAAATATAGTTCTTCCTCAAACCAAGTGTGAATTGGATGTTTAAGATTAGAGTGTATTAATATAATTTAATCAAGTATCTTAATATTGATTTACTCTAAAATAATATTCTTGAATATAATCATAAAATCAAAATTTTTAATGTTTATCAATGGCTCTAAAGAGTTCTAATAATATCTCCATATCTCTAGCATCTTCCATGAAGGTATTAAATAGTTATACATTTGTATTCATAGAATATTTGAGGAGATACTATCGATGGACACTTTAGAATTATGCTGAGGTTTCTTCCTATTCTATTTGTTGGTTTTGTAATGATGCAATTATACAACCACATGCACATGTATGGGTTTGGGCCTAGGCACATGCACCTTAGGTCCCTTGGGCATATATTTGAGGCATGGGCATATTGTTAGCTAGTGTGAAATGACCAAGCACTATATAAGTGACCTTGATCTAGGCTATTGTAAATCTTTTTATGAAGATAAAAATCTTGGATATCTTTTGATACCTTAGACATCTTAAGCTTTCTCTCCAATCCAGGCTAATCTAGGTTAAGATTTCTTCTTAATAAAGGCTAATCTAGGTGGTGGAGTTTTCATCTACTATGTAGAGTTACGTAGATTGTGCAGAGTTGATGATCAGAGTGCAGTTTGCAAGGATTCCGATGAAAGTGTGCAAAGACAATTGTGCAAAATTCAAGTTGTTGATGTTGTGATGAAGATTCATTGAAGATTTATGCAAACTTACAATAGTAACTATGTTTCAAGATTAATCTACTAATACTTTACATTTCTTGTTACTTTCTTACCAGAAGTTGGATAAAGAACTCAAATCTTTTGGACTAATTCTCATCTATGTAGATTAGTATTAATCTTGATGTAATGCAAGTAAACACAGTAAATATAAGTATAGAATGTAGTTCTATTATAGATATTTGCAAACCATGCAACGTAGAGGACATATTGGTGAATTCTTTATGCAAAGTATGAGAACTTAATAGTTTTGTGTAAAACATTCAAACTTTGATGTAAAAACAAATTGAAAATTTGATGTTACAAATACAGTCCTACTGGAAGAATTGTACCTAGTCTCGTGGTGTCTCTTTGAAGGCATGCATGATGTCTAGAGAATGCCAAACCTATTATAAAATGGAGATGATTGAGAGGTAGAGTAAGACAAGTTTAAAGTTGAAAGTTGTAAAGTTCAATTATGTACTTGAAAACTCTGAGAATCCGGGATAGTCATGCATGATCGTTCAAAGAAAAAATTGTTTCACATCCATATCGTGTCTATTTATTATCCTTGAGACATCATGCACTTTGATACCTCACCATAGTGTCTCAAGCTCCTCAATCAAAGGCTCGAGGGGTACACATCCATGTTCACCACCTTATACTTCCGTGGTCCAAGGGAGAGTAAGCATTATATGACCTTTCTTGATTGCCACACCCATGGAGGGAGGTTGTGATTCACCAATACAATAGGCCAAGTAGGCCCATTGATAAGTGTGGGTCCAAGTGGTGCAAGCCCATCACATATGGCTGTATAATGTAGAAGCCCTTCTTTAGGATGTAATATGCTAAGCTGAAAGCTAGCTTATAGACTGCATGTGTGCTGGTAATTTTAAGTACCTGTTCCACGGGAACACTCACGGGAACACGGATTATGGAAGGAGGCCGGAAGCAATTAAAGCAAGAGAGCGGGATTGTAGCCATGGGAACATAAAGACGCACATAATTTTTCCATATTTTTGTGCCGAAGTGCAATGTAAATCGTTTTAGGCCAATGTGGGTTCTAAATGAGAGTTCTAAGTGTATTAAGCAAGGCTCACTTATTGGGTTATCCGCCCATGTGTGAAAGAGGCCTAGGATTAGGGTTAGTGGCATCTCTATAAAAGAGATGTTAGCTAAAGAAAGAGTATGTTTTTGGCCATTCTCATAAGCTATTGAGTGAAGCTCTTGAGCTCTCAAGCTATGGCAACTCTCTAACTCTCTCTCTATTGTACTCTAATGAGCATCAAGCTCCAATGAGTATAGCTCCACTTCTTTCTCTTTATCTATTTTAGCATCATTGAAGTTGATTAATCTATGATTAGTTGAATGCTTCTTTCTTTCTCTTGTGTATGCTGCATGCTTGTAGTGTGTGTGTGTAGTCTCCATTGATGCAAGCTCTTGCCCACTTCATTGGCAATGAGTTATTCATGGATAGACACTCTCTATGAGCTTGTGGGTTTGTGAATGTTACATTCTATGCTTGCTTAAGCTTGTGGGTTAGTAGATGCACGCTTATGGGTTTGCTGGCATTAGGGAAAGCTAAGATTTAATCAATGTTCGAATGGGATTAAGAGATTGCCATGCATTGCTTGTTCTCTTGATTAGTGTAGTGGGTTTAAGGGATTGAGAGATTGATTGAGGTGTTGAATGGTTGAATCGTCAAGTGGTCACTGGTGGTTTGTGTATGTGAGCTCTCCCACAAGGGATAAGCCTTTATGCACTAATCGGGTCGAGTCCTTGGATTGACATTGTGTTTCTCAACACATTTGTTGATCGGTAGTACTCTATGAGCACTATATTGCACGGTAGAGAGAACCGCTCTACAGTACCCACATGACTAGTATCGGATAACTATGTGTGAAGTTATACCTGTTGCAGATTGCAGCCCTGACAACAAATCTGATAGGCTTGCCAAATCTACAAGTAGCTCTTCCACAACTTCTAGAGAGTAGACATGGATTCCCAATCAATCAAGACATCAGCAAAAATATATCAAGAAAGTACACAAACACTCTTTTTATTATTTTGCTTTAAATTTTTTTGATATTAAATAAATAAATCGATAAGTGCATATATGAGACTAAATAGATTGGAAGATATTACTCTCCCAAAGAGACCAGTTATTAGGCTTTACCTTAGAAATTACTATCAAGATTGACTATCTTATCTATATAGACCGGATGGACTAATGCATAAGCATAGTCAAGACTTAACTATAGTGACTAGAGATGAGATCGCTCGCTAGAACATGATAATTGCTTATGTTAAAAACAAGGATTCCCATGCAATTTAAAAGATAAAGAGAAGTTTGTTTAAATTAAAAGCTTGTTTTATACTTGAAATTGATTGTGATTTATTTGAATATACTTGAAATTGAAATTGATTGTGATTGATTTGAATATACTTGAAATTGATTGTGATTGATTTGAATATACTTGAAATTGATTGTGATTGAATATACTTGAAATTGATTGTGATTGAATATACTTGAAATTGATTGTGATTGATTTGAATATACTTGAAATTGATTGTGATTGAATATACTTGAAATTGATTGTGATTTGAATATACTTGAAATTGATTGTGATTGATTTGAATATGCATGCCTTGAAAGATTATGGACTAGAGATGACTGTGAGATGTTATGTATGAGTTATGATTGCTTTGTTTTGAAATGAATGATTGATATGCACGTATATGACTAATTGATATGCATGTGTATGATGAGACTTGACATGAGATGTTGAGATTCAGGCCGGCCGTCCTTAGACAAGGAACGCCAGATACTGAATGCTATTTATGCTCTCTAGGAGCCCTATGGTAGAACCCAGAGAGGACGAGATTCAAAAGAGGCATATACCCTCGATAGTCGCCCGCAGTGTCCAGTGTGGAGGTTGGGTAGACATGCATTAGAGAAAGCCCTAGATTGACTGGATTTTGGTCGTTATGACTAACCATGATGTAGAGAATGGTGATGATGACATAATATTTGCGATAGATGCATACATGTTGATTTATTGAGATCAGATGCTTTAATTAATAGAGATTTATATTATGTGAATGTTTGTTTAAGATTCTACGATCCTTTGCTTATGTGATAAGAATCTTGGATATGGCATGCATGCTTATTTTCCTATTTGAGAAGGTTGATTTGATTGTGTCGCTATGTAGAAATAGCACGATTAAGTGAGTTTAAGTGTTTGCTTAGATTAAGTTGTACGATGAAGATATGGCTAGATCCGGGACCGTCACAGCCTTGGACTTTTGTAACTGTGGAAAGTAATGTGTCAATTCTTTCTTCTTCAGTTTCGTCAAGGTCACTACCATCATTCAAAGGCTTTGATGTCAATGCCAAGACATGTCGTTTCTCTCGTGCAATTTACTGAGGCACATCTCTATTCTTCAACTGGATTTCTTTCAAATTTCATTTCCCTAGTTTGTTCTATGTGTTTCTCGTTCTTAACACTAGTCCGAGTCTTTTCTTGTGATTGTTCTTGTGAACTATAGTCCACTTGTCCTTCCAATTCCTATGTTCCTACCCCTTCATTCTTTGATTATGTGACTTTTCGAATGGTCTCGAGCCCTACCACCTCGAAAACTTTTATTTTATAAAAGATAAATTGAGTTGTATTGAAGAATTAAGCTTAATGCTTCCCTTGTGCTTATTTTTACCAAAAGAAAGAAACATAAATACCAATAAAGAAACCAACGAATAAATAAAATTTGTCACCTAAATATAGTTCTTCCTCAAACCAAGTGTGAATTGGATGTTTAAGATTAAAGTGTCTCAATGAATTACTCTAGAATAATATTCTAGAATATAATCATAAAATCAAAATTTTTAGTGTTTATCGATGGCTCTAAAGAGTTCTAATAATATCTCCATATCTCTAGCATCTTCCATGAAGGTATTAAATAGTTATACATTTGCTTTTATAGAATATTTGAGGAGATACTATCGATGGACACTTCAGAATTATGGTGAGGTTTCCTTCTATATTATTTGTTGGTTTTGTAATGATGCAATTATACATGCACATGCACATGTATGGGTTTGGGCCTAGGCACAGGGGCCTTGGGTCCCTTGGGCATATATTTGAGGCATGGGCATATTGTTAGCTAGTGTGAAATGACCAGACACTATATAAGTGACCTTGGTCTAGGCTATTGTAAATCTTTTTATGAACATAAAAATCTTGGATATATCTTTTGATACCTTAGACATCTTAAGCTTTCTCTCCAATCAAGGCTAATCTAGGTTAAGATTTCTTTTTAATAAAGGCTAATCTAGGTGTAGCTTTCGTTTGTTAGTGTGAAAGCTCTTGGCTTAGATCTTGATGTTTTGATTGATTAGTGCCTAATACATTTTTGGATTAGTATATTTACATATTTTTTAGATTTTTTAAAATTTAGTTTTGAGTGGATTAGAAATGGGATTCATGGTAATCATTTTAGATATATGCTAATCACTAATTTTAAGAACCCTATTTCTTGCGCACATTTGAGAGAATCTTGACTTTTTTATTTTTGGATTAAGGTTTTGAGCCATTTTTAGAGTGACATTCTTTGAAATTTCTTGCTAAATGTCCTTGATTAGTATTTCCTTTCATCAAATATATTCATTAGCCTTAGTTTGCTTCTATATTTGCCTAGTTTCTAGGGAAGCTTGGCACTTTTGGGATATTGAAGGTTGTTGTGCAAGTCTTGGTGGAGTTCTCATCTACTATGTAGAGTTATGTAGATTGTGCAGAGTTGATGAGGATCAGAGTGCAGTTTGCAAGGATTCTGATGTAGTGTGCAAAGACAATTGTGAAAAATTCAAGTTGTTGGTGCTGTGATGAAGATTCATTGAAGATTTATTCAAACTTACAATAGTAACTGTGTTTCAAGATTAATCTACTAATACTTTACATTTCTTGTTACTTTCTTACAAGAAGTTGAATAAAGAACTCAAATCTATTGGACTAATGCTAATCTATGTAGATTAGCATTAATCTTGATGTAATGCAAGTAAAGACAAGAATACAAGAATAGAGTAGTATCATCAACAAGAATAGAGTAGAATTGAAAGAACACAAGAATATATTAGTATCATCAACAAGATGCTCATTTCCAAGGCTTGAATGGAATTACTTATTATGAGAAACTCTGATTCCTCTTTATCAAAAGGTTTCGCATACTCATGCTTAACACTGTGCGGAGTCACTGTGAAGATATGATTGGTGTCTAAGAGATGATTGATCTTCAAATCACACCAATATGGAAGTTGAAAGAATATTGCATGTCTTGACATCCCATCGGGTGGTGGATTTGGGGTGCTTCTCCATCCCTCAAACCAATCTCTACCTCTCATCCCACAAGTGGTGAGACATCATGTGTGGCACATACTTGGGATGTGAAGGAGGGAGAAATACATGATATTTGTCATACATCACTTTATTTAGTGTAGAGGGTCTTTCCAAAACAAGTGATGGTCCACAAATCGGGCATGCATAATGTCTAGAGGTTGCCAAACCTATTATAAAATGGAGATGATTGAGAGGTAGAGTAAGACAAGTTTAAAGTTTAAAGTTGTAAAGTTGTAAAGTTCAAGTATGTACTTGAGTATTCTGAGAATTCGGGATAGTCATGCATGATCGTTCAAAGAAAAACTCCTTTCACCTCCATATCATGCCTATTTAATGTTCTTGAGACATCATGCACTTTGATACCTCACCATAGTGTCTCAAGCTCCTCAATCAAAGGCTCGAGGGGTACACATCCATGTTCACCATCTTATACTTCCCTGGTACAAGGAGAGTAAGCATGATATGACCTTTCTTGATTGCCATCCTGGAGGTTGTGATTCACCAATACAATAGGCCAAGTAGACCCATTGATAAGCATGGGTCCAAGTGGTGCGAGCCCATCACGCTATGGTTGTCTAATTTACAAGCCCTTCTTTAGGATGTAATACGCTAAGCTGAGAGCGTAGAAGAGGATATGCTAGAGTCTAGATGGTTTTTTCAAAAATAAACGTCAAAGGTTGGAGGCTTGGCTAATTAGTTAATAGTGAGCAAGAATTTGGTGCCCATATGAGCTTCCCTCAATGTGCTTATTTTCACATAAAGAAACAAAAATAAATATCAATAAAGAAACCAACAACTAAATAAATTTTGTCACCTAAAATAAAGCTTTTGCTCAAACCAAGTGTGAATTGGATAAGCCTTTAGAATTGTATAACCATAAGCTTTATTCTTTGCATAAGCATACCATAACACTTAGTATGTGATGTCCAAGTATTCATGGCATAGATTTGTGTAAGCATAGATTTTTGCTCAAACCAAGTGTGAATTGGATAAGCCTTTAGAATTGCATAGCCATAAGCTTTATTCTTTGCATAAGCATACCATAACACTTAGTATGCGATGTCCAAAGTATTCATGGCATAGATTTTTGTAAGCATAAGCTTTTCATTTAAGCATGCATAGCACTAGCTTCTGTTGCAAGACATACCAGTAATATTAGGCATAGATTAGGTGTATGCATATTAGAGTCTCATAAGCTTTGAATTTGTATACAAATTGACTTTGAGCCCTTAGTATGCATATCCCTCACACCATGTTTGTATGCATAGACATAGAAAGCATGGGTCTATGCATAGCTTCTTGTATCAAAATGCTTCTGGTTGCTGGTTCATGCCAAATGAAGTTTGAAGTTGTGTCTATAAAATAGATGTAATATTTGATTTGTAGCTCAGAATATAGTATACATAAAAAGCAAAAGTGAACAGTTTTCAAGTTCAAATATTTGTTAAAACAATTAACGTTTCGCTAGTATCCAATGCTCCTACCATCACTTCTACCTGCAACAACTGTACTAGCAAAATGATATCCGACATCTCGTTATATTTTTGGTAGTATGCCCTCACTCTCTTTGGAGTGTCTATTGAAAACCGGCTAAAATTTTTTGTAAACCGAGTGGAGAATTTTGTAGTCTTTGAGGTTTTGGTTAAAATTTGCCATGTGGAAAGAGTTTTGAGGTTCGGCAAGAATTTGGAGGTTCGAGAAGGGGATTAGGAGGTTTGGGTAGAATTTGATTTTGGAAACCTCAAAAGACGTGCAAAGCACGAGTTCCCAACTAGTTTTTTTAATCCCTCTCCCATATTGGTGAATGTGTAATTGCCACGTAGGACAAACAACAACTGATGGAAAAGAAATAAAGCAAAGAAATGGGTTGGCAATGATTTGCTTTATTGTTCACACAAGAGCCCAAAAAAATGATCATTTGTTCAACAAAGGATGATTGGATTCAAATGATTGAAAGACTAAAAAGGAAGCCGTAATGAGGGGGGGTGTGTGAGACACTAGCGGGACAAATGACCGCTTGATTTGAATCAAATTAAGGGGGAAGATAATAATAATCATTGAGTCATATCATTATTTAGCTACGTTAGGCTATTTTATCACACATTCACATTATAAAGTGTGGCTTTATGTGATTGATCTTTTGGATACTCTTCCATGTCTATGCATACAACAATTTGTGAATTTAATATATATTTCCAAAATCTGAGTTCATAGATTGAATGAGTATTGCTTATGGATAATTTTCCAAGCATAGGAACAAAAATAAGTACAAAATAATAGACAAATGGTGAAGTATATATTTAAATACGAGCATATTATACTAAAGTATTATATTACATAAAAATCGATATAATTAATGTGAGTAATAAGTATTATGGTAAAGTATTATTTGATTATAAATATAAATGATCGAAAGTAAAACCATTTGACGAAACGTTGCGTAATGGGGGGAATATATATATTAATATATTAATATATATATATATATAATGTGCGTCTTTATACTGAGGCACATCTCTATTCTTCAACTAGATTTCTTTCAAATTTTATTTCCCTACTTTGTTCTATGTGTTTTTGGTTCTTGACACTAGTCCGAGTATTTTCTTGTGATTGTTCTTGTGCACTATAGTCCACTTGTCCTTCCAATTCCTATGTTCCTACCCCTTCATTCTTTGATTATGTTATCGAATGGTCTCGAGCCCTACCATCTCGAAAACTTTTATTTTATAAAAGATAAATTGAGTTGTATTGAAAAATTAAGCTTAATAGCTTCCCTTGTGCTTATTTTCACCTAAAGAAAGAAACATAAATACCAATAAAGAAACCAACAAATAAATAAAATTTCACCTAAATATAGTTCTTCCTCAAACCAAGTG
Source organism: Cibotium barometz (assembly GCF_041138505.1). Taxonomy (NCBI): domain Eukaryota; kingdom Viridiplantae; phylum Streptophyta; class Polypodiopsida; order Cyatheales; family Cibotiaceae; genus Cibotium; species Cibotium barometz. Next base: position 29,316,066 of record NC_141060.1, read on the forward strand.
TGAATTGGATGTTTAAGATTAAAGTGTATTAATATGATTTGATCAAGTATCTCAATGAATTACTCTAGAATATAATCATAAAATCAAAATTTTTTGTGTTCATCCATGGCTCTAAAGAGTTCTAATAATATCTCCATATCTATAGCATCTTCCATGAAGGGATACATTTGCATTCATAGAATATTTGAGGAGATACTATCGATGGACACTTTAGAATTATGCTAAGGTTTCTTCCTATTCTATTTGTTGGTTTTGTAATGATGCAATTATACATGCACATGCACATGTATGGGTTTGGGCCTAGGCACATGGGCCTTGGGTCCCTTGGGCATATATTTGAGGCATGGGCATATTTTTAGCTAGTGTGAAAAGACCAAGCACTATATAAGTGACCTTGGTCTAGGCTATTGTAACTCTTTTTATGAACATAAAATATTGGATGTCTTTTGATACCTTAGACATCTTAAGCTTTCTCCAGGCTAAACTAGGTTAAGATTTATTTTTAATAAAGGCTAATCTAGGTGTAGCTTTCATTTGTTAATATCAAAGCTGTTGGCTTAGATCTTGATGTTTTGACTAGCGAGTGATTAGTGCTTAATACATTTTTAGATTAGTAAACTTACATATTTTTTGATTTTTTTAAAAATTTAGTTTTGAGTGGATTAGAAATGGGATTAATGGTAATTATTTTAGATATATGCTAATCACTAATTTTAAGAACCCTATTTCTTGCGTAGAATGGAGAGAACCTTGTTTTTTTTGGATTAGTTTGCTTCTATATTTGCCTAGTTTCTAGGGTATCTTGGCACTCTCGAGGATATTGAAGGTTGTTGTGTAAGTCTTGGTGGAGTTTTCATCTACTGTGTAGAGTTATGTAGATTGTGCAGAGTTGATGATCAGAGTGCAGTTTGCAAGGATTTTGATGTAGTGTGCAAAGACAATTGTGTAAAATTCAAGTTGCTGGTGCTATGATGAAGGCTCATTGAAGATTTATGCAAACTTACAATAGTAACTGTGTTTCGAGATTAATCTACTAATACTTTACATTTCTTGTTACTTTCTTAGAAGAAGTTGGATAAAGAACTCAAATCTATTGGACTAATGATAATCTACATAGATTAGCGTTAATCTTGATGTGATGCAAGTAAAGACAGTAAATATAAGTATAGAATGCAGTTCTATTATAGATCTATGCAAACCATGCAATGCAGAGGACATATTAGTGAATTCTTGATGAAAAGTATGAGAACTTAATAGTTTTGTGTGAAAAATTGACAATCTTTGATGTGAAAATAAATTGAAATCAAGAACTAAATCCTAAACAATTAAGTTGCAAATACAGCCCTACTGGGAGTTAAGCCTAGTCTCGTGGTGTCATTTTCAAGCATCACAAAGCCTTGCAAAAGGTCTCAATAAAGCACACAAAAATAGAGTAGTATTATCAACAAGATGCTCATTTCCAAGGCTTGAATGGAATTACTTATGAGAAAGTATGATTCCTCTTTGTCAAAAGGTTTCACATACTCATGCTTAACACTGTGTGAAGATATGAATGGTATCTAAGAGTTGATTGATCTTCAAATCACACCAGTATAGAAGTTGAAAGAAGATTGAATGTCTTGACATCCCATCAGGTGGATTTGGGGTGCTTCTCCATGCCTCAAACCAATCGCTACTTCTCATCACAAGTGGTGAGACATCATGTGGCACATACTTGGCATGTGAAGGAGGGAGAAATCCATGATATTTATCATGCACCAGTTTCTTTATTGTAGAGGGTCTTTTCGAAACAAGTGATGGTCCACAAATTGGGCATGCATGATGTCTAGAGGATGCCAAACCTATAATAAAATGGAGATGATTGAGAGGTAGAGTAAGACAAGTTTAAAGTTTAAAGTTGTAAAGTTCAATTATGTACTTGAAAACTTTGAGAATCGGGGATAGTCATGCATCATCGTTTAAAGAAAAAATCCTTTCACCTCCATATTATGTCTATTTATTATCCTTGAGACATCATGCACTTTGATACCTCACCATAGTGTCTCAAGCTCCTCAATCAAAGGCTCGAGCGGTACACATCCATGTTCACCACCTTATACTTCCCTGGTGCAAGGAGAGTAAGCATTATATGACCTTTCTTGATTGCCACCCATGGAGGGAGGTTGTGATTTATCAATACAATAGGCCAAGTAGACCCATTGATAAGCATGGGTCCAAGTGGTGCAAGCCCATCACGCTAAGGTTGTATAATGTACAAGCCCTTATTTAGGATGTAATACGCTAAGCTGAAAGCTAGGTTATAGACTGCATGTGTTCTGGTAATTTTAAGTACCCACATGACTAGTATCGATGTGAAGTTATACCTATTACAGATTGCAACCCTGACAGCAGATGTGACAAGCTTGCGAAATCTACAAGCAGCTCTTCCACAACTTCTAGAGAGTAGACATGGATTCCCAATGAATCAAGACATCAACAAAAATATTTCAAGGAAGTATACAAACACTGTTTTTATTATTTTGCTTTAAATTCTTTTGATATTAAATAAATAAATCGATAAGTGCATATATGAGAGAATCCGAGTCGATATAGGGTGAGCTTAACGATGACTAATTCTTGACTTTATTAATTATACATGATTTCTTTAGTATATGTGACTCATAGAATAAAAACTTTTGGAGATAAAGAATTAGAAAATCGAATATTTAACTAGTTTAAAGCCTAATAACTGGTCTCTTTGGGAGAGTAATATCTTCCAATCGATTTGGAATTATAGAAAAGTCAAAACTACAGAGTTTTAAGACTTTTAATGCTCTATAAAGCATGTCTCAGTGATGGTTCTCTAAAAATGAGTTTTAAGATCTCTTTTGAGAGCATTCAAAACGGTCAAAGTTGTGTTTTCAACATGAAACTGTAAAAAACAGCCAAGTGTCCTAATTTGCCTGAATAACTCAAAAACGAAAGCAATTTTGGCTTTCTAGAGTCTCATACACTCTTGTACAGTTTCTTGCCATCTAAAACTTTCATGTTTACATCAAAATTTGATTCTAAATGTAGGGAAAGATAAATTCTTTGCAAAATAGCTCCTAATGAAAGTTTTATTTAGAATCTAGTCATAAACTAGTAAAATATTATATCTTCTAATTCTTTATCTCCAAAAGTCTTTATTCTATGAGTCACATAGACCAAAGCAATCATGTATAAATAATACAGTCAAGCATTAGTCATCAATAAGCGTACCCTATATCGACTCGGATTCTCTCATATATGTACCTATCGATTTATTTATTTAATATCAAAAGAATTTAAAGCAAAATAATAAAAAGAGTGTTTGTGTACTTCCTTGATATATTTCTACTGATGTCTTGATTGATTGGGAATCCATGTCTACTCTTTAGAAGTCAAGGAAGAGCTGCTTGTAGATTTGGCAAGCCTGTCAGATCTGCTGTCACGGTTGCAATCTGCAACAACAGGTATAACTTCACACACAATTATACGATACTAGTCATGTGGGTACTTAAAATTACAAGAACACATGCAATCTATAACCTAGCTTTCAGCTTAGCATATTACATCCTAAAGAAGGGCTTGTACATTATAAAACCATAGCGTGATGGGCTTGCACCACTTGGACCCACGCTTATCAATGGGTCTACTTGGCCTATTGTATTGGTGAATCACAACCTCCCTCCCTGGGTGGCAATCAAGAAAGGTCATATAATGCTTACTCTCCTTGGACCAGGGAAGTATAAGGTGGTGAACATGGATGTGCACCCCTCGAGCCTTTGATTGAGGAGCTTGAGGAGCCTTTGATTGAGGAGCTTGAGACACTATGGTGAGGTATCAAAGTGCATGATGTCTCAAGGATAATAAATAGACATGATATGGAGGTGAAAGGATATTTTCTTTGAACGATCATGCATGAGTATCCGAGATTCTCAGAGTTTTCAAGTACATAATTGAACTTTACAACTTTAAACTTTAAACTTGTCTTACTCTACCTCTCAATCTCCGTTTTATAATAGGTTTGGCATCCTCTAGACATCATGCGTACCCGATTTGTGGACCATCACTTGTTTCAAAAAAAACCCTCTACAATAAAGAAAGCGGTGCATGATAAATATCATGGATTTCTCCCTCCTTCACATCCCAAGTATGTGCCACTTGATGTCTCACCACTTGTAATGAGAGGTAGAGATTGGTTTGAGGCATGGAGAAGCACCCCAAATCCACCACACCCGATAGGATGTCAAGACATTCAATCTTCTTTCAACTTCCATATTGGTGTGATTTGAAGATCAATCATCTCTTAGATGCCATTCTTATCTTCACACAGTGTTAAGCATGAGTATGAGAAACCTTTTGACAAAGAGGAATCATAGTTTCTCATAAGTAATTCCATTGAGGCCTTGGAAATGAGCATCTTGTTGATAATACTACTCTATTCTTGTGTGCTTTATTGAGACCTTTTGCAAGGCTTTGTGATGCTTCAAAACGACACCACGAGACTAGGTTCAATTCCCCGTAGGGTTGTATTTGTAACTTAGTTGTTTAGGATTTAGTTCTTGATTTCAATTTTTTTTAACATCAAAGTTTGTCAATTTTTCACACAAAACTGTTAAGTTCTCATACTTTGCATCAAGAATTCACCAATATGTCCTCTGCATTGCATGGTTTGCATAGATCTATAATAGAACTGCATTCTATACTTATCTTTACTGTCATTACTTGCATTACATCAAGATTAATGCTAATCTACGTAGATTAGCATTAGTCCAATAGATTTGAGTTCTTTATCCAACTTCTTGTAAGAAAGTAACAAGAAATGTAAAGTATTAGTAGATTAACCTTGAAACACAGTTACTATTGTAAGTTTTCAATGAATCTTCATCACAGCACCAACAACTTGAATTTTGCACAATTGTCTTTGCACACTACATTAGAATCCTTGCAAACTGCACTTTGATCATCAACTCTGCTGCACAATCTACATAACTCTACACAGTAGATGAAAACTCCACCAAGACTTCCACAACAACCTTCAATATCCTCGAAAGTGCCAAGATGCCCTAGAAACTAGGCAAATATAGAAGCAAACTAAGCCTCATGAATATATTTGATGAAAGGAAATACTTATCAAGGACATTTAGCAAGAAAGTTCAAAGAATGTCAATTTCAAAATGGCTCGAAACCTAATCCAAAAAAAAATCAAGATTCTCTCAAATCTGTGCAAGAAATAGGGTTCTTAAAATTAGTGATTAGCATATATCTAAAATGATTACCATTAATCCCATTTCTAATCCACTCAAATCTAAATTTTAAAAAAACTAAAAAATATATATAAATATACTAATCCAAAAATGTATTAGGCACTAATCACTCGTTAATCAAAACATCAAGATCTGAGCCAAGAGCTTTGATACTAGCAAACGAAAGCTACACCTAGACTAGCAAACGAAAGCTTCACCTTAACTAGCCTTTATTAAAAAGAAATCTTAACCTAGATTAGCTTGGATTGGAGAGAAAGCTTAAGATGTCTAAGGTATCAAAAGATATCTAAGATTTTTATGTTCATAAAAAGATTTACAATAGCCTAGACCAAGGTCACTTATATAGTGCCTGGTCATTTCACACTAGCTAACAATATGTCAATGCCTCAAATATATGCCCAAGGGACCCAAGGTCCATGTGCCTAGGCCCAGACTCATGCATGTGTATGTGCATGTATAATTGCATCATTACAAAACCAACAAATAGAATATGAAGAAACCTCAACATAATTCTAAAGTGTCCATCGATAGTATCTCCTCAAATATTCTATGAATGCAAATGTATAACTATTTAATCCCTTCATGGAAGATGGTAGAGATATGGAGATATTATTAGAACTCTTTAGAGCCATGGATGAACACTAAAAATTTTGATTTTTTGATTATATTCTAGAATATTATTCTAGAGTAATTCATTGAGATACTTGATCAAATAATATTGATACACTTTAATCCTAAACATCCAATTCACACTTGGTTTGAGGAAGAACTATATTTAGGTGACAAATTTTATTTATTTGTTGGTTTCTTTATTGGTATTTATGTTTCTTTCTTTAGGTGAAAATAAGCACAAGGGAAGCTATTAAGCTTAATTTTTCAATACAACTCAATTTATCTTTTATAAAATAAAAGTTTTCGAGGTGGTAGGGCTTGAGACCATTCGAAAAGTAACATAATCAAAGATTGAAGGGGTAGGAACATAGGAATTAAAAGGACAAGTGGACTATAGTGCACAAGAACAATCACAAGAAAATACTCGGACTAGTTTCAAGAACCAAAAACACATAGAACAAAGTAGGGAAATAAAATTTGAAAGAAATCGGGTTGAAGAATAGAGATGTGCCTCAGTAAATTGTAGGAGAGAAAACAACATGGTAGTGACCTTGACGAAATGAAGAAAGAATTGACACATTACTTTCCACACTTACACAAGTCCAAGGCTGTGTGACGGTCCCGAATCTAGCCATATCTTAATCGTACAACTTAATCTAAGCAAACACTGAAACTCACTTAATCATGCTATTTCCACATATAGCAACACAATCAAATCAACCTTCCCAAATAGAAAAATAAGCATGCATGCCATATCTAAGATTCTTATCACATAGCAAAGAATCGTAGAATCTCAAACAAACATTCACATAATATAAATCTCTATCAATTAAAGCATCACATCTCAATCAATCAACGTGTATGCATCTATCGCAAATATTATGTCATCATCACCATTCTCGACATCATGGTTAGTCATAATGACGAAATTAAGTCAATCTAGGACTTTCTCCGATGCGCGTCTACCTAACCTCCAGAATGGACATCGCGGCTATCCAGGGTATAACTCTATTGAATCTCGTCCTCTCTGGGTTCTACCAAAGGGCTCCCACAGGGCATAAATAGCATTCTCTGTCTCGCGTTCCCTGTCCAAGGACGGTCGGCCCGAATGTCAAACTCTCATGTCGACTCTTATCATACACATGCATATCAATTAGTCATATACATGCATAGCAATCATTCATTTCAAACCAAAGCAATCATAACTCATACATAACATCTCATAGTCATCTCTAGTCCATAATCTTTCAAGGCATGCATATTCAAATCAATCACAATCAATCACAATCAATTTCAAGTATAAAACAAGCTTTTAATTTAAACAGTCTTTAACTTCTCTTTATCTTTTAAGTCACATGAGAATCCTTGTTTTTAACATAAGCAATTATCATGTTCTAGTGAGAGATGTTATCTCTAGTCACGATAGTAAAGTCTTAAGTATGCTTATGTGTTAGTCCATCCGGTCTATATAGATAAGATAGTCAATCTTGATAGTAATTTCTAAGGCAAATCCTAATAAAAGGTCTCTTTTTGGGAGAGTAATATCTCCAATATATTTGGAATTTGAGAAAAGTCAAAACTATAAAGTTTTAGGACTTCTAATGCTCTATAAACCATGTCTCAGTGATGAGAGCATTCAAAACGGTCAAAGTTGTGTTCTCAACATGAAACTATAAAAAACAACCAAGTGTCCCAATTTGCACCGAATAACTCAAAAACGAAAGCAATTTTGGTTTCTAGAGTCTCATACACTCTTGTAGAGTTTCTTCCTATCTAAAAGTTTCATGTTTACATTAAAATGTGATTCTAAATGTAGCGAAAGATAAACTCTTTGCAAAATAGCCCTTAATGAAAGTTTTATCTAGAATCTAGTCATAAACTAGTTAAACTAGTCATAAACTAGTTAAATGTTCTGTCTTCTAGTTCTTTTTATCTCCAAAAGTTTTTATTCTATGAGTCACATAGACTAAAGCAATCATGTATAATTAATAAAGTAAAGAATTAGTCATCGTTAAGCGCACCCTATCATTAGGAACTCAATGGAGTCTTTTTGGGCCCTTTAATTTGCCATGAGGTTATGGAAACGTTTAACTTTTTGACAAATAGGAGCCCGCCATGTAAGCAAAAACCAATGGTTTGTAAGAGAGGTGTAAGAGTGGTCAAAGGGTGCACTTTTTTCCCCAAAAAGGGGAGGGGGCAATTTTACAATTTTCGGACCTCCATAACTTCTACATACAAGCTCCGATTTGAGCAGAGATTACAGATCCGTGATCTACGCATCAAGAGCTTTCCATAGATATGTTACATGATATGGTTTTATCCGCTAGATTTTAAATTCCATTTCCCCCCCACAATTCAAATTCGAATAAAGTAGCCGTTTTGAAGCTTCTAATTAGAAAACGTTTCTTCTTAAGAGAAAAGGTTTGACTCCCTTAAACTGCCAAATAAAAGGGCCCAAGAAGACTCCATTGAGTTCCTAATGATCAACTCGGATTCTCTCAGACATGTACCTATCGATTTATTTATTTAATATCAAAAGAATTTTAAGCAAAATAATAAAAAGAGTGTTTGTGTACTTCCTCGATATATTCTTGCTAAAGTCTTGATTGATTGGAAATCCATGTCTCAGAGCTACTTGTAGATTTGGCAAGCCTCTCAGATCTCATGTCAGGGCTACAATCTGCAAAGGTACACACAGTTATTAGATACTAGTCATGTGGGTACTTAAAATTACCAGAACACATGCACTTTATAACCCAGATTAGTGTATTACATCCTAAATAAGGGCTTGTACATTATACAACCATAGCATGATGGGCTTGCACCACTTGGACCCACGCTTATCAATGGGTCTACTTGGCCTATTGTATTGGAAAATCAAAACCTCCCTCCGTGGGTGGCAATCAAGAAAGGTCATATAATGCTTACTCTCCTTGGACCAGGGAAGTATAAGGTGGTGAACATGGATGTGTACCCCTCGAGCCTTTGATTGAGGAGCTTGAGAAACTATGGTGAGGTATCAAAGTGCATGATGTCTTAAGGATAATAAATAGGCATGATATGGAGGTGAAAGGAGTTTTCCTTTGAACAATCATGCATGACTATCCCGGATTCTCAGAGTTCTCAAGTACATAAATGAACTTTACAACTTTAAAAATTAAACTTGTCTTACTCTAACTCTCAATCATCTCCATTTTATTATAGGTTTGGCATCCTCTAGACATCATGTGTGCCCGATTTGTGGACCATCACTTGTTTTGAAAAGACCCTCTACACTAAAGAAAGTGGTGTATGATAAATATCATGGATTTCTCCCTCCTTCACATCCCAACAAGTATGTGCCACATGATGTCTCACCACTTGTGATGAAAGGTAACGATTGGTTTAAGGCATGGAGAAGCACCCCAAATCCACCACTAGATGGGATGTCAAGACATTCAATCTTCTTTCAACTTCCATATTGGTGTGATTTGAAGATCAATAATCTCTTAGACACCATTCATATCTTCACACAGTGTTAAGCATGAGTATGAGAAACCTTTTGACAAAAAGGAATCATAGTTTCTCATAAGTAATTCCATTTAGGCCTTGGAAATGAGCGTCTTGTTTTGATAATACTACTCTATTCTTGTGTGCTCTAATGAGACCTTTTTCAAGGCTTCATGATGCTTCAAAAAGACACCACGAGAATAGGTTCAATTCCCAGTAGGGTTGTATTTGTAACTTAGTTGTTTAGGACTTAGTTCTTGATTTCAATTTGTTTTTACACCAAAGTTTGTCAAATTTTCACACAAAACTGTTAAGTTCTCATACTTTGCATCAAGAATTCACCAATATGTCCTCTCCATTGCATGGTTTGCATAGATCTATAATAGAACTGCATTCTATACTTAAATCTTTACTTGCATTACATCAAGATTAATACTAATCTACGTAGATTAGCATTAGTCCAATAGATTTGAGTTCTTTATCCAACTTCTTGTAAGAAAGTAACAAGAAATCTAAAGTATTAGTAGATTAATCTTGAAACACAGTTACTATTGTAAGTTTTCATAAATCCTCAATGAATCCTCATCACAGCACCAATACCTTGAATTTTGCACATTTGTCTTTGCACACTACATCAGAATCCTTGCAAACTGCACTCTCATCAACTCTAAACAATCTACATAACTCTACAGAGTAAATGAAAACTCCACCGAGACTTGCATAACAACCTTCAATATCCTCGAAAGTGCCAAGATGCCCTAGAACTAGGCAAATATAGAAGGAAACTGAGGCTAATTAATATATTTGATGAAAGGAAATACTAATCAAGGACATTTTGCAAGAAATTTCAAAGAATGTCACTCTCAAAATGGCTCGAAACCTTAATCCAAAAATAAAAAAATCAAGATTCTCTCAAGTCTGCGCAAGAAATAGGGTTCTTAAAATTAGTGATTAGCATATATCTAAAATGATTACCATTAATCCAATTTCTAATCCACTCAAAACTAAATTTTAAAAAATCTAAAAAATATGTAAATATACTAATCCAAAAATGTATTAAGCACAATCACTCGCTAATCAAAACATCAAGAGCTTTGATACTAACAAATGAAAGCTACACCTAGATTAGCCTTTATTAAGAAGAAATCTTAACCTAGATTAGCCTGGATTGGAGAGAAAGCTTAAGATGTTAGATAAGGTATCAAAAGATATCCAAGATTTTTATGTTCATAAAAAGATGTATAATAGCCTAGATCAAGGTCACTTATATAGTGCCTGGTCATTTCACACTGGCTAACAATATGCCCATTCCTCAAATATATGCCCAAGGGACCCAAGGTCCATGTGCCTAGGCACAAACCCATACATGTGCATGTGCATGTATAATTGCATCATTACAAAACCAACGAATAGAATAGGAAGAAACCTCAGCATAATTCTAAAGTGTCCATCGATAGTATCTCCTCAAATCTTTCTATGAATGCAAATGTTTAACTATTTAATCCCTTCATGGAAGATGGTAGAGATAGGGAGATATTATTAGAACTCTTTAGATCCATGGATGAACACTAAAAATCTTGATTTTATGATTATATTCTAGAATATTATTCTAGAGTACTTCATTGAGATACTTGATCAAATTATATTAATACACTTTAATCTTAAACATCCAATTCACACTTGGTTTGAGGAGGGAAGAACTATATTTAGGTGATAAATTTTATTTATTGGTTGGTTTCTTTATTGGTATTTATTTTTCTTTCTTTAGGTGAAAATAAGCACAAGGGAAGCTATTAAGTTTAATTTTTCAATACAACTCAATTTATCTTTTAAAAAATAAAAGTTTTTGAGGTGGTGAGGCTCAAGACCATTTGAAAAGTAAGATAATCAAAGAATGAAGGGGTAGGAACATAGGAATTTGAAGGACAAGTGGACGATAGTGCACGAGAACAATCACACAAAAACACTCGGACTAGTGTCAAGAACGAAAAACACATAGAACAAAGTAGGGAAATAAAATTTGAAAGAAATCCAGTTAAAGAATAGAGATGTGCCTCAGTAAATTGCAGGAGAGAAAACGACATGTCCTGGCATTGACATCAAAGCCCTTGAAAAATGGTAGTGACCTTGATGAAAATGGAGAAGAAAGAATTGACACATTACTATCTACAATTACACAAGTCGAAGGCTGTGAGACAGTCCCAAATCTAGCCATATCTTAATCGTACAACTTAATCTAAGAAAACATTAAAACTCACTTAATCGTGCTATTTCCACAATGAAAGTTTTTTCTAGAATCTAGTCATAAACTAGTTATCTTCTAATTCTTTATCTCCAAAAGTGTTTGTTCTATGAGTCACATAGACTAAAGTGACCATGTATAATTAATAAATTCAAGAATTACTCATCGTTAAGTGCACCCTATATCGACTTGGATTCTCTCATATATTCACTTATCGATTTATTTATTTAATATCAAAATAATTTAAAGCAAAATAATAAAAAGAGTGTTTGTGTGCTTCCTTGATATATTTGCTGATGTCTTGATTGATTGGGAATCCATGTCTACTCTCTAGAAGTTGTGGCAGAGCTGCTTGTAGATTTAGTAAGCCTCTCTCTCTCTCTCTCTCTCTCTCTCTCTCTCTCTCTCTATATATATATATATATATATATATATATATAGAGAGAGAGAGAGAGAGAGAGAGAGAGAGAAAGAAGGAGAGAGTGTACGTGTGTGTGGGGAGAGAGAGAGAGTGTGTGTGTCGTGTGTGTGTGTGTGAGTGTTGGGGCCGATGATGAAGGGGCTGACCTTGTAATTGAACGTGTCCATCATTTTGTAGGTGAATTGTGAGGCATGGCAGCCAACAACATATCTATGATGATGATGGGCTGTCTTCCATGTGCGCGGGCAGCTCACTGCTGCAATACCATACCCATCATCAACCCCACCTTGTTTGGTGCCATGCTCATATCTCTCTCTCTCTATTCATATCAACCTCTCTCTCTCTCTTTCTCTCTCTACATATATGGCTGCACTCCATATATTCATTCAACCTCTCTCTTTCTCTCTCTACATATGGCTACCCTCCATGTATTCATTCAATCAATCAGCCTCTCAAAAATTGCTAGTGTCCGTTAACTCTAGAGAGAGAGAGAATGCTACCAGTTGTTGCTAGGTTGCCTCACCATTTCTGGCTTCTTGCCATCATTTCTTATGACACGCAGCCATTGTGCTAGTGAATCTTGGACCAACAAGAGCACACACTTGTCTTGGTTGGTATAAAGATGCACATTATATAATATATATATTGGAATCTTGGACCAGCATGAGCATGCACTTGTCTTGGTTGGTATAATGACGCACATTATATATATATATATATATATATATATTCCCCCCATTACGCAAGAATGAACATGTTTCGTGAAATGTTTTTACTTTCGATCATTTATATTTATAATACTCAAATAATACTTTACCATAATACTTATTAATCACATTAATTATATCTATTTTTAAGTAATATAATACTTTAGTATAATATGCTCGTATTTAAATATATACTTCACCATTTGTCTATTATTTTGTACTTTTTTTTGCTCCTATGCTTGGAAAATTATCCATAAGCAATACTCATTCAATCTATGAACTCGGATTTTGGAAATATATATTAAATTCACAAATTGTTGTATGTATATACTGCATAGACATGGAAGAGTATCCAAAAGATGAATCACATAAAGCCACACTTTATAATGTGAATATGTGATAAAATAGCCTAATGTAGCTAATTAATGACATGACTCAATGATTATTATTATCTTCCCCCTTAATTTGATTCGAATCAAGCGGTCATTTGTCACGCTAGTGTCTCTCTCTCTCTCTCTCTCTCTCTCTCTCTCTCTCTCTCTCTCTCTCTCTCTCTCTCTCTCTCCCCTCATTATGGCTTCCTTTTTAGTCTTTCAACCATTTGAATTCAATCATCCTTGTTGAACAAATGATGATTTTTTTTTGGCTCTTGTGCGAACAGTGAAGAAAAGCATTGCCAACCCATTTCTTCACTTTATTTCTTTTTCCATCAGTCGTTTGTCCTCCGTGGCAATTAAACATTCACCAATATGGGAGAGGGATTAAAAAAACTAATGCTTCGCACGTCTTTTGAGGTTTCCAAAATCAAATTGTACCCAAACCTCCTAATCCCCTTCCCGAACCTCCAAATTTTTGCCGAGCCTCCAAATTCTTGCCACATGGCAAATTTTAACCAAAACCTCAAAGACTACAAAAGTCTCCACTCGGTTTATAGAAACTTTTAGCCGATTTTCAATAGACACTCCAAAGAGAGTGAGGGCGTACTAGCCGCCCTATCAGCAAAAATATAACGAGATGTCGGATTTCTTTTCGCTGGTATGGTTGTTGCAGGTAGAAGTGATGGTAGGAGCACTGGATACTAGCGAAATGTTAAATGTTTTAACAAATATTTGAACTTGAAAAACTGTTCACTTTTGCTTTTTATGTATGCTATATTATGAGCTACAAATCAAATATTACATCTATTTTATAGACACAACTTCGAACTACATTTGGCATGAACAAGCAACCAGAAGCATTTTGATACAAGAAGCTATGCATAAACCCATGCTTTCTATGTCTATGCATACAAACATGGTGTGAGGGATATGCATACTAAGGGCTTAAAGTCAATTTGTATAAACCCATGCTTTCTATGTCTATGCATACAAACATGGTGTGAGGGATATGCATACTAAGGGCTTAAAGTCAATTTGTATACAAATTCAAAGCTTATGAGAGACTAATATGCATACGCCTAATCTATGCCTAATATTATCATGTCTTGCAAGAGAAGCTAGTGCTATGCATGCTTAAATGAAAAGCTTATGCTTACGCAAATCTATGCCATGAATACTTTGGACATAGCATACTAAGTGTTTTGGTATGCTTATGCAAAGAATAAAGCTTATGGTTATGCAATTCTAAAGGCTTATCTAATTCACACTTGGTTTGAGCAAAAACCATATTTTAGGTGATAAATTTTATTTATTTATTGGTTTCTTTATTTATATTTATTTTTGTTCCTTTATGTGAAAATAAGCACATTGAGGGAAGCTCATATGGGCACCAAGTTCTTGCTCACTATTAACTAATTAGTGCCAAGCCTCCAGCCTTTGAGGTTTATTTTTTAAAAAACCATCTAGACTCTAGCGTATTCTCTTCTACGCTCTTAGCTTAGCGTATTACATCCTAAAGAAGGGCTTGTAAATTATACAACCGTAGCGTGATTGCCCTTGCACCACTTGGATCCACGCTTATCAATGGGTCTGCTTGGCCTATTGTATTAGTGAATCACAACCTCCCACCACCATGGGTGGCAATCAAGAAAGGTCATATCATGCTTACTCTTCTTGTACCAGGGAAGTATAAGATGGTGAACATGGATGTGTACCCCTCGAGCCTTTGATTGAGGAGCTTGAGAAACTATGGTGAGGTATCAAAGTGCATGATGTCTCAAGAACATTAAATAGGCATGATATGAAGGTGAAAGGAGTTTTTCTTTGAACGATCATGCATGACTATCCCGGATTCTTAGAATACTCAAGTACATACTTGAACTTTACAACTTTAAGCTTTAAACTTGCCTTACTCTTCCTCTCAATCATCTCCATTTTATAATAGGTTTGGCAACCGCTAGACATTATGCATGCCCGATTTGTGGACCATCACTTGTTTCGGAAAGACGCTCTACACTAAATAAAGTGGTGTATGACAAATATCATGTATTTCTCCCTCCTTCACATCCCAAGTATGTGCCACATGATGTCTCACCACTTGTGGAATGAGAGATAGAGATTGGTTTGAGGCATGGAGAAGCACCCCAAATCCACCACCCGATGGGATGTCAAGACATTCAATCTTCTTTCAACTTCCATATCGGTGTGAAGTTGAAGATCAATCATCTCTTAGACGATGCCATTCATATCTTCAGAGAGTGACTCCGCACAGTGTTAAGCATGAGTATGAGAAACCTGTTGATAAAGAGGAATCATAGTTTCTCATAAGTAATTCCATTCAAGCCTTGGAAATGAGCATCTTGTTGATGATACTACTCGATTCTTTTGTGCTTTCAATTTGTTTTTAAATCAAAGTTTGTCAATTTTTCACTCAAAATTGTTAAGTTCTCATACTTTGCATCAAGAATTCAGCAATATGTCTTCTGTTACATTCTCTTCCCATTAAGAAATCTTTATCCTCGATGATAAAAACATCTTATCCTTAATCATTAGACCTTGAGAAATACTTTTTCTTACTCAACTATTATAGTTGGCATAGTACTTGAGAAGTCGTATGCTTTTGACTTTTAAGAAAACTATAGATATCCATAGGTCTTCGTCTTGAGATTTCTTCAAGTAGCCTTGGAAAGAACGACTTGATGACTTACTTGTCTAAGATCTTAACTTGATATAATAAGCTCTTAACTTGATTCTTCATTTCGAATAATTTTGAAAAAGAGATTATTAAAATTCCAACCATTGGATTTGCAATTTTGACAAACCACCACATTCTACTAATGTCTCACTATCTACCACTCTTTTGATCTACAAGATTGAGCATTTTAAGTGGTAGTTATTGTGGGTACAAAATGTGGCATATAATATAACACTTTAAAGACCTTGAAATATTTAAAGAAAATATACAAATAGCTTAAAATTTTCTCAAAAAATCAAGTTAAGCTCTATATTATGTAGAGATCTAAGGTCCAAAGTGGGAATCTTATATGAATTTATATGTAAAAGATATTAGCATTTTATGGAATCAGTCCAAATTTGGGATAGGGTGCATACATTGACTTTATACCTAACAAAATGAGGACTTTCGACTATCTAATGCTTAATCATATTATGCAACTATATTCCCAACTTTGCACGTGATGTTTCATAAAAAGAACTTAAAAGGACATTCCTTCGTTAGCTATGAGAGACTAGCCACTAAAGGTAAAAAAATGCATGTTTCTTTACTATTTATAGGGTGCCTGAGTGGATAAACGACCACCCTCTTTTCTCTCAGTATTATGCTCTTTTCCATTCATATTTTTGGTAGATCTTTTCTTGGATAAACGATTTTATATATTAAGCTAGTCATGTATACACTAGAGTTTAGTAGGTCTCCTAAACTAGTTTTAATTCTATAAAATTTAACTCCAAATAAGAAACTAGATAGATCTTGAGGCATTACACAAAGTAACTTAATCTTGTAAATCAATCCCTATCCCTATCCATAAATAGGCCTTTTTGGAATCACAACTTAATAAACAATAATAAATCTGATAAAAAATCTCTAAAAAATCTCTAAAAAATCTAAGCATCGTATTGTGTTAAACTTCAAGGTAATCAATCAATTTGCAAACTTGTATTTTCACTTTTCTTATTTGAAAACAAAGCAATCATAACTCGTACATAACATCTCACACTCATCTCTAGTCCATAATCTTTCAAGGCATGCATATTCAAATCAGTCACAATCAATTTCAAGTATAAAACAAGCTTTTAATTTAAACAGTCTTTAAATTTGAGTTATTTCTAACTATTTTACCACGTGGGGTGATTGAAAACTATAAGTGCTTCCCAGGGTCAATTAACACTTGAAATACATTACTCGTAATCTTGATAGAAATTTTAATAATTGAAGCTTGGTTTTTGTCCTTACTTGGTTGAATAACGGCTTTGACATGTGCATATTTTCAATCTCCTCAACCACAAGTTGCAGCAACTTTTCCTCTTTCTCCACGAGCGTTGTCATTACTTGAAAATCCATGTACATTATCTTGCATACTCTACCTTGGTTTCTAATTTGCTGTGTTAATTCCTCACACACCTCACGTGATGCTGGCTTGTTTTTACACTCAAAAGTTTTATGAACCTTTTGTATACAACGGAAATCATGCCATGCCTTTTCTATCATATCTGGGAACAAATATATCACCTATCTGCAGTCTCTTATTTTGTATAAAATTTTCCTTCTCATCATAAAATGGATTTGTGAAGCATCTTGTAACTATACAAAAAATTTACACACAAAAAATTTCAAAGAAAAGATACTTCTGGTTGTATAAAAAAAATTGAAAATAATATGAGTCACCCAAGACCTGCAACATTTGCAATTAAGGATAGATTGCCCAACCTATGCTCAAATATACCAACTCTGACGGTTTCGAATCTAGCCATATGTTAATCGTACAACTTAATCTAAGAAATCATTGAAACTCACTTAATTGTTCTATTTCCACATAGCAACACAATCAAATCAACCTTCTCAAATAGAAAAAAAAGTGTGCATGCCATATCCAAGATTTTTATCACATAAGCAAAGAATTGTAGAATCTAAAACAAACATTCATATAATATAAATCTCTATCAATTAAAGCATAGCATCTCAATCAATCAACATACATGTATGCATCTATCTCTATCAATTAAAGCATAGCATCTCAATCAATCAACATACATGTATGCATCTATCTCGTAAATATTATGTCATCATCACCATGCTCGACAACATGGGTAGTCATAACCAAAATCCAACCAATCTAGGGCTTTCTCTCATGCCTTTCCACCCAACCTCCACACTGGACATCGCGGCTATCCCGGGTATGCCTCTTTTGAATCTTGTTCTCTCTGGGTTCTACCACAGGTTAGCGTAACTTAGAAGCCAACGGTAACTTGCCACTGAAGTTTTACCGTCTTTCCATGATTTGGGTTTGGCACATTTTTCTATAGAAGGCATTCACAACTTTGAGATGAGGAGATAAAAGAAGTTCGTAAGCTAAATCACCTACTTTCTTTGGTCCACAATACCTGGGGGATAACTTTTTATACTTCCCAAGAGATAAAGAACTTCTTTTGGGCCGTACTCGAATGAAGACCAAAACCTTGATATCCAAAACATCGATTCTCACTTCTGAACTCATTGTTCTGAATCCTTAAAACAGGTGGGACTCTTGAGAAGTATTCAGGGAAAAGGTTCTTCCTTTTTTAAACAGAATCTTTCTTTTATTTTAGAGAGAGAATAATTATAAGGAATAATTATAAGATCAGAAAGGGAGATTCTTACTCCTGTATACCTCGAAGGCTGGGGGAGAATCTTACATTCTACCTCACTTGAAAAGTGCGAGACGTCCTCATCTCGCAAGGTAGAGGACAACTCTTTTTCTTAAGATCCAATTTTTTCCTGGGTTCCTTATATTCTGGTCAACCCAACAGAATACTGGGATAATTATCCCTTAAATGGAACTCATCATTAAATGACAATTCATTCAAATCATATCATTCATATCTTTAACATGATAATGGTCCATTAGACCAAAAAATTCCCTTCTGAAGATTCCTCCACGGAAATTTTGGTTAAGCAAGTTTTCAATTTGTCATCCCTTAACTTGATCTACGGGTCAAGTGTTAACAATAGCAATCTGACAGCACAATCCACTAATCTCATAGTGATTTGCTGAAATCATTATTATCATTCCAGTTATGAATATTATCACTGGGACTCGTCCCATTCATCCTCATTGTGGTTTCGCTCAGCTTATTACATTTCAACTAAATTTCAAAAATCATCATTTTTCAATCAGAATCCAAATCAATTCATCAATTCTCAAACAGAATTAAAAATCATATCAACCACATTCGAAATCATCATCTGGATAGCATTAACGCTTATAATTTCAAGTCTTAGATTTACTCGTATATACTGTCAGTAAAGAGCTGCAGTTATACTCTCAGTATATACGGGTAGTCATGATACTTGGAACTATAAGATAGATACCATCATGTCTAGGTCTCAAGCAAGTCAGGGTTCCATACTATTGTGGTACTTCCATCTGAAAACCCAATTACTAAATTACGAATTTTTCAGTTTAAATATCAAATTGTATGAATTATATCACACAATTACAACCTTTTTGTGTTTCTTGATAAATTTTTGACATATTTGTCTTCTCAGTTGATCTTTAATCGCTCTGATACCAACTGTAAGATCCCTGTTCCCACCGAGCAACAGTTTCGGGGTACTAGCAACGGAAGTAGCACTTCTCGCGCGGGACAGGGGTCCCACATTCGGGGCCTCGTCCACGGATATCCTGACAAAAGAGTAATCCATCGGTTTTTCCAAAACCAAACCCGAAAAAACTTCCCTTATCCGGAAAGCACGGGCGATTCCTCCAGGATAACTTTTTACTCTAATGTAGTCAAGACCATTAGTGATCAATCTGATCCGACTGCACCTATAAAGATACTCGGTCAGATCAAGGAAGAAACTTGCACTTGGATCATTGGGATCAACGCTTTTTTCCCCATCAAGAGGCACAGCCGTTGATTCCTATCCATAGAACAATTACTATCCGGGATTTACTTCATCTATCGTAATAACAGAATTTTTGAGTCTCGATTTACGGATCCATCAGTCCAGCCTAACCCCATCCGATCCCATGGGTTAGCCAACCACCCAACCACTGTAGTGATGGGATCCAATTTGGAATTTGGTTAGGTTTTGTCCCGGGTACCAAGGAAAAGAGTTCCAAGGCCCCCTAGCCGGAAATTCATGCAAACATAAAATTAGCCACACCACTTACACACCCAATATGAAATTGCCTTTTTCTTAGCATCAGCTAACTTTAAAACAATCCTTTAATGAAACCATTATGTCACTGATGACAATCCTCAAAGTCTCTGGTTGAATCCTTATTTCCAGTCATTCATTCAATCGGTATACTTATGGCATCATTGGCAACCAGAACACTCACCACCTGTTCTCTCAGGGGCCTTTATACATCTTATCCTATCACATACACTTCTTACCTCATCCCATACAC
Source organism: Cibotium barometz (assembly GCF_041138505.1). NCBI lineage: Eukaryota > Viridiplantae > Streptophyta > Polypodiopsida > Cyatheales > Cibotiaceae > Cibotium > Cibotium barometz. The sequence continues at coordinate 29,336,317 of NC_141060.1, forward strand.
ATCTTATCACATCTTAATTCATCTTATAACCTCCTAACTTATTTCATAAGCATCTTATCACCTCTTATCACATCTTATACACCTCTTATCACATCCTATTACATCTCATATCTATTTATAGAATACAAGAGAATTCTTATATTTGATATAAGATTTCTTTACACATTTATTTATGCATAAATTCTATTTAAGGAGATTAATACTTTCGAAGTAAAATCAATCTTTTATGCATCTTCCTATGCATAAATTCATTTTAAATGAAAATGACACTTTTGAATTAAAATTCAATCTTTTATGCATCTTCCTATGCATGAATTCAATTTAGTAAAAATTTCACTTTTAGAATAAAAGAATTTCTCTTATGCATCTAAGTTATGCATAAAATCCCTTTATGATGAAAATCACACTTTTAGTATAAAAAGAATATCTTTTATGTATACTTCTATGCATGAAATCCAAACATGATAAAAGTAACACTTTTATAATAAAATAATCAACTCTTATACATACTTCTATGCATGAAATTCAATTGTGATATAAGTAACACTTTTATAATAAAATAATCAACTTTTATGCATACCTCTATGCATGAAATCCAAATATGATAAAAGTCACACTTTTATAATAAAATAATCAACTTTTATGCATACCTCTATGCGTGAAATCCAAATATGATAAAAGTCACACTTTTATAATAAAATAATCAACTTTTATGCATACCTCTATGCGTGAAATCCAAATATGATAAAAGTAACACTTTTACAATAAAATAATCATCTTTTATGCATATATCTATGCATGAAATTCAAATATGATAAAAGTCACACTTTTATAATAAAATAATCAACTTTTATGCATACCTCTATGCATGAAATCCAAATATGATAAAAGTCACACTATTATAATAAAATAATCAACTTTTATGCATACCTCTATGCATGAAATCCAATTATGATAAAAGTAACACTTTTACAATAAAATAATCATCTTTTATGCATACATCTATGCATGAAATTCAAATATGATAAAAGTCACACATTTATAATAAAATAATCAACTTTTATGCATACCTCTATACATGAAATCTAATTATGCTAAAAGTAACACTTTTACATTAAAATAATAATCTTTTATGCATACCTCTATGCATGAAATCTAATTATGATAAAAGTAACACTTTTATCTTAAAATAATAATCTATTATGCATACCTCTATGCATGAAAATCAATTATGCATAATATAAAAATCAATTTCTCTATGAATATCTTCAATTAATCTAGGATGATAATTTCTAGAATATGGTAGGAAGTTCTCTTTTCATGCTTTGAATAAAATTATTTTTTATGTATTTTTTATAAAAATTTTGCCATAGCTCCGCTACTATGACTGATAAATCTCAATTTATTTTGAAGGATAAAGCTTATCATTAAGGAAATGATTAGAATGATCCCTAATTGGATCATTAACCCAATAATGGGTTGAATCATCAATATTCCTGAAATACAAAAACTAAAAGCATAGAAAAAAGCCATTAATTTGACCTCAAGCATAGATTAATCTTGGATTAAGGAAAAGCTTTATGAAAAGCTTCATTTGGATTGAGAATGGGTCATGAGTATGACCATTTCTTGAGTGAGAGAGAGAAATTAAATAAAAACCATTAGAATTAAGCATAAATGGAAATTTATGTAATTCTTAACTATCATTAATCAATTAACTTCAATAGCATTCATCAAATTATGTAACTCTTCACTACCATTCATCAATTAACTTCAATAGCATTCAAAAACCATTCCAATTAAGCTTCTCAAGCTTGAGAGGGGTTGAGAAGAGAGAAACATTGAGAAATTATAGAAAATGATCAAAATTCACTAATTACCTTACAAATTGCTTGATTCTTTGTTCACGGTAGAGACCCCCAACCAATCAATTGGTTAAGTATGTTGATGGAGCCACTAATGGGGATTGAAGAAAGAGGGAAGCTCCAAAAACTAGTGAATTATTAATGAATTCACAGTTCTTGGCTTAGGTGGAGTAGAGTAACGATGCATAAACACTATATATTTTTTTCAACAAGGGGAGGCTTCTATTTATAGGAAAAATTGAGCTCCTAACCAAACAAACTGATTCTAGAATTTTCCAAGTCAGTTTGGTCACTTTTTGACCATTTTTAGGTCAGTTAAGCTAACTTTTTGGAACTAGACTTGAATGAGGAGAGAGGAGAGATGAAATATCTCAATTTTTATGAGTTTAAAACTCCTTCAAGCATGTGAAATATGCACCTCCTTTAAAGAACTCCCCTTCCTTACATATGTGTCAAAATGGAATCATTATACCCAAATATCTCATATTTTTAATATTGCTCATAGTTTTTTACTAATAAACCTTGTACATTTTCAACTCTTCATCTTATGTGAAATATGCACCTCCTTTAAAGAACTCCTCTTCCTTACATATGTGTCATAGTTTTTTTTTTACTAATAAACCTTATACATTTTCTACTCTTCATCTTATGTGAAATATGCACCTCCTTTAAAGAACTCCCCTTCCTTACATATGTGTCAAAATGAAATCATTATACCCAAAATATCTCATATTTTTAATATTGCTCATAGTTTTTTACTAATAAACCTTGTACATTTTCAACTCTTCATCTTATGTGAGCATTTACTCATTTTTGGATACCCAAAATATCTCATATAAATTTTAATATTGCTCATAGTTTTTTACTAATAAACCTTGTACATTTTCAACTCTTCATCTTATGTGAGCATTTACTCATTTTTGGGTATCTTTTTTTACAAATTGGATTTATCTCCTCCTTACACATGGATTGATGCTATTGGCCCATAGGAACCTTAATTGGACCATAATCCAAAAATTTCTGAAAATCTAGACCCTTAGGCTAAGGTCCTTTATACACATTTCCAATTAATTCTAATTGCACATTGGAAAATTCTTTTTGAATTTCTGTTTCAGGGGAATTCATCTTAATTATAAGAGATATTTTTCTATCCAAAAATATTCAAAATCTGAATATTCTCTCTCTAGAATATTTTCTCTCTCTAGGTTAAAATAGTTTGAAACAAGGTCTTTATATTTCTGAAGAGGGATTGATTACAGGGAAAGATACTAGACATCAAAAAGGGGTGGGGGAGGAATCTTACATCCACATTCATACATACATATCCATATCCACATCAACATCCACATTCACATTCATACATCCACATCCACATTCCCATTCACATCTATACATCCACATACATACATACATCCACATCCGTATCTACATCCATACATCCACATCCACATCCACATCCACATTCACATTCACATCCATATATCCACATCTACATGCATACATCCATTATCACGTCCTCCTTCATATATCCACATCCACATACATACATACATCCACATCCACATTCCCATTCATATCTAGACATTCACATCTACATCCACATTTCCATTCATACATACATACATCCACATCCACATCCACATCCACATTCCCATTCATATCTATACATTCACATCTACATCCACATACATACATACATCCACATCCGCATTCCCATTCACATCTATACATTCACACACATACATATATCCACATCTACATTCACATTCACATCTACGCATATACATCTTCATGCATACATCCATTTTCACATTCATACATCCACACTCCCATCTCCACATTCACACATCCACATACATACATCCATTTCCACATTCCCATTCATATATCCCCATATGCCTTCACATCTAATCTTTTACATCACATCCTATCTTGCCCTATCACGATCCATATACATCTTATCCTATCACATACACTTCTTACCTCATCTCATACACATCTTATCACATCTTAATTCATCTTATCACCTGCTAACTTATTTCATAAGCATCTTATCACCTCTTATCACATCTTATACACCTCTTATCACATCCTATCACATCTCATATCTATTCATAGAATACAAGAGAATTCTTATATTTGATATAAGATTTCTTTACACATTTATTTATGCATAAATTCCATTTAAGGAGGTTAATACTTTCAAAGTAAAAATCAATCTTTTATGCATCTTCCTATGCATAAATTCATTTTAAATAAAAATGACACTTTTGAATTAAAATTCAATCTTTTATGCATCTTCCTATGCATGAATTCAATTTAGATGAGAATGACACTTTTGAATCAATCTTTTATGCATCTTCCTATGCATAAATTCAATTTGGTAGGAATTACACTTTTAGAATAAAAGAATTTCTCTTATGCATCTAAGTTATGCATAAAATCCTTTTATGATGAAAATCACACTTTTAGTATAAAAAGAATATCTTTTATGCATACTTCTTTGCATGAAATTCAAATATGATAAAAGTAACACTTTTATAATAAAATAATCAACTCTTATGCATACTTCTATGCATGAAATTCAATTATGATATAAGTAACACTTTTATAATAAAATAATCAACTTTTATGCATACCTCTATGCATGAAATTCAATTGTGATAAAAGTAACACTTTTATAATAAAATAATCAACTTTTATGCATACCTCTATGCATGAAATCCAATTATGATAAAAGTAACACTTTTATGTTAAAATAATAATCTTTTATGCATACCTCTATGCATGAAAATCAATTATGCATAATATAAAAATCCATTTCTCTATGATTACAATGAATATCTTTCAATTAATCTCGGATGATAATTCCTAGAATATGGTAGGAAGTCCTCTTTTTATGCTTTGAATGAAATTATTTTATTCGCACTTTTTAAGTGGGGTAGAATGTAAGATTCCTCCCCAGCCTTCGAGGTATGCAGGAGTAAGAACCTCCCTTTCTGATCTTATAATTTATTCCCTCTCTAAATAAAAGAAAGATTCTGTTTAAAAAAGGAAGACCTTTTCCCAGAATACTTCTCAAAAGTCCCACCTGTTTTAAGGATTATGAACGATGAGTTCGGAAGTGAGAACCGGTGTTTTGGATGCCAAGGTTTTGGTCATCAATTAAAAGACTGCCCAAGATCGACAGAAGCAGTATGCAGATAAAAAGAGGATAGTTCGAGAATTCAAAGAAGTAGATATGGTCTTCATTCGAATACAGCCCAAAAGAAGTTCTTATCTCTTAGGAAGTATAAGAAGTTATCCCCCATATATTGTGGGCCATATCAGATTTCAATGAAAGTAGGTGACTTAGCCTACGAGCTTTTTCTACCTCATCATCTCAAAGTTCATAATGTATTTCATGTGAACTTTCTATAGAAATATGTGCCAAATCCAAATCATGGAAAGACGGTAAAACTTCAGTGACAAGATACCATTGGCTTCTAAGTTACGCTAGCTCCTTCCTTTATATAAGTCGTAACTTTTACTTGCCACTCGTAGTAATCTTACTCCCATCGATCTCCTTTCTTTCTTAATCTCCTTCATGGCTTGGCAACAGGAATTAGTTTTATCCATGATGATTTCTCACCTTCAAGACGCAAGTGAGTCTGTGAAGAAGGATTTTATAGAACTGTATGAGCGCTCACTTTTCCCTCACTTGGGAACTTCTGTAGCTCAGACCAAATGGCGGACCTGTCGAGATATAATTAGGGTAACACCGTGGGGGCGACAGCACTTTCGTAACAATGTTTGCTTGGCGATGGTTATTGAAGCCTTGGGTTTGGGTCCCTGATACTACTGTGTGATGAGATCAGGCATGGTGGATTTTCTGAGCGGGTCTTCTTACTAGCATGTTTTCTTCCTCACCAGAAGATATGCCTTTATCCCGTTTTTGGCTTGCCTCTTAGAGGTCCTTTTAATAGGTCACCTCATACCAATGAGATACGTGCTGCAATAACCGACCGAATTATTCCCATAGATGAATTACCTTATACGTGTGCAGCTTGTGAGTGTTGCTTTTGTGACCATATGATGGACGGGCTTATGGAAGTGTAAAAAGTACTTCTATCTTTACTGTATATGCTCCAAGAATGAATAAAGTTGAAATCTTTGTTCTTGTCTTGAGTCTTGCTCTATTTGAGACTCTTCTTGGTGGTTAATCTTAATTAAAAATTTTCTCTCAGTCTCATATTCGTGCATCTTGCGAAATCCAGTTTGCAAGATGAGGGCATCTCACGTTTTTCAAGTGGGAGAGAATGTAAGATTCCTCCCCAGCCTCTCAAGATGTCCAGCATCTTCCCCTTTCTGTAATCAATCTCCTCTTCAGAAATATTAAAGATCTTGTCTCTACCTATTTTGACATAGAGAGAGAAAATATTCTAGAGAGAGAATATTCAGATTTTTAATATTTTTGGATAGAAAAATATCTCATCTTATTAAAATGAATTTCCCTGAAACAGAAATTCAAAAAGAACTTTCCAATGTGCAATTGGAATTAATTAGAAATGGGTATAAAGGACCTTAGCCTAAGGGCCTAGATTTTCAGAAATTTTTGGATTATGGTCCAATTAAGGTTCCTATGGGCCAATAGCATCAATCCATGTGTGGGAAGGAGATAAATCCAATTTTGTAAAAGAAGATACCCAAAAAATGAGTAAATGCTCACATAAGATGAAGAGTTGACTATGTACAAAGTTTATTAGTAAGAAACTATGAGTAATTTTAATAGTATGAGATATTTGGGTATAATGATTTCATTTTGATACATATGTAAGGAAGGGGAGTCCCTTCAATACTCACATAAGATGAAGAGTTGAAAATGTACAAGGTTTATTAGTAAGAAACTATGAGCAATATTAAAAATATGAGATATTTTGGGTATCCAAAAATGAGTAAATGCTCACATAAGATGAAGAGTTGAAAATGTACAAGGTTTATTAGTAAAACACTATGAGCAATATTAAAAATATGAGATATTTTGGGTATCCAAAAATGAGTAAATGCTCACATAAGATGAAGAGTTAAAAATGTACAAGGTTTATTAGTAAAAAAAACTATGAGCAATATTAAAAATATGAGATATTTTGGGTATAATGATTCCATTTTGACACATATGTAAGGAAGGGGATTCCATTAAAGGAGGTGCACATTTCACATGCTTGAATGAGTTTTAAACTCATAAAAATTGAGATATTTCATCTCTCCTCTCTCCTAATTCAAGTCTAATTGCAAAAAGTTAGCTCAATTGACCTAAAAATGGTCAAAAATTGACCAAACTAAGTTGGAAAATTCTAGAATCAGTTTGTTGGTTAGGAGCTCACTTTTTCCTATAAATAGAGGCCTTCCCCTTTGTTGAAACTCAACAATGTTTAATGCATTGTTACTCTACTTCACCTAAGCCAAGAACTGTGAATTCATTAATAATTCACTAGTTTTTGACACTTCCTTCTTTCTTCAATCCCCATTGGTGGCTCCATCAACATACTAAACCAATTGATTGGTTGGGGGCCTCTAGTGTGAACAAAGAATCAAGCAATTTGTAAGGTAAATGGTAAATTTTGATCTTTTCTATAATTTCTCAATGTTTCTCTCTTCTCAACCCCTCTCAAGCTTGAGAAGCTTAATTGGAATGGTTTTTGAATGCTATTAAAGTTCATTGATGAATGGTAGTACTTGAATTACATAAATTGATGAATGTTATTGAAGTTAATTGATGAAAGAGAGTAAAGAATTACATAAATTTTCATTTATGCTTAAATCTAATGGTTTTTATGTAATTTCTCTCTCTCACTCAAAGAATGGTCATTCTCATGACCTATTCTCAATCCAAGTGAAGCTTTTCATAAAACTTTTCTCTAATTTAAGATTAATCTATGCTTGAGGCCAAATTAATGGATTTTTTCTATGCTTTTAGTTTATGTATTTCTTGAATATTGATGATTCAATCCATTATGGGTTAATGATCCAATTAGGGATCATTCTAATCATTCCCTTAATGATAAGCTTTATCCTTCAAAATAATTTGAGATTTATCAGTCATAGCAGAGCGGAGCTATTGCAAAAGTTTTATAAAAATTACACATAAAATAATTTCATTCAAAGCATGAAAAGAGGACTTCCTACCATATTCTAGGAATTATCATCCTAGATTAATTGAAAGATATTCATTGTAATCATAGAGAAATTGATTTTTATATTATGCATAATTAATTTTCATGCATAGAGGTATGCATAAAAGATTATTATTTTAACATAAAAGTGTTACTTTTCTCATAATTAGATTTCATGCATAGAGGTATGCATAAAAGTTGATTATTTTATTATAAAAGTGTTACTTTTATCACAATTGAATTTCATGCATAGAGGTATGCATAAAAGTTGATTATTTTATTATAAAAGTGTTACTTATATCACAATTGAATTTCATGCATAGAAGTATGCATAAGAGTTGATTATTTTATTATAAAAGTGTTACTTTTATCATATTTGGATTTCATGCATAGAAGTATGCATAAAAGATATTCTTTTTATACTAAAAGTGTGATTTTCATCATAAAGAGATTTTATGCATAACTTAGATGCATAAGAGAAATTCTTTTATTCTAAAAGTGTAATTCCTACCAAATTGAATTTATGCATAGGAAGATGCATAAAAGATTGATTCAAAAGTGTCATTCTCATCTAAATTGAATTCATGCATAGGAAGATGCATAAAAGATTGAATTTTAATTCAAAAGTGTCATTTTCATTTAAAATGAATTTATGCATAGGAAGATGCATAAAAGATTGATTTTTACTTCGAAAGTATTAATCTCCTTAAATGGAATTTATGCATGAGATCCCTGTTCCCACCACACAACGGATTCGGGGTACTAGCAGCGGAAGTAGCACTTCATGCGTGAGGCAGGGTCCCACACTCGGGGCCTCGTCCCCACGGATATCCGGACAAAAGACTAATCCGTCGGTTTTTCCAAAACCGAACCTGGAAAAACTTCCCTGATCCGGAAAGCACGGGTGATTCCTCCAGGATAACTTTTACTCTAACGTAGTCAAGACCATTAGTGATCAAGCTGATCCGACTGCACCTATAAAGATACTCGGTCAGATCAAGGGGAAACTTACACTTGGATCATTGGGATCAATGCTTTTTTCCCCATCAAGAGGCATAGCCGTTGATTCCTATCCATAGAATAATATTGCCATAGCTCCGCTGCTATGACTGATAAATCTCAAATTATTTTGAAGGATAAAGCTTATCATTAAGGGAATGATTAGAATGATCCCTAATTGGATCATTAATCCATAATGGATTGAATTGAATCAATATTCAAGAAATACATAAACTAAAAGCATAGAAAAAAGCCATTAATTTGGCCTCAAGCATAGATTAATCTTAAATTAGGAAAAAGCTTTATGAAAAGCTTCACTTGGATTGAGAATAGGTCATGAGAATGACCATTCTTTGAGTGAGAGAGAGAAATTACATAAAAACCATTAGAATTAAGCATAAATAAAAATTTATGTAATTCTTTACTATCTTTCATCAATTAACTTCAATAACATTCATCAATTTATGTAATTCAAGTACTACCATTCATCAATTAACTTTAATAGCATTCAAAAACCCTTCCAATTAAGCTTCTCAAGCTTGAGAGGGGTTGAGAAGAGAGAAACATTGAGAAATTATAGAAAAGATCAAAATTCACCATTTACCTTACAAATTGCTTGATTCTTTGTTCACACTAGAGGCCCCCAACCAATCAATTGGTTTAGTATGTTGATGGAGCCACCAATGGGGATTGAAGAAAGAAGAAAGTGTCAAAAACTAGTGAATTATTAATGAATTCACAATTCTTGGCTTAGGTGAAGTAGAGTAACAATGCATTAAACATTGTTGAGTTTCAACAAAGGGGAAGGCCTCTATTTATAGGAAAAAGTGAGCTCCTAACCAACAAACTGATTCTAGAATTTTCCAACTCAATTTGGTCAATTTTTGACCATTTTTAGGTCAGTTGAGCTAACTTTTTGCAACTAGACTTGAATTAGGAGAGAGGAGAGATGAAATATCTCAATTTTTATGAGTTTAAAACTCATTCAAGCATGTGAAATATGCACCTCCTTTAATGGACTCCCCTTCCTTACATATGTGTCAAAATGAAATCATTATACCCAAATATCTCATACTATTAAAATTACTCATAGTTTCTTACTAATAAACTTTGTACATAGTCAACTCTTCATCTTATGTGAGCATTTACTCATTTTTTTGGTATCTTCTTTTACAAAATTGGATTTATCTCTTTCCCACACATGGATTGATGCTATTGGCCCATAGGAACCTTAATTGGACCATAATCCAAAAATTTCTAAAAATCTAGACCCTTAGGCTGCTAAGGTCCTTTATACCCATTTCTAATTAATTCCAATTGCACATTGGAAAGTTTTTTTTGAATTTCTATTTCAGGGAAATTCATTTTAATAAGATGAGATATTTTTCTATCCAAAAATATTAAAAATCTGAATATTCTCTCTCTAGAATATTTTCTCTCTATGTCAAAATAGGCAGAGACAATATCTTTTATATTTCTGAAGAGGGGATTGATTACAGGGGAAGATGTTGGACATCTTGAGAGGCTGGGGAGGAATCTTACATAAAGAATTATTTAATTGGTTAAACAGGAGGCAATTACAAAGGATAAGATCAAAGAATCAGCAATTTGAAACTACACAAACACCTCAAGATAGAGACTAATGATTTACTAACACATTTGTACCTCTTACAAAATATTTGCTGAATTATAATCTGTCCTTGCAAAATATTGTGTGTACATTAGTTTTTGATTCTCTTGGAACTATTTGGCATGTCACCTCTGTATCTCAAAAATTTTCTCCTTCTATAACCTCCAAGAAGATTGATATCTGACTCCTCAGCTGCAGCTGCATAGCTAGAGTAGCAAAGAAAGTATCCTGCTCTTGAGGCATTGAAACCTGCAGCATATCCAAAGATTCTAAGAGCAGCAGCTCTCTCTAGAAGCAAGACCTTGTTAGCATTTATTTGAAGGGATTGTATCCCATGAACCTTGACAACACCTTCAAGGCAAATATTGGCAACTTAGCATCTTCAGAGAAGTTCATGTGGAATGCACAGAACACAGCCTTATCCAATGTAGGTAAGTAGTGCATGAGAGCAGATGAAGGCCTTCTTGACCTAGTCTCTGTAGCTTTCACTCTGCTACCTTTAGCTCTTCCTAGAAAATCATCCTTATCAAGCAATTCAATCTGCAAGACAAAAACCTCACTTTAAAAAAATTACAATCACAATAACAATTTGCAAAAGATTAAAAGGAAACTACCTTCTGCAACTCATCCTCACTTACTACTTTGTCTTTCATCAAGTTGCATGAGCCAACCCTTTCCACTTTATCAGAATTTTCCTGAAGCTTGAAATCTCTGCCAAAAGACTCTACACCTAACTCAATAAGCCTGTTCTCAAAATCCTCATCTCTAATAAGGGAAGGTTTCTCCTCATCCACTCTTTTAAGGCACAAGGCAAGTGCATCAAGAGCAGGGATAAATGAGTGGTAAGATGTTTGCAAATCAAGTGCCAAAAACTCTTCCTTTGACTCTACTTTTGTATCAATAAAGTCTTTGGTCACCTCACAAGCTTCTGAAATTGCTGCAATACAGTAGTCTTCCCTGATATTGAAGAGACATTGAAGATAGGACAAAGGAATAAAATCTTTCTCATTGATATAGAAGAAAGGAAGGCTTGGAATAGTAACAGAGGATTCAGATATGCTTGCTTCCTCTGAGGGCTCTTCAATAACAGTGAAAGCCCTAAATTCAGCAACATCAAGATTTGCACTTTCTTTCTCCTCAGCTTGAACATCAATTTCTTCCTCTTCTAAAATCTCACTTTTCTCTAATCTCACTTTTCTCTAGCTTTGAGACTGTGGTGACATTTAAGTTTTCTTCCTCCTTCTCTGCATCAATTTCTGATTCTTGCTCTTTATCTTGTATTTCTGCTCTCAAAAATAGAAAGAAAAGAAAGGAGACATCTTTGGGGACAAGGTTACAAAGCTTTTTATGAATTGGACAAGAAATGGATGAAGGGCATGTGAAAGAGATTCTATTTTAAAATCTACTGAACCTCTTTGTAACTTTGGCTTTCTCCACTGATAGCTGAGTGAAATCGGTAAGGTGACAAAAATCATTGTCTCCGATATGAAAACAATGAGCTTCAATTGACATTTCAAATTGTTTGTACTCCTCTTCAAGAATGTCCTTAAGCTTCATCAAAACATCTGAAAGAACAAACCTTGGATTGAATATCTCCACTACATCTACGTATACCTTCATGTCATGACCATCTTGCAAAATAGCATTCAAGAGTCTTTCACTTGGGCTTTCTTCAACAAGTTCATGTCGTCCCTCAACACTTTTACTCATTGTGATATTTGAGAAAAACACTGGAACAATTCTGAAGAAGGCTTAGAAGTCTTTATATGAAAGAGCCCGAACTAAGCGAGAATACCAAAAGTTTTGGAATGCTTCTATCACTTGGTGCGGGCTTTGGCAATTTGCAGGTTCGAAAAAAAAAGAGAGAGTTTTGCAAAATAGAACTTGGAAGTCACTATATGGCAGAGCCCGACTAAGCGAAAATAAGTGGTCTAAAAGTTTAGGAATGCTTCTATCATCTGGTGCGGGCCTTGGCAATTTGAAGGTTCGAAAAAAATTGAGACAGTTTTTGAGAATATCCGATGAAGCACATGAAGCGTGGCAAAAATACCTTAAATAGTGACCGTTCGTGCCACGTGGCAAAAATGATTGCATGACATGTGTATCCAACGGTCCTTTGTATGACGGATTCAAGATATAAAATTTTAATTTTCTTGAAAACATTTCTATTTTTCACCGACACAGTATCAAGCGAGATCGCTCCTCCGAAATTCCTGAAATTAATCTCCTTTTACCCTTCTCACCCATATCAAGCGATAGATCTCATCCATATCAATCGAACCTTCTTCATCGCTTCGTTCCGGATCCTCCCCTATCACTTGGCCATACCCCGAATCAAGCAATAGAGCCGAGCGGTTGAGCTATTCCAATCCTTTTGGAAGCTTTTAATTGCTTAGTTCCATCTCCTATAGTCATAGCCCGAATCAAGCGATAGAGCTAATCCAACCAATTTGGATCCGTCCCATCGCTTAGTTCGGGCCACTGTTAGTTTTTTATCTCAACTCACAAATCACCCCGATCGGGTCTCTTCTTTTTCTTTAACTTCAATGGCGAGGTCAAAACAGACTGCAAGGAAAGTCTACGCCCCTTTGGAGACTAAAAAAACTCAAGACAAACCAGGATCTTCCAAAAAGCCAGTTGTCGATGAAAAACAAGAAAAGCCTCCTCCAAAGCCTCGTGCTAGGGCAACAGCAAGAAAGAGATTAAACTATCAGGTGAAGTCACTAAGAGAGATCAGAGCGGCACAGAAATCTACTAATCTTCTCATCCCTCGACTGCCATTTATTCGGGTTGTCAGGGACATATCAGAAAGGTTAATTGGCATAATGAGAAACACAAATCTTGATAAAGTTTGATGGGAGTCACATGCCCTTATGAGTCTTCAAGAGGCTGCTGAGGATTTTTTAATCGACTTTATGAATGATGGATACATTGCTGCTGCATTTGCTCATAGGATCACTCTCATGAGCAAAGATTTTGTGCTTGTGTCCAGACTTAGATACAAGTTTGACAAAGCTTTGGAACCCATTCCAAGTCAAGATATGAGGGCTTTTGAAATTCTAAATATTCCTCCAGCAAGACAACCCAAACAATCAGTTGTTATTGAAGATATTTCACATACTTATAGTACAAGAAAAGCTCAGGATATTAAAGAAGAAGTGGAGAAAGAGAGACAGCAGGAGAAGATTATAGAGGATGCCATTCTTTCTCAGCAAGCTGAAATTCTTCATGCATCCAATTCAGAACTTTATCAGAATATAACAGGTCAAATTGTAGTAGATGTCTCCATGCATGGAGAGGATGAGGTTTATATTATGACATTGCCCCTGAAGACACAAGTATGCTTATGAATCACAATATTGAGATATGTGACACAGTCCTCTTTATCTGTCTCAGGTTTGTGTGGATTTCCTTTTGCTTTCTTGATGAATTTCTCAGATTCCATATTTTGTTGATATGTTTTGTTTATGTCTCCAGATGTCTTATGAGGGATCTTCCTGACTCAATGGCTATGCAAGTGACCATTCTTGATCCCCTTGTTACACAGTGCCTTTTCAATAGGCAAGGGGATCTTGCAAGTTTTCTAAAAAACTTTGATATGTTGACATGCAATTACATTGTATGTATGCTGACATGCAATTATTGTATACCCTTAAGTTGAAGTGTAAGACTGACACTCAATTATCTTTTGTCCATCATTACAATATTCACAACTACTTGCAATATTCATCTTATCACAGAGGCCATTGGAGTCTTATTATCTTCAATCTATTGGATAGAGATGTAATCTTTATGAATTCTTTAGCATCCATTCATGGGAGAAGTAAAATGTAAGAATCAACTTTACCATGGTTTATGTTCTAGAGCAATATTTTGTAAGTTTTCAATTGTTTGGTTGACCCTCAATATTTTATGCTTGCAGTGCTGCCAAACTTATCTTGAGTTTTCTAGGTTCCATCTATGAAGACTACAAACTTGAAGATTTTAAGTACTACAATCAGGAAGTTCCTTTGCAGAAAGACTCAACATCTTGTGGGTGGATGGTGCTTGCTAATGCTTGGAGATATCTTGAGTCAAGATTTAGAATGACAACACTTACTGTAAGTTCATGTAATAATAGCATTGATTGATTGGGTCAATACATTTAGTGACTTTCTCATATTAAGAAATTTTATCATTTTCTTTTGCCTTAGTTGCATGAATATCCAGATTCTTGGGTAAGTTGGGTAAGGGAGAAGGCAGTGTCTATGGTTTTGGAAAGATCTATCAATCCAGTTGATCCTGATTCTCCCTTTCCACCTAATAAAGGAGCCAAGGGTACAACTTCAAAGAAAAGAAAAAAGGAGGAGAAGAAAAGCCATGTCAAGGATGGCTCATCCAAAAAGAAAAAGACCTCTGCCAAAGAGAAGAAGGAAAGAAAGAAGAGCCCTACTAAGAGCAGATCTTCCAAGGGGAAAAAGAGCACTACTAAAGAGAAGACCCATTCTAAAGGGAAGAGCCCTCAGGCTACAGAGAAGAGTCCTAGCCCTCCTGCTAAAGAGAAGAGCCCTAGTCCCCCTGCTAAAGAGAAGAGCCCTCAGGCTACAGAGAAGAGTCCTAGCCCTCCTGCTAAAGAGAAGAGCCCTAGCCCCCTGCTGCTAAAGAGAAGAGCCCTAGCCCCCCTGCTAAAGAGAAGACCCCTAGCCCTCCTGCTAAAGAGAAGAGCCCTAGCCCTCCTACCAAAGAGAAGAGCTCTTCACCAGCTCAAGAGAAGACTCCTATCAAAGAGAAGACCCCTGTCAAAGAGAAAACCCCAATCAAAGAGAAGACCCCTGTCAAAGAGAAGAGTGATACTAAAGGTCTTCCGTTTCACTCACCAGTGAAATTTAAAATTCAGAAGCGTCGTTCATCCAACAAAGAAAGTAAGAGGGCAAATGTTGGCTCTCCATTCAATTTCTTTTTCATGTTCCCCAAGAAGACTGCCAAGTCTCCAAAGCCAACCTCCAAAGAACCTTCTCCAAAACTAGACCCCACTGCCAAATCTCCCTCGCCAACACCTAAAGATCTCAGAGAAGAGCCCAACTTACCACCAGTTTAGGAATCCACTGCAAAGTCTTCCTTTCCAGCACCTCAAGAGCTCAAAACACCAGAACTTGAACCTCAATCAGCCAAATTTGATCGAAGCAAACAGAAGAGAGAAAGATTCTCTAAAGATCCAGGGTCATCCCATGCCAAAAGAAAAGTTGATTTTGTTGAGTGATTCCACAAATTGGCTTTTGTTTTATTCATTTTGTCCATATGAACACACCCTTTTGGGACTATATTCTGTACTTAAATTTAGTATCAACAATTTGATATTCAACTGTTAAACCTTGTTTTGTGTTGCGAACAATATGTTGACCATTTTTGTGAAGAAGTCAAGACGAAATTTAGCAGAATATATTGATTACATTATTGCAGAAATCCTTTTCAGCTTTATAAACTTGCCCTTGCAAGTGGCTCAAATACAACTTTTTTGGGGGAAGACATGTGATGCATGAGGTTACACTCTCCATCCTTATATTGACAACAATATCATCTACTTTGAATCTATATTCAGGTGATGTTTCGTCTCCAGAAACTCAAGCGACTCTCTTACATGTTGTAGTCTCCAGTTTGATGTTACTATAAGGTTCCTAGGATCTATGAATGGATGGACTATGATGTTAAATTCAAACTCTGGACAATTCTCTTCAGAATCCAAAGGGACCCAACTACCAAGCTTACTTTTCCATCTCCTATAGTCATAGCCCAAAACTAGGGATTGACGACATAGTTGGTATGAGATAGACATAGAATTTGGGCTTACTCTACAACTGATATTGTCGCCAATATGAAAAGTTTTCGTGGTACTCCATCCTTCTCCAAGTACAGTGTCCAGATCAGTCGTAGATAGTCTTCTATTAAGCCACATCGTTCTTGTCCTCTCCAATTCCATTGTATTGAAACATGCCACAAAGACATGTATAGGCAAGAACCATTGAATTTTTATCCTTCTTGAAATCCTTCCAGGAGACATAGCTTTAAGAATATCATCTTTGATTTTGGATTTGAAGCTTGTTATGGTATTTGGATCAGGAACTTCCCATTCGAGTGACATTAATGTGGGAATAGGTATGTCATATAATTCTCCATGACCACCTTCTCTTGATGGAACCCTGTATTCTGCAAAATACACAAATATATCCACTGATTTGTAAAATGAAGGTGGTTTGTCTGCATACATTACATCTGCAATCCCCTTGTGAATTACTTCGAATGTGCCACTTAAGCTCTCAACAGGCTGCCACTCCACAGCTCTTGATGGAAAGATAACTGAAATTAAACAAACAACAAATATATCAGAAGGAGAAATATTGTGTTGTATCAAATAGATAAAGTTTTGTTAAATTATAGTAAGAATGGAGAATTGGATGTTCATCCAAGTTCAACACCATGTCTTTGGCCATGTAGACATGTTGAACTTTTGCAAGCCAGCCATTGTCGGTCACTTTGAAGGCAAGAACACGACCTTTCCAATGGGATTTCACTTCATTTCGCTTGGTTCTTTTCACCCTGTGGGCACCTTTGCAAGAGGGAAGCATTGTTACCCAATCATTCACACAAAAGACATGGGTTTCCAAACACCATCCTCTCTAGTGTTATGAAAATCACAAGAAGTTATATTATGAGAAGGACGACGTGAGGACGCCATAGAAGCTCACAGATGAGCGAAAAATAGTGAGTCTTTTGAAAATGCAAAGAAAGGAGAATAAGCCATATGCCAAAATGGAGGGAAGGTGGAAAAGGGAATGAGCCATACCAAAATGGAGGGAAGGTGGAAAGTAGACGTTTGAAAAAAATTGGTGATTTGTTATTAATAGCGTTGTTTTCAGATCCTGAAAAGAGAAGATTTCGTATCTTCCTGCTTGATTTTTTGAAATATAAAATGGAACAAGATGTCACTATTTTGGACCCAAACTTTAGACAAGAATGCCATACTTTTGTATACGTGTCAATTCACAATTGGACAATTTCTTAATCCTTAGATTAACAAACAGCCCTTTTTTAGCCGTTTTTGGCCGTAATGTCTTGTTTTTAACATAAGCAATTATCATGTTCTAGCAAGCGAGGTCATCTCTAGTCACTATAACTAAGTTTTAACTATGCTTATGCATTAGTCCATCCGGTCTATATAGATAAGATAGTCAATCTTGAAAGTAATTTCTAAGGCAAAGCCTAATAACTAGTCTCTTTAGGAGAGTAATATCTTCCAATCTATTTGGAATTAGAGAAAAGTCAAAACTACACAGTTTTAGGACTTCTAATGCTCTATAAAGCATGTCTCAGTGATGGTTCTCTAAAAATGAGTTCTAAGGTCTCTTTGAGAGCATTCAAAACAATCAAAGTTGTTTTTTCAACATGAAGCTATAAAAAACAGCCAATTGTCCCACTTTGCACCAAATAACTCAAAAACGAAACGAATTTTGGCTTTCTAGAGTCTCATACACTCTTGTAGAGTTTCTTACTGTCTAAAACTTTCATGTTTACATCAAAATCTGATTCTAAATGTAGGGAAAGATAAACTCTTCGCAAATAGCCCCTAATGAAAGTTTTATCTAGAATCTAGTCATAAACTAGTTAAATATTCTATCTTCTAATTCTTTATCTCCAAAAGTGTTTATTCTATGAGTCACATAGACTAAAGCGAGTATGTCTAATTAGTAAAGTCAAGAATTACTCATCACATTAAGCGCACCCTATATCGACTCGTATTCTTTCATATATACACTTATGGATTTATTTATTTAATATCAAAAGAATTTAAAAGCAAAATAATAAAAAGAGTGTTTGTGTACTTCCTTGATATATTTGTGCTGATGTCTTGATTGATTGGGAATCCATGTCTACTCTCCAGAAGTTGTGGAAGAGTTACTTGTAGATTTGGCAAGCCTCTTAGATGTGCTATATGAGGGCTATAATCTACAACACTATAACTTCATACACAGTTATCAGATACTAGTCATGTGGGTACTTAAAATTACGCGAGCGAAACCGCCAAAATCAACTATTTATATAAAAGTCAACTCCAAAAAGAGGACATGTTTTAATTTTTTATCAAATTTCGATTTGCTTGTCCATCTACACACTTAAAGGCTTCCTTTGAGCATACTAACTAATTGAAAACTCAATCTTGAAAATTTTACTTAATTTTAACACTTCAGAATTATTACCTCCTCTAAAAAACTGTAAAAAACCTCTTAGAATTCATTATTGAAATCTGTAACATCCAAAACTTAGGATTATCTTTAATCATAACTTGGTTAATCTTGGAGGTATATTACATTCTCTCCCCGTTAAGAAATGGTCATTCCTCGATGATTAAAACATCTTATCCTTGATAATTAGACCTTGAGAAATAGTTTTTCTTACTCAACTATTATAGTTGGTATAGTACTTAAGAAGTCGTATGCTTTTGACTTTTAAGAAAACTATAAATATCCATCAGTCTTTGTCTTGAGATTTCTTCAAGTAGCCTTGGAAAGAACGACTTGATGACTTACTTGTCTAAGATCTTAACTTGATATAATAAGCTCTTAACTTGATTGTTCATTTCTTACCTATCTCTTTGATAAAATCAACATACTCAGTAATCATTGTATCTATTTAAATCTCAATACCATAGCATTCTTTTCTCTAAGTATTATGCTCTTTTCCATTCATATTTTTGATAGATCTTATCTTGGATAAACGATTTTATATGTTAAGCTAGTCATGTATACATTAGAGTTTAGTAGGTCACCTAAACTAGTTTTAATTCTATAAAATTTTGACTCCAAATAAGAAATTAGATAGATCTTGAGGCATTACACAAAGTAACTTAATCCTGTAAATCAATCACTATCCCTATCATAAATAGGCCTTCTTGGAATCACAACTTAATAAACAATAATAAATCTGATGAAAAATATTAGCATTGTATTGTCTTAAACTTCAAGGTAATCAATCAATTTGCAAACTCGTATTTTCACTTTTCTTACAGCTTTAGACTTAGTTGAATTTCTTCCTCAAGAGAGAGATCCTCTATTCTTTCTTTAGTTAAGGAGCTTATAAAGAGAAACACTTTCAAACTTTATGACAAACGTGGTTACACAATCTTTCTATTGATGCACTTGCAATCTCCACAATAGATATAGATTTTTCAATCTACACTTATTTACTTCACGATGATAATTTACTACTTAATAAGAAAATATATACTACATGAAATACTTTTCTTGCTCTACTGCAAAGCAGACATCATTCTAAATTCTACATCACATCTTTGACATTGTAAGTAATAATTTCTACTATCATCTCCAATCATGCAAACTTGCTTCTCATGACACAATATGTTGGCCTTTCTAGGCACTAACCAATCTATCCCTAATATGGTATCGTATCTTCCCAAAGCCAACACATGGAAAATCATCTTTTGACTTGAGGTTGCCTATGAACGAAAAGCATATTCTTAACGTACTTATTACATGTCTGTTGCTTTCTCTAAGCAAGCTCTACCATAAGATTCTTTTGGTAAAATTTTAGTTATTCCTAACTATTTTACCACGTGGGGTGATATTGAAAACTATAAGTGCTTCCAGAGTCAATCAACACTTGAAATACATTACTCGTAATCTCGATAGAAATTTAAATAATTGAACCTTGTTTTTTTTCCTTACTTGGTTGAATAATGACATTGACATGTGCATATTCTTTAACCTCCTCAACCACAATTTGCAGCAACTTTTCCTCTTTCCCCACCACGAGCGTTGTCGTTATTGAAAATCCATGTACATTCTCTTGCATACTCTACCTTGGTTTCTAATTTTTTGTGTTCATTCCTCACGCATAGCACCTCACGTGATGCTGGCTTGTTTTTACACTCAAAAGTTTTATGAGCCTTTTGTATACAACAAAAATCATGCCATGCCTTTTCTATCATATCTGGGAACAAATATATCACCCATCTATAGTCTCTTATTCTGCATAAAATTTCCCTTCTCATCATAAAATGGATTTGTGAGCCATCTTGTAACTATACAAAAAATTGCAAAAGTTTTTTCAAAGAAAAGATACTTCTGGTTGTATCAAAAAATCAAAATAATCTGAGTCACCCAAGACCTGCAACATCGGCAACTAAGTGCAAACTGCCCAACCTATGCTCAGATACCAACTGTGATGGTTCCGAATCTAGCCATATCTTAATCGTACAACCTAATCTAAGCAAACATTGACACCCACTTAATCGTGCTATTTCCACATAGCAACACAATCAAATCAACCTTCTCAAATAGCAAAAAAAGTGTGCATGCCATATCCAAGATTCTTATCACACATAAGCAAAGAATCGTAGAATCTAAAACAAACATTCATATATTATAAATCTCTATCAAATAAAAACATAGCATCTCAATCAATCAACATGGATGCATCAGCTATCTCGCAAATATTATGTCATCATCACCATGCTCGATAACATGGTTAGTCATAATGACCTAAATCCATCCAATCTAGGGCTTTCTTTGATGCCCATCCACCCAACCTCCACACTGGACATCGCGGCTATCCTGGGTATGCCTTTTTTGAATCTCGTCCTCTTTCGATTCTACCACATGGCTCTCCCACAGGGCATAAATCTCATTCTCTATCTGACATTCCTTGTCTAAGGACGGCGGTCGGCCCGAATCTCAAAATCTCATGTCGAGTCTCATCATACACATACATATCAATAAGTCATACACGTGCATATCAATCAGTCTCATAAATCTCGTTCTCTATCTGACGTTCCCTGTCTCAGGACGGCCGGCCCGAATCTCAAAATCTCATGTCGAGTCTCATCATACACATGCATATCAATCAGTCATACACGTGCATATCAATCATTCATTTTAAAACAAAGCAATCATAACTCATACATAACGTCACACATTCATCTCTAGTCCATAATCTTTCAAGGCATGCATATTCAAATCAATCACAATCAATTTCAAGTATAAAATAATGTTTTAATTTTCTAGAGTCTCATACACTCTTGTAGAGTTTCTTGGTGTCTAAAATTGTGATGTTTACATCAAAATATGATTCTAAATGTAGGGAAAGATAAACTCTTTGCAAAATAGCCCCTAATGAAAATTTTATCTAGAATATAGTCATAAACTAGTTAAATATTCTATCTTCTAATTGTCTCCAAAAGTGTTTATTCTATGAGTCACATAGACTAAAGTGATCATGTATAATTAATAAAGTCAAGAATTACTCATCGTTAAGTGCACCCTATATTGACTTGGATACTCTAAGGCAAAGCCTAATAACTGGCCTCTTTGGGAGAGTAATATCTTCCACCAATCTAATTGGAAGATAGAGAATTGGAATTAGAGAAAAGTCAAAACTACAAAGCTTTAGAACTTCTAATGCTCTATAAATCATGTCTCAGTGATGGTTCTCTAAAAATGAGTTCTAAGGTCTCTTTGAGAGCATTCAAAAAAACGATCGAAGTTGTGTTTTCAACATGAAACTATAAAAAACATCCAAGTGTCCTACCTTGCATCAAATAACTCAAAAAGCGAAAGGAATTTTAGCTTTCGAGAGTCTCATACACTCTTGTAGAGTTTCTTGCCGTCTAAAACTTTCATGTTTACATCAAAATCTGATTTTAAATGTAGGGAAACATAAACTCTTTGCAAAATAGCCCCTAATGAAAGTTTTATCTAGAATCTAGTCATAAACTAGTTAAATATTCTATCTTCTAATTCTTGTTTTTAACATAAGAAATTATCATGTTCTAGTAAGCGAGGTCATCTCTAGTCACTATAGTTAAGTCTTAACTATGCTTATGCATTAGTCCATCCGGTCTATATAGATAAGATAGTCAATCTTGATAGCAATTTCTAAGGCAAAGCCTAATAACTGGTCTCTTTGGGAGAGTAATATGTTCCAATCTATTTTAATAGTTGAAGTTTGGTTTTCGCCCTTACCTGGTTGAATAACGGCATTGACATGTGTATATTCTTCAATCTCCTCAACCACAATTTGCAACAACTTTTCCTCTTTCTCCACGAGCATTGTCATTACTTGAAAATCCAAGTACATTCTCTTTCATACTCTACCTTGGTTTCTAATTTTATACGCTCGCTTGTTTTTACACTCAAAAGTTTTGTGAACCTTTTGTATATAACGGAAATCATGCCATACCTTTTCTATCATATATGGAAACAATTATATCACCCATCTCCAGTCTCTTATCCTGCATAAAATTTATCTTCTCATCATAAAA
Source organism: Cibotium barometz (assembly GCF_041138505.1). Taxonomy (NCBI): domain Eukaryota; kingdom Viridiplantae; phylum Streptophyta; class Polypodiopsida; order Cyatheales; family Cibotiaceae; genus Cibotium; species Cibotium barometz. Next base: position 29,359,273 of record NC_141060.1, read on the forward strand.
TGGATTTGTGAGCTATCTTGTAACTATACAAAAAATTTATTAAAAAAATTTCAAACAAAAGATACTTCAGGTTGTATCAAAAAAATTGAAAATAATCTGAGTCACCCAAGACCTGCAATATCTGCCAATTAAGTGTAGACTGCCCAACCTCTACTTTAATACCAACTGTGACGGTTCCGAATCTAGTCATATCTTAATCATACAACTTATTCTACGCAAACATTGAAACTCACTTAATCATGTTATTTCCATATATCAACACAATCAAATCAACCTCCCCTTCTCAAATAGAAAAATAAGCATGCATGCCATATCCAAGATTCTTATCACATAAGCAAAGAATCATAGAATCTCAAACAAACATTCACATAATATAAATCTCTATCAATTAAAGCATAGCATCTCAATCAATCAACATGTATGCGTCTATCACAAATATTATGTCATTACCACCATGCTCGACAACATAGTTAGTCATAATGACCAAACTCTAATCAATCTAGGGCTTTTTCTGATGCCCGTCCACCCAACCTCCACACTGGACATCGTGGCTATCCCGGATATGCCTCTTTTGAATCTCATCCTCTCTAGGTTCTACCACATGGCTCCCAAAGGGCATAAAGGACGGCCCGCCTGAATCTCAAAATCTCATGTCGAGTCTCATCATACACATGCATATCAATCAGTTATACACGTGCATATCAATCATTCATTTCAAAACAAAGCAATCATAACTCATACATAACGTCTCACACTCATCTCTAGTCCATAATCTTTCAAGACATGCATATTCAAATCAATCACAATCAATTTCAAGTATAAAACAAGCTTTTAATTTAAACAGTCTTAAACTTCTCTTTATCTTTTTAAGTCACATGCATATTCAAATCAATCACAATCAATTTCAAGTATAAAACAAGCTTTTAAGTTAAACAGTCTTTAACTTCTCTTTATCTTTTTAAGTCACATGGCAATCCTTGTTTTTAACATAAGCAATTATCATGTTCTAGCGAGCGAGGTCATCTCTAGTCACTATAGCTAAGTCTTAACTCTGCTTATGCATTAGTCCATCTAGTCTATATAGATAAGATAGTCAATCTTGATAGCAATTTCTAGGGCAAAGCCTAATAAGTGGTCTCCTTAGGAGACTAATATCTTCCAATCTATTTGGAATTAGAGAAAAGTCAAAACTAGAGAGTTTTAGGACTTCTAATGTTCTATAAAAAGCATGTCTCAATGATGGTTCTCTAAAAATGAGTTCTAAGGTCTCTTTGAGAGTATTCAAAATGGTTAAAGTTGTGTTTTCAGCATGAAACTGTCAAAAACAGCCAAGTGTCCCACTTTGCACTCGAATAACTAAAAAACGAAAGGGATTTTGGCAATCTAAAGTCTCATAAACTCTTATAGAGTTTCTTGCTATCTAAAACTTTCATGTTTACATCAAAATCTGATTCTAATCGTAAACTCTTCACAAAATAGTACCTAATGAAGGTTTTATCTAGAATCTAGTCATAAACTAGTTAAATATTCTATCTTCTAATTCGTTATCTCCAAAAGTGTTTATTCTATGAGTCACATAGACTAAAGCGATCATGTATAACTAATAAAGTCAAGAATTACTCATTGTTAAGCATGCCCTATATTGACTCAGATTCTCTCATATATGCACTTATTGATTTATTTATTTATATCAAAAGAATTTGAATCAAAATAATAAAAAGAGTCTCATACACTCTTGATTTATTTAATAGTTGAAGTTTGATTTTCGCCCTTACCTGGTTGATTTATTATTTATTTAATATCAAAAGAATTTGAAGCAAAATAATAAAAAGAGTGTTTGTGTACTTTCCCGATATATTTGTTGATGTCTTGATTGATTGGGAATCCATGTCTACTCTCTCCAAAAGTTGTGGAAGAGCTTTCTGTAGATTTGGCAAGCCTCTAGATCTGCTATCAGGGCTGCAATCTGCAAGATGTAACTTCACGCACAGTTATCAGATATACTAGTTATGTGGGTTCTTAAAATTACCAGAACACATGCAGTCTACAACCCTACGCAAGCGGAATCGCCAAATTCAGTTGTATGTAAATGTTGACTCAAAAAATAGGTCATGTTTTACTTTTTTATCGAATTTTTGTTTGCCTATCCATCTACCTTCTATTGAGCATACTAACTAATTGAAAACTCAATCTTGAATTTTTACTTAATTTTAACACTTAGAATTGTTGCCTACTCTGAAAAAAACTACTAGAAACCTGCTAGAATTCATTATTGAAATCTGTAACATCCAAAACTTAGGATTATCTTTAATCATAACTTGGTTAATCTCGGAGGTATGTTACAAAGGCATAGAAATGGTATTATGAATACCCACCTACAAAAACTACCCCCATGTACAAGTAGATTAAGAGAGTCTTTATTAAGAGGTTAAGATCAACAGGCAGTGGTGTATTTTAGATACTAGTGAAGTGAGATGAAGCAGGGCTAAAACTCTATGATGGAGTTTCTGGAAAAGATTTAAAAGCTATATGTGACATGGATCCAATTCTCTGAAAAAAAGAATAAAAAGAAACCACCAAGAAATTGATTAAATCGAACCAAATAACTCATCAAAAACCATAAGTTCAACATATATCAATATTTGAGTGAATAACAAATATTACTTAGCTCATAAATCATGACTCCAATATTGGGTGCAATCATCCCCCCTCATGTGCGTGGCCTCTCCTCCCACCTGACTATTTATGTCAATAGGTTTTCTCGTTTTGCCAAGGGAAGATGCTCCATAAAGATGCTCACCCCAACCCCAAGAAAAGAAAATAATACATTGGGTATGATCAAAGACCTAGAAAACATAGAATCTTGCATGGATAGCTATGCATTGGTAACTCGCTGTAATAAGTTGATGTTAGGACAGTTGCGTGGTGGCTAGCTGATAGGATTGGGTAGAGGAGGTGAGAGTATGCATGGAGATAGAGGAAAGCTACAGAAAAAGGGAGGGGAGAGGTGAAAGCAAGTTTAGGTAGAGAGCATTATGGAAGCTTTGTGTGTGTGAAAGAAGTGATTGCTAAGAGAGCTAGTTTTGTTATGTGAGATTGCTTGTGAAGCTGGTTATCTAAGGTTTTATTCTGGGTGAAAGGCGATGTGCGTTTTGGGAGACCAATATATGTCTAGAGAAGGGAATTGCAAGAGTGGGTGTTAACCACATATTAGTTAACACATTCCTACGACAACTATGCCTACACACTTATGTAATGGGAGCCGGTACTATATATTCTAAATTCCATCATTCAATGAGGGGAATGCCGTAAAGACACTCCCAAGTATTGAGCTTCGAAGGACAGACAAGAGGATCTTGGTCAGTTGGCCAATCCATAGAGAAAGCCTTATAACTATGTCTTAGGCACCCCGGGTCACTTACTCCTGGGCGGCCTAGTGGAAAAAGGCTTGGAACTATAAAATCCATGTGGACTATAGTGCACTGATAACAACAATCTCAAAAAAACACTGGCACTAGTGTCAAGAATGAAAAACATGTAGGACAATGTAGGGAAAGAAAATTTAGAAGAAATCCAGTTGAGGGATAGAGATGTGCCTCAGTAAATTACGGAAGAGAAAAGGATAGGTCATAGCATTGACATCAAAGCCTTTGATGATGGTAGTGACCCTGAAGAAAATGGAGAAGAAAGAATTGACATATTACTTTCCACTCACACAAGTCCAAGGCATACAAATAGTATTATGAAGACCCACCCCACAAAAGCTACCCCCATGTACAAGTAGATGAAGAGAGTCTTTATTAAGAGATTAAGATCTACAGGTAGTGATGAAGATTTTAGGTACTAGTGAAGTGAGATGAAGCAGGGCTAAAACTCTATGATGGAGTTTCTGGAAAAGATTTAAAAGCTATATGTGACATGGATCCAATTCTTCGAAAAAAAGAATAAAAAGAAACCACCAAGAAATTGATTAAATCGAACCAAACAACTCATCAAAAACCACAAGTTCAACATATATCAACATTTGAGTGAATAACAAATAATACTTAGCTCATAAATCACGACTCCAATATTGCGTGCAATCATCCCTCTTCATGTGTGTGGCCTCTCCCAGAGCTGATTAGGAGTCAAGTAGGCCTCTTCTCTATTTGTAGTGTGATTGTTTTTTGTTTTGTCAAGCCCCCATCCAAAGCTGATATTGGTAAGTGGTTGCAAGAAGACATCTTTCATGACAAGGTAGTCCCTTAGGTGTTTTACTTACGCAAGAGTTTTTTCAATGTACTCTTCACTAAAGGGCAAGCCATCTATGAGCTATTTGTGAAAGCGTCACTATTCATGGGGAAAAGGCTTGTACATGCTATTCTTTTTTATCCCCTTTTTAATGTGAATAAAAGTCTGCAAGAAGCCTGTCTTATCTGGGCACAAAAACTAATCCATCCACTCATAATTGATTAGACCAAAGCACTCTATTTTCTTCAAACTTGCAAAAACAAGACAATCCCAACAACAACCTTGAGACCTTGCAAAAACAAGACAATCCGAACAACAACCTTGAGATCTTGCAAAAACAAAGACAATCCCAACAACAACCTTGGTCTCAAACGAGAGTAAATAGAACACAAAAATTGATGGATCCTCTACAGCTTTAAAATAGCGTGCTAAATTCTATAGCCACCTCTATAGATCTTCTTCTTCAAGCACAAAATTTGTCTTCTTCGTTTCAAGCACCCATTGCAGTTGAGCAAAGTCATGGGTAGAACCAATTTCCAATAGAGATCCTAGGGTTGCCTCTGCAAGGGTAGTAGCATGATAAGCTGGCTACTTCGGGGCAGGTTGGGCAGAAGTGGGACATTGTTAAGATTCCTGAATCCATGTCTAGGGTATCTCGGGCAGGTTAAAGTGTTTTAATCACACATTGCCAAGCTTCCCACGGTCACATATCTTGCTTTAGATATGTGGTAGCCACGTAGGTTGGGGAAGAATTTCCATGCTATATTTTGGGCGAGATAGATGACATCATCATCGGGAAATCTAGTCAACATCTCAACATATCTTGGGTGAGATAGGTGCTGTCTGACTAGATTGCCCGATCATGGTGCCATGCCAACTAAGTATGTATATATCCCTGGCACATATGATAATTGAGAAAACGTTTTTCGGGTAAATAAGAAAATGTTTACCAGGTGAGATATGGAAATTGAATTAATATATCTCGAGTGAGATAACAAAAATGAAATGAAATTAATATATCTTGGCAAGAAATGAGTGTGAAATTTAATTAATATATCTCAGGTGAGGTACCGAAAATGAAATTGAATTAATATATCTTAGTATGAAACGAGCTCAAAATTGAATTAATATATATCTCGAGCAAGATACTTATATTAATGAGTTTATCTCGCAAGACGAGAGATTCTTATATTAATGATTTTATCTCGAGGGAATTATTAATAAAAGATGATTTTATCCAGGGCAAGATATTGAACTTAAATATTGTATCTCGGGCTAAATACTGAAATGAAAAAAAAAGGTATATCAAAATTTGAATATTATGTATCTCAGGTGAGATATTAAAAATGAAAAAAACTTTAGAGAATAGAAATGTTATTTTTCTCGACCGAGAAACTGGAAATGGCAAAAAAACTCACAAAAACATTCACACGACAAATAATCAACTAGAACGTGTCCTAAAATTCAAATATTATCTCGGATATCATTGCCCTAATATTTCTAGATATTCCACATCTTTCATTTTATCTATGTATCTTTCCCAAGTCTTTCGTTATTCTTTTTTCTCACCCGAGTGGTCGAACTATTATCGCCTTCGAGTTGCTCCTGTCACCTTTGATAGCTATTGTCACCTTTAGTGATCTCAATCGAGCTACTGTCACACCCACAACGTGAGGAACGATTATGTTGCCCAAGTAAGGCCCATCCTTTTGTCTTATCTTTTTCTATTTCCATGCTTTTCAGGAATAATCTTGCATTTTTTCATACAAATAGAATGCCTCCATCTTCTCTTCAGCCTAAATAATCTTGTTACTAATTAATTCCCTCTTATTTCTTGCATTAATTAATAACAATAGGAGCTTTAGCCTCTCTGGAGTTGATAGCCACACCCCAGCTATGCCCCCAATTCACTCCTCATCCTCATGCACTTGACCGGTGCCTCCTCCTCCCCTTCTCTTTCTCTCCCCTCCCCTCCTCCTCCTCCTCCTCCTCAAGAAGGATAGCCATACCCTCCCCAACGTACCATGCCATGCGCCTCCTCGGCATTGTAGAAGAACCATGCTCTCTCCCTCACAACAACCGACTTGCCATTCTATGCTCCTTAGTTTCTTCATACTGTAGAGCCAATTCCCTCAATGAGAATGAGAGAGAAAGACCTCCACTATTGCATGTGTACTAGGCGAGTGCCAAAGAGAGAGAGAGAGAGAGAGAGAGAGATGTGTGCCATTGCTCATAGTTTTAGTGGGTGAGAGAGAGAGAGATGAAGGGCATGTGAGTGCTGATATTATATAAACCCTCTACATCACCTGCATTCAAGGCCTATTTTAAGAACCCTTTATCTGTAAAATTTTCATGAATAAATCATGCCCTTTTTCTATTCAATCTGTAAATACCCCCTTTAAATGGGACCCTTGTGTATGTATAAAATATGTAAAAAAGGGAACTTTAAATTCCCTTCTATTGAACTCACGTGCTATGCTTGCATATTTATGAGTACCCCCCTAGTGAGAGAGAAACTAAAAACATGTTTTTTAAAAGAAGATAACAGTAGATTCGATTGAAAATTGCTATTTCTAAATTAATGCCATCCCATAGATTTTGGTGCCCTTTTTACAAAACCTTTAAACTCTTTGCTAATTAATTAATATCAACTCAGAAAACGATTTTGGTGGCCTATTGTCAGTCAAGGTATGTTAGCGCCTCCTATGCGCCCCCTCTCCCCTTTCTCATTGTCATGCCCCATTGCCTCCCCACACCAAGACAAAACATGCCCCCATGGTTTCTTCCACATTGAGCTCTCTTCCCCTCATGCTCTTCTTCTACAACCTCTTGTTGTCTGCACTAGCACCATAACACTCCTCCTCCCCACCATACTCATACGCCCCACACAAATGGCATGCTAACAGCTAGAAAACGACATATTGATAGTGCATGGAAACTGGAAATTGATCAAATATAAGGAAAAGACACTGCAAGCACTCGGTTCCTGATGAAGAGAGCCATGCTTGATACTGTAGTGAAAGTAGGGTGGGGGAGAGAGAGAGAGAGAGAGAGAGAGAGAGAGAGAGAGAGAGAGAGAGAGAGAGAGAGAGAGAGAGAAAGGTACGACGTTTTGCTTAGCACCTTGGCTTCTGACTAGACATGATGAGTGATAGAGATATCACAAAAGAGTGGGGAGAAGAAAGACAATGTGCTCAGAAAAGAGGAGAGCACAAGAGAACTCTCGTGAAGATACATGCAGGTCATGTAGAAAAGCCAATTGTCAATTATTACTTATCAAATAAGATCTCGAATGATTACAAGCTAAAATAGGCACTTCATTGGAACTTACAAAAATCTTAAATGGGCACTTCATTTTGCAACTTACAAAAACCTTTGAAACCATTGTCTCCTCATTGCCCAAACGAATTTATTAATACCAAAAAATGGTTTTGGGTGCTTATTTAGAATTGATGCTTGTATGTGACTCGCGAGTTAATTAATTGACTACTTGATTTTGTATGGCCCCCATGGTTTTCCTATGGGTTGCTAGGCTTTAAATCTCAATAATTTTGTCGCTCTTTTTAGAAACTAGGAATTTCAACGGTTTTTCTTGTATGTGTCTTATGCATGTCCCTCTCCTGCACACAGTCTCTCTCGTGGCTACATACTAGGCTAGCTCGTGGCTGCATATCGTTCTCATATCAGTTTTGGTGGCCTATTAAGAACGGGTTCTTGGAACCAAGGATCATCACTTGAGAAGGAAAGGCAATCCGACTCACTAAGATCTCCTAAGAAAAACACATTTATTCTTAAAAAACTCACATAATATATTTAATGGAAATGCAAAACAACATTTTGGTCGCCTACTGTAAGATTCCTCCCCCAACCCCTCTTTGATGTCTAGTATCTTCCCCTGTAATCAACCCTCTTCAGAAATATAAAGACCCTGTTGCTAACTATTTTAGCCTAGAGAGAGAAAAATTATTCTATGAGGAAGAAAACACGCCAGTAAGAAGACCCGCTCAGAAAACCCAAGAATTAATATTAAAAATATGAGATATTTTGGGTATCCAAAAATGAGTAAATGCTCACATAAGATGAAGAGTTGAAAATGTACAAGGTTTATTAGTAAAAAACTATGAGCAATATTAAAATGATTCCATTATGACACATATGTAAGGAAGGGGAATTCTTTAAAGGAGGTGCATATTTCACATAAGATGAAGAGTTGAAAATGTACAAGATTTATTAGTAAAAAACTATGAGCAATATTAAAATGATTCCATTATGACACATATGTAAGGAAGGGGAATTCTTTAAAGGAGGTGCATATTTCACATAAGATGAAGAGTTGAAAATGTACAAGGTTTATTAGTAAAAAAACTATGAGCAATATTAAAATGATTCCATTATGACACATATGTAAGGAAGGGGAGTTCTTTAAAGGAGGTGCATATTTCACATGCTTGAATGAGTTTTAAACTCATAAAAATTGAGATATTTCATCTCTCCTCTCTCCTCATTCAAGTCTAGTTCCAAAAAGTTAGCTTAACTGACCTAAAAATTGAGATATTTCATCTCTCCTCTCTCCTCATTCAAGTCTAGTTCTAAAAAGTTAGCTTAACTGACCTAAAAATGGTCAAATATTGACCAAACCGATTTAGAAAATTCTAGAATCAGTTTGTTTGGTTAGGAGCTCAATTTTTCCTATAAATAGAAGCCTCCCCCTTGTTGAAAAATAGATAGTGTTTATGCATCGTTACTCTACTCCACCTAAGCCAAGAACTGTGAATTCATTTAATAATTCACTAGTTTTTGGAGCTTCCCTCTTTCTTCAATCCCCATTAGTGGCTCCATCAACATACTTAACCAATTGATTGGTTGGGGGCCTCTACCGTGAACAAAGAATCAAGCAAGTTGTAAGGTAATTAGTGAATATTGATCTTTCTATAATTTCTTAATGTTTCTCTCTTCTCAACCCCTCTCAAGCTTGAGAAGTTTAATTGGTATGGTTTTTTAAATGCTATTGAAGTTTGAATAGTAGTGAAGAGTTACATAATTTAATAAATGCTATTGAAGTTAATTTTCATTTATGTTTAAATTCTAATGATTTTTATGTAAATTCTCTCTCTCACTCAAGAAATGGTCATACTCATGACCCGTTCTCAATCCAAATCAAGCTTTTCATAAAGCTTTTCCTTAACCCAAGATTAAGCTATGCTTGAGGTCAAATTAATGGCTTTTTTTTATGCTTTTAGTTTATGTATATTGATGATTCAATCCATTATGGATTAATAATTCAATTAGAGATCATTTTAATTATTTCCTTAATGATAAGCATTATCCCTTAGAAAAATTGAGATTTATCAATCATAGCAGCGGAGCTATGGCAAAATTTTTATAAAAATTATGCATAAAATAATTTCATTCAAAGCATAAAAAGAGGACTTCCTACCATATTCTAGGAATTATCATCCTAGATTAATTGAAAGAATTTCATTACAATCATGGAGAAATTGAATTTTAATATCATGCATAAAGGATAAGTTTTTATATCAAAAGTGTTATTTTTACCATTTTTATTTCATGCATAGAAGTATGCATAATGGATAAATTTTTATATCAAAAGTGTTATTTTTACCATTTTTATTTCATGCATAGAAGTATGCATAATGGATAAATTTTTATATCAAAAGTGTTATTTTTACCATTTTTATTTCATGCATAGAAGTATGCATAGTGGATAAATTTTTATATCAAAAGTGTTATTTTTATCATTTTTAATTTTCATGCATAGAAGTATGCATAAAGGAAAATTTTTTATATCAAAAGTGTTACTTTTATCATTTTTAATTTTCATGCATAGAAGTATGCATAAAAGAAAATTTTTATATCAAAAGTATTACTTTTATCATTTTTAATTTTCATGCATAGAAGTATGCATAAAAGAAAATTTTTTATATCAAAAGTGCTACTTTTATCATTTTTAATTTTCATGCATAGAATTATGCATAAAGGAAAAATTTTTATATCAAAAGTGTTACTTTTATCATTTTTAATTTTCATGCATAGAAGTATGCATAAAAGAAAATTTTTATATCAAAAGTGTTACTTTTATCATTTTTAATTTTCATGCATAGAAGTATGCATAAAAGAAAATTTTTTATATCAAAAGTGTTACTTTTATCATTTTTAATTTTCATGCATAGAAGTATGCATAAAAGAGAATTTTTTTATATCAAAAGTGTTACTTTTATCATTTTTAATTTTCATGCATAAAAGTATGCATAAAAGAAAAATTTTATATCAAAAGTGTTACTTTTATCATTTTTAATTTTCATGCATAGAAGTATGCATAAAGGAAAATTTTTTTATATCAAAAGTGTTACTTTTATCATTTTTAATTTTCATGCATAGAAGTATGCATAAAGGAAAAATTTTTATATCAAAAGTGTTACTTTTATCATATTGGATTTCATGCATATAGGTATGCATAAAAGATATTCTTTTTATACTAAAAGTGTGATTTTTCTCATAAATGGATTTTATGCTTAACTTAGATGCATAAGAGAAATTCTTTTATTCTAAAAGTGTAATTCCCTACCAAATTGAAATTATGCATAAGAAGATGCATAAAAGATTGATTTTAATTTCGAAAGTGTTAGTCTCCTTAAATGGAATTTATGTATAAATAAATGTGTAGAGAAATCTTATATCAAATATAAGAATTCTCTTTTTAAAAAAAAAGATATGAAATGTGATAAGATGTGATAAGAGGTGTATGAGATGTGATAAGAATTGATAAGATGCGTATGAAAAGTGATAAGATGTGATAAGAGGTGTATGAGATGTGATAAGAATTGATAAGATGCGTATGGAAAGTGATAGGATGTGATAAGAGGTGTATGAGATGTGATAAGAATTGATAAGATGCGTATGGAAAGTGATAGGATGTGATAAGAGGTGTATGAGATGTAAAAAGATGTGATAAGATGTGTATGAGATGTGATAAGATTTGATAAGATGCGTATGGAAAGTGATAGGATGTGATAAGAGGTGTATGAGATGTAAAAAGATGTGATAAGATGTGTATGAGATGTGATAGAATGTGTTAAGATGAGTTAGGATGTGTTAAGATGTATATGGGATGTGTTAGGACGAGAATGGATGTAATATGGTTGTATGAATGTGATGTGGATGTATACATGTAGATGTATATGTATAAATGTGAATGTTGATGTGGATGTGGATGTATGGATGTAGATACGGATGTGTATGTATACATGTAGATGTATATGTATGAATGTGAATGTGGATGTGGATGTGGATGTATGGATGTAGATACGGATGTGTATGTATGTATGTGGATGTGTATGTATGAATGAGGATGTGAAAATGGATGTATACATGTAGATGTATATGTATGAATGTGAATGTGGATGTGGATGTGGATGTATAGATGTAGATACGGATGTGGATGTATGTATGTGAATGTGGATGTATGAATGAGGATGTGAAAATGGATGTATGCATGTGAATGTGGATGTATGAATATGAATGTGGATGTGTGGATGTGAAAATGGAGGTATGGATGTATGAATGTGGATGTGGATGTATGCATGTAGATGCGTATGTATGAATGTGAAATTGGATGTATGATATGGACGTACGAACATGGATATGTATAATGAATATGAAGGTGTATGTGAGATAATGTGTAGTCTATATGAGTGAATGGATGAGAACGAGTACACATTGAATGGAATGTGGAATAAGTAATGTGGTCCGAGAGTGGATAATATGGAAAGACAAGAGTTCGTTATAGAAACTGTATTTGTGACTGTTTGTAAATGACTGTTTTATGTCAAGAATGCTGGAGAAGCATTTTGACCGTCTTGAGGATTAAGGTCATGAAGACTGAACTGATAAAGTTGTAACTGCTGAGACGGAGAGTCAATGGAGGACGTCTCGCGTAGCAAGGTCGATCGAGGTCTTGACCAGCCTCGGCTCGATTTAAATGGTGAGCTTCCGGTACGGTGGATGAGGGACCAAGGAAGCGGCCTATGAGTGAAGCACTAGGTCACCTGCGAAGGATCCTAGAGGGTGCTGACCATACGGTGCTCGGGCTCTGGGTCGCCGAAGATACCCACACGTGCGTCGTGGAAGATATTGGAATAAGGAGTAAGAGTTGTTTTCTGAAACCGGGCATGGATCTGGTTGATTGACCTTGCTGGTCCTCAACAGATGAGTCCATGGCTCTTTTATATGGATCTGTGGGTTGATCTTGCTGATCTTCCACGGAGACTCCATTCTATTATATGAATATATTGCCGGTTACTATGAGCTAGGAACCATGGAAAAGGCCCCTGAGAGAACAGGTGGTGAGCGTTTTGGTTGCCAATGATGCCATAAGTATACCGATGAAAGAATGACTGGAAATAAGGATTCAACCAGAGACTTTGAGGATTGTCATCAGTGACATAATGGTTTTATTAAAGGATTGTTTTAAAGCTAGTTGTTGATGCTAAGAAAAAGGCAATTTCATATTGGGTGTGTAAGTGGTATGACTAGTTTTATGTTTGCATGAACTTCCGGCTAGGGGGCCTTGGAACTCTTTTCCTTGGTACCGGGACAAAACCTAACCAAATTCCAAATTGGATCCCATCACTACAGTGGTTGGGCGGTTGGCTAACCCATGGGATCGGATGGGGTTAGGCTGGACTGATGGATCCGTAAATCGAGATTTAATTTCTATTATTACGATAGATGAAGTAAATCCCAGATAGAAATTGTTCTATGGATAGGAATCAACGGCTGTGCCTCTTGATGGGGAAAAAAGCGTTGATCCCAATGATCCAAGTGCAAGTTCTTCCTTGATTTGACCAAGTACCGTTAAAGGTGCAGTCAGATCAGTTTGATCAGTAATGATCTTGACTACGTTAGAGTAAAGAGTTATCCTGGTGGAATCGCCCGTGCTTTCCGAGTAAAGGAAGTTTTTCCGGTTTCGGTTTTGGACAAACCGACGGATTAGTCTCTTGTCCGGATATCCGTGGGCGAGGCCCCGAGTGTGGGACCCCTGTCCCGCGTGAGAAGTGCTACTTCCGCTGCTAGTACCCCGAATCCGTTGCGCGGTGGAAATAGGGATCTTACAGTTGGTATCAAAGCCAAATTGAAAGCTAATAAGGATAATTAAATTCTTATCTGAAATTGGTAGTAAGAATTCAGAAACAGCATTTTCATAATGTATTTTCATTCCGTAAGCTTCTTTAATGAAGAAATTTTAATCAAAGAAATTGTTTTTATAGATGGAAGTTCCCCATTTATCTGGTATTCCCGACCTCACGCAGTCTCAAGATATGATTGCATTTGCCTTCGAGCATCTCATCTCTTCCGCTTCAACACGAACAAGCCGAGAAAGACTCGCACGCCATTTCGAGGAATTGTATTTTCCTAACCTAGTGGAGAGACAACAGCATAAGTGGTTTGCAGGGCTATATATCCACGCCTCTTACAACCGGCGTGCAATGCTGAGGCAGAACCTCTCATTAGCCATGATTTTGATAAAGCTGAAAATGACGCGTGGTGTCATTCTATATCTTTCAACGCCTCAAAATTTCAGACGTGCTTGCCGAGTTTATAGACTCCTTAGTCGATTTATCCCTAAGGAGAAAATAATAGCTCTCTTCGCAGTTAGAGAACTTATGTAACAGGGCATGACTATGGCCCAGTACGGTCCTCTTATATGTCTTTCGAGGAGATTTTGAACTCAGAGCCGAGTTGCTCTATGTATATATTGCAACTTTTATATAAATAAAGAAACGTTTTCTGGTTAAAAAATTCCTGTTGAATAAATGATTGTTTATGGCGAACGATCTACTGCTGATAAAGAAAAAAAAAATCTGTTATCGGACATATGCCATAGATCTCCATTAAGATCTTGTCTTGTATAAGAAATTGTTTTCCAAACTCTTAAGTCTTAGGATCTCGTGAATAATATCAAAATAAAAATTTAATAATATATAAATTTTGGCAAAATCATGAGACGAGGAAACCGTGGTCATCAGCCAGACCCTTTCTCTGAAGATGATGAGCTTGACCTTAATGTTCGCAAGGCTCTTCATAGGTCTCAGCCAGGATCCTTCAAAGGAGAAGGGGAGAACTTGGGTGAGGCTGTGGAGAAATGGGTGGAAGCCTTGGAAGAGTATTTTGATGTCACAGGATACAATCATCAGAGCAATTGGCTAATAAAGATCAACTGAGAAGCCAAATATGTCAAAAATTTATCAAGAAACACAAAAAGGTTGTAATTGTGTGATATAATTCATACAATTTGATATTCAAACTGAAAAATTTATAATTTAGTAATTGGGTTTTCAGATGCCGCAATTGTATGGAACCCTGACTTGCTTGAGGCCTAGACATGATGGTATCTATCTTATAGTTCCAAGTATCATGACTACCCGTATATACCGAGAGTATAACTGCAGCTCTTTACTGACAGTATATACGAGTAAATCTAAGACTTGAAATTATAAGCGTTAATGCTATCCAGATGATGATTTCGAATGTGGTTGATATGATTTTTAATTCTGTTTGAGAATTGATGAATTGAATTGGATTCTGATTGAAAAATGACGATTTTCGAAATTTAGTTGAAATGTAATAAGCTGAGCGAAACCACAATGAGGATGAATGGGACGAGTCCCAGTGATGATATTCATAACTGGAATGATGATAATGATTTCACCAAATCACTATGAGATTAGTGGATTGTGCTGTCAGATTGCTACTGTTAACACTTGAGACGGTAGATTAAGTTAAGGGATGACAAATTGAGAACTTGCTTAACTAAAATTCCTGTGGAGGAATGTTCAGAAGGAAAATTTTCAGTCTAATGGACCATTATCGTGTTAAAGATATGAATGATATGATCTGAATGAATTGTTATTTAATGATGAGTTCTATATAAGGGATAATTATCCCCGTATTCTGTTGGGTTGACCAAAATATAAGGAACCCTAGAATAAATTGGATCTTAAGAAAAAGAGTTGTCCTCTACCTTGCGAGATGAGGACATCTCGCACTTTTCAAGTGGGGTAGAATGTAAGATTCTCCCCCAGCCTTCGAGGTATACAGGAGTAAGAATCTCCCTTTCTGATCTTATAATTATTCTCTCTCTAAAATAAAAGAAAGATTCTGTTTAAAAAAGGAAGAACCTTTTCCCTGAATACTTCTCAAGAGTCCCACCTATTTTAAGATTCAGAACAATGAGTTCAGAAGTGAGAATCGATGTTTTGGATATCAAGGTTTTGGTCTTCATTCGAGTACGGCCCAAAAGAAGTTCTTTATCTCTTGGGAAGTATAAGAAGTTATCTCCCAGATATTGTGGACCAAAGAAAGTAGGTGATTTAGCTTACGAACTTCTTTTATCTCCTCATCTCAAAGTTCTAAATGCCTTCTATAGAAAAATATGCCAAACCCAAATCATGGAAAGACGGTAAAACTTCAGTGGTAAGTTACCGTTGGCTTCTAAGTTACGCTAGCTCCTTCCTTTATATAAGTCGTAACTTTTACTTGTCGTTCACAGTAATCTTACTCCCATCGATCTCCTTTCTTTCTTAATCCTTCATGGCTTGGCAACAAGAATTAGTTTTATCCATAATGATTCCTCACCTTCAAGACGCAAGTGAGTCTGTGAAGAAGGATTTTATAGAACAGTATGAACGCTCACTTTTTCCTCACCTAGGAACTTCTGTAGCGCAGACCAAATGGCGGACCTATCAAGACATAACTAGGGTAACACCCTGGGGTCAGCAGCACTTTCATAACAATGTCCGCTTGGCCATGGTTATCGAAGCCTTGGGTTTGGGTCCTCGATACTACTGCGTCATGAGATCAAGACATCTTGGGTTTTCTGAGCGGGTCTTCTTACTGGCGTGTTTTCTTCCTCATGAGAAGATATGCCTTTACCCCGTTTTTGGCTTGCCTCTCAGAGGTCCTTTTGTTAGAACACCTCATACCACTGAGATAGGCGCAGCAATAACCCACAGAATCATTCCCATAGATGAGTTACCTTATACTTGTGCAGCTTGTGAGGACTGCTTTTGTGACCATATGATGGACGGGCTTATGGAAGTGTAAAGAGTTCCTCTATCTTTACTGTATAAGTTCCGAGAATGAATAAAGTTTAAATCTTGTTCGTATTTTGAATCTTGCTCTCTTTAAGACTTATCTTGGTGGTTAATCTTGATTAAATTTTTCTCTAAGTCTTATATTCGTGAATCTTGCGAAATTATCACAAGTTGCGAGATGAGGACATCTCGCGTTTTTTAAGTGGGGTAGAATGTAAGATTCCTCCCCCAACCCCTCTTTGATGTCTAGTATCTTCCCCTGTAATCAACCCTCTTCAGAAATACAAAGACCCTGTTGCTAACTATTTTAGCCTAGAGAGAGGAAAATTATTCTAGAGAGAGAATATTCAGATTTTGAATATTTTTGGATAGAAAAATATCTCTTATAATTCAGATGAGTTCCCCTAAAACAAAAATTCAAAAAGAATTTTCCAATGTGCAATTGGAATTAATTGGAAATAGGTATAAAGAACCTTAGTCTAAGGGTCTAGATTTTCAGAAATCTTTAGACTATGGTCCAATTAAGGTTCCTATGGGCCAATAGCATCAATCCATGTGTAAGGAAGAGATAAATCCAAATTTGTAAAAAGAAGATACCCAAAAATGAGTAAATGCTCACATAAGATGAAGAGTTGAAAATGTACAAGGTTTATTAGTAAAAAACTATGAGCAATATTAAAAATATGAGATATTTTGGGTATCCAAAAATGAGTAAATGCTCACATAAGATGAAGAGTTGAAAATGTACAAGGTTTATTAGTAAAAAACTATGAGCAATATTAAAATGATTCCATTATGACACATATGTAAGGAAGGGGAATTCTTTAAAGGAGGTGCATATTTCACATAAGATGAAGAGTTGAAAATGTACAAGGTTTATTAGTAAAAAACTATGAGCAATATTAAAATGATTCCATTATGACACATATGTAAGGAAGGGGAATTCTTTAAAGGAGGTGCATATTTCACATAAGATGAAGAGTTGAAAATGTACAAGGTTTATTAGTAAAAAAACTATGAGCAATATTAAAATGATTCCATTATGACACATATGTAAGGAAGGGGAGTTCTTTAAAGGAGGTGCATATTTCACATGCTTGAATGAGTTTTAAACTCATAAAAATTGAGATATTTTATCTCTCCTCTCTCCTCATTCAAGTCTAGTTCCAAAAAGTTAGCTTAACTGACCTAAAAATGGTCAAATATTGACCAAACTGATTTAGAAAATTCTAGAATCAGTTTGTTTGGTTAGGAGCTCAATTTTTCCTATAAATAGAAGCCTCCCCCTTGTTGAAAAATAGATAGTGTTTATGCATCGTTACTCTACTCCACCTAAGCCAAGAACTGTGAATTCATTTAATAATTCACTAGTTTTTGGAGCTTCCCTCTTTCTTCAATCCCCATTAGTGGCTCCATCAACATACTTAACCAATTGATTGGTTGGGGGCCTCTACCGTGAACAAAGAATCAAGCAAGTTGTAAGGTAATTAGTGAATATTGATCTTTCTATAATTTCTCAATGTTTCTCTCTTCTCAACCCCTCTCAAGCTTGAGAAGTTTAATTGGTATGGTTTTTTAAATGCTATTGAAGTTTGAATAGTAGTGAAGAGTAACATAATTTAATAAATGCTATTGAAGTTAATTTTCATTTATGTTTAAATTCTAATGATTTTTATGTAAATTCTCTCTCTCACTCAAGAAATGGTCATACTCATGACTCGTTCTCAATCCAAATCAAGCTTTTCATAAAGCTTTTCCTTAACCCAAGATTAAGCTATGCTTGAGGTCAAATTAATGGCTTTTTTCTATGCTTTTAGTTTATGTATATTGATGATTCAATCCATTATGGATTAATAATCCAATAAGAGATCATTTTAATTATTTCCTTAATGATAAGCATTATCCCTTAGAAAAATTGAGATTTATCAGTCATAGCAGCGGAGCTATGGCAAAATTTTTATAAAAATTATGCATAAAATAATTTCATTCAAAGCATAAAAAGAGGACTTCCTACCATATTCTAGGAATTATCATCCTAGATTAATTGAAAGAATTTCATTACAATCATGGAGAAATTGAATTTTAATATCATGCATAAAGGATAAGTTTTTATATCAAAAGTGTTATTTTTACCATTTTTATTTCATGCATAGAAGTATGCATAATGGATAAATTTTTATATCAAAAGTGTTATTTTTACCATTTTTATTTCATGTATAGAAGTATGTATAATGGATAAATTTTTATATCAAAAGTGTTATTTTTACCATTTTTATTTCATGCATAGAAGTATGCATAGTGGATAAATTTTTATATCAAAAGTGTTATTTTTATCATTTTTAATTTTCATGCATAGAAGTATGCATAAAGGAAAATTTTTTATATCAAAAGTGTTACTTTTATCATTTTTAATTTTCATGCATAGAAGTATGCATAAAAGAAAATTTTTATATCAAAAGTGTTACTTTTATCATTTTTAATTTTCATGCATAGAAGTATGCATAAAAGAAAAATTTTTATATCAAAAGTGTTACTTTTATCATTTTTAATTTTCATGCATAGAATTATGCATAAAGGAAAAATTTTTATATCAAAAGTGTTACTTTTATCATTTTTAATTTTCATGCATAGAAGTATGCATAAAAGAAAATTTTTATATCAAAAGTGTTACTTTTATCATTTTTAATTTTCATGCATAGAAGTATGCATAAAAGAAAATTTTTTATATCAAAAGTGTTACTTTTATCATTTTTAATTTTCATGCATAGAAGTATGCATAAAAGAAAATTTTTTTATATCAAAAGTGTTACTTTTATCATTTTTAATTTTCATGCATAAAAGTATGCATAAAAGAAAAATTTTATATCAAAAGTGTTACTTTTATCATTTTTAATTTTCATGCATAGAAGTATGCATAAAGGAAAATTTTTTTATATCAAAAGTGTTACTTTTATCATTTTTAATTTTCATGCATAGAAGTATGCATAAAGGAAAAATTTTTATATCAAAAGTGTTACTTTTATCATATTGGATTTCATGCATATAGGTATGCATAAAAGATATTCTTTTTATACTAAAAGTGTGATTTTTCTCATAAATGGATTTTATGCTTAACTTAGATGCATAAGAGAAATTCTTTTATTCTAAAAGTGTAATTCCCTACCAAATTGAAATTATGCATAAGAAGATGCATAAAAGATTGATTTTAATTTCGAAAGTGTTAGTCTCCTTAAATGGAATTTATGTATAAATAAATGTGTAGAGAAATCTTATATCAAATATAAGAATTCTCTTTTTAAAAAAAAAGATATGAAATGTGATAAGATGTGATAAGAGGTGTATGAGATGTGATAAGAATTGATAAGATGCGTATGGAAAGTGATAGGATGTGATAAGAGGTGTATGAGATGTGATAAGAATTGATAAGATGCGTATGGAAAGTGATAGGATGTGATAAGAGGTGTATGAGATGTGATAAGAATTGATAAGATGCGTATGAAAAGTGATAGGATGTGATAAGAGGTGTATGAGATGTAAAAAGATGTGATAAGATGTGTATGAGATGTGATAAGATTTGATAAGATGCGTATGGAAAGTGATAGGATGTGATAAGAGGTGTATGAGATGTAAAAAGATGTGATAAGATGTGTATGAGATGTGATAGAATGTGTTAAGATGAGTTAGGATGTGTTAAGATGTATATGGGATGTGTTAGGACGAGAATGGATGTAATATGGTTGTATGAATGTGATGTGGATGTATACATGTAGATGTATATGTATAAATGTGAATGTTGATGTGGATGTGGATGTATGGATGTAAATATGGATGTGTATGTATACATGTAGATGTATATGTATGAATGTGAATGTGGATGTGGATGTATGGATGTAGATACGGATGTGTATGTATGTATGTGGATGTGTATGTATGAATGAGGATGTGAAAATGGATGTATACATGTAGATGTATATGTATGAATGTGAATGTGGATGTGGATGTGGATGTGGATGTATAGATGTAGATACGGATGTGGATGTATGTATGTGAATGTGGATGTATGAATGAGGATGTGAAAATGGATGTATGCATGTGAATGTGGATGTATGAATATGAATGTGGATGTGTGGATGTGGAAATGGAGGTATGGATGTATGAATGTGGATGTGGATGTATGCATGTAGATGCGTATGTATGAATGTGAAATTGGATGTATGATGTGGACGTACGAACATGGATATGTATGTAGAATAATGAATATGAAGGTGTATGTGAGATAATGTGTAGTCTATATGAGTGAATGGATGAGAACGAGTACACATTGAATGGAATGTGGAATAAGTAATGTGGTCCGAGAGTGGATAATATGGAAAGACAAGAGTTCGTTATAGAAACTGTATTTGTGACTGTTTGTAAATGACTGTTTTATGTCAAGAATGCTGGAGAAGCATTTTGACCGTCTTGAGGATTAAGGTCATGAAGACTGAACTGATAAAGTTGCAACTGCTGACGGAGAGTCAATGGAGGACGTCTCGCGTAGCAAGGTCGATCGAGGTCTTGACCAGCCTCGGCTCGATTTAAATGGTGAGCTTCCGGTACGGTGGATGAGGGACCAAGGAAGCGGCCTATGAGTGAAGCGCTAGGTCACCTGCGAAGGATCCTAGAGGGTGCTGACCATACGGTGCTCGGGCTCTGGGTCGCCGAAGATACCCACACGTGCGTCGTGGAAGATATTGGAATAAGGAGTAAGAGTTGTTTTCTGAAACCGGGCATGGATCTGGTTGATTGACCTTGCTGGTCCTCAACAGATGAGTCCATGGCTCTTTTATATGGATCTGTGGGTTGATCTTGCTGATCTTCCACGGAGACTCCATTCTATTATATGAATATATTGCCGGTTACTATGAGCTAGGAACCATGGAAAAGGCCCCTGAGAGAACAGGTGGTGAGCGTTTTGGTTGCCAATGATGCCATAAGTATACCGATGAAAGAATGACTGGAAATAAGGATTCAACCAGAGACTTTGAGGATTGTCATCAGTGACATAATGGTTTTATTAAAGGATTGTTTTAAAGCTAGTTGATGCTAAGAAAAAGGCAATTTCATATTGGGTGTGTAAGTGGTATGACTAGTTTTATGTTTGCATGAACTTCCGGCTAGGGGGCCTTGGAACTCTTTTCCTTGGTACCCGGGACAAAACCTAACCAAATTCCAAATTGGATCCCATCACTACAGTGGTTGGGCGGTTGGCTAACCCATGGGATCGGATGGGGTTAGGCTGGACTCATGGATCCGTAAATCGAGATTTAATTTCTATTATTACGATAGATGAAGTAAATCCCGGATAGAAATTGTTCTATGGATAGGAATCAACGGCTGTGCCTCTTGATGGGGAAAAAAGCGTTGATCCCAATGATCCAAGTGCAAGTTCTTCCTTGATTTGACCAAGTACCGTTAAAGGTGCAGTCAGATCAGTTTGATCAGTAATGATCTTGACTACGTTAGAGTAAAGAGTTATCCTGGTGGAATCGCCCGTGCTTTCCGGGTAAAGGAAGTTTTTCCGGGTTCGGTTTTGGACAAACCGACAGATTAGTCTCTTGTCCGGATATCCGTGGGCGAGGCCCCGAGTGTGGGACCCCTATCCCGCGCGAGAAGTGCTACTTCCGCTGCTAGTACCCCGAATCCGTTGCGCGGTGGAAATAGGGATCTTACACCTACTATCTTCAAAAGTGATGGATTAATCTTCTTCATGGGCATCTAGATTATTGCATTCATTGTAGGCCCTTATTGGGCATATCTTTGCTGATCTTAGATATGGAAAATATAATAGAAACAAAACAAAGTCATCTCACTTGGGTGATACAGTAGTATCCATGGAATACCAAGAAACATGGAACATGAGAGGAGTGAGTGGTGAGAGAAAGATAGAGAATGGGAGAGGTTTCTTTTAGAGAGAGATTGAGAGAGAGAAAGATGACCAAATGGGCTGGCATATCTCATCATCAAACACAAAATAAAATAGAAACAAAACAAAGTCATCTCACTTGGGTGATATAAAACTATTGAGAATAAGAGAGAGAATGAGATAGAGAGAGAGAAAGATGACCTTTCAGTTATATGTGGCATGCCGCAATTTTTATTGTGGCTCATGAGGCACGTCTAGAGACCATCCCTAAGATGGTAGTTCTCTTAGAGGCTTCATGCTAGTTGGTTCCGTGGATAGAGAGATCCACATCCCTCCACCATGTATCTTGTTGCACGGACTAGAGAGAATGCTCAAGACTCTACGTTCCCTCGATGACGTAGAGTCTTTAACAGCATGGCTAGAGACACAGTAGGGTGGATGAGTACGTCGCAATTTGTCTCATCCAGAGGTATCTCTATTGCCCTTTATTAGAGAGAGAACATTACAATTGTTCACTGGTGAGGATGGGCAAGTCACTGCTGCTTCTGCAGGGCCACTTAAGGCTACTTGGTGCACCCATGTAGCTATGGTAGCCCACATTCTACTGTGATATGTGGCGTATTATGGTGCTCTGTCCCATCATCATGAGATTTTGATTTGCTTTACATAGAAGTTATATTAGAGTTCGTGTTGGGGCTCAAGGTAGATTATCATGATCGTCGACCCGACACTGGCCATGGTGTAGGCCAGCTTCAAGACCAGGACAAAAGGCCTGATGAGAGAAGGCTAGGTTTCTCCCCCTGTACTTAGGACACCTCGTGGTTTTTGGAGATGCTCCCCTTTGTCATAGTGCATGATCTAGGTGTATAGATCGGTCACCAATTCCATCATGCTACAGAGTCTGTTCGGCACGTCATGGCTCTCTTCTCGGAGCTAACCACTAGCATGGTATTCTCCTAAACACTTTTAGAGAAATTGAATTATGATGTGTATTTCTATGTTGGGGAGTTATCCACCAATATTTTATCTTGTTTGTGCAGGGCCCCACACCATTTCACACCGATGATTCCACTTCAAGCCAGGCTGAGAAGAGAGTTGGGGTAGCATCACCTTTACCAGCACCCCCTAGTCATGTGATGTCATTGTTTAAATTAATTTCCCATTTCTCAAGTATGCTTTATTGTATGTGTCTTAATATTGATCACTTTCACTTTTCAAGATGCTGATCTAGATGAGCTACTTCGAAGCTTACTCTAGAATTGCAAAGGCAGGAGTAGGAGATTGAGCATCAGTGAAAGTTGTTCGTGAGGTGGACATGAAGGGACGGATCGCATACTACCGTTGTGTAGAGCACTATATGAGGGAGTGGGCCAGCCTTCGCAAAGATGTAGCTTGCCATCATGTGATGCTAAGAATTATGATCTATCCCCTTCTGCTAGACTCTTTGGTTTTGATACCACGTACAGACGTCAATACTATAGTTTGCAGAGTTTGCCGCGCAGTGAGTTTGACACTTGGGTGTGGTACACATTAGGGTTCCACCACCAGTTTTATCTTTACTACCTTGTTTGCTCATTGGCAATGATTATTAGGTATCCTTGTAGATGTAGTGTAGAGTTTGGCCTATATCGCCTTTGGGGAATAGAAGACTTGTACCTAGGGTCAACTGATTGTGGATCTTGTCACATGGAGGCATTAGGGGGCATTGATCATTGGCTATCCTAGATATCATGGTCATTGATCATTGGCTATCTAGGGCCCGTACATTAGGGGGCATTTGAACATAAAAAGGGCCCTGTAAGGATCCCCAATTTTAAGGAATTCAGACTAATTTTATTGAGGCTTAAGGAGACAAACCTCATAATGACGCCTACTTTTGGCCCTAAAAGTAGGGGATCTCTCTAGCTTTCCCTCTCTAGGATTCTCTTTCTAGCCACTAAAACTCTCGAAACATCATCAATCTCGTCCATATAGGGGCTCCAAAAATACTTTTTATTACAATTCAAAATAGTTGTCTCAAAATAACTTTCAATCACATTTAATGCACTTTCATTGTGTTTCTGAAGTTCCCTCTAAATTTCATATCAACAGTCATTAAAAGACAATCTTGTTTAATACACTTTCATTGCGTTTTTGAAGTTCCCACAAATTCTAAATCAAGTCATTAAAAGACAAGGAAAACTTACGTTTTTTAATTTAAAAGTTTAATTTAAATTTAAATTTTTGGATAGGCTAGCAATTTAAAATTTATATTTTATAGCAAACCCACCTAAAAACCATTTTCTTCATTGATTACTATCACATCTTCTCTTTGTCTGACTCAACAACTAAAAGATTCTCTCTCTCTCTCTCTCTCTCTCTCTCTCTCTCTCTCTCTCTCTCTCTCTCTCTCTCTCTCTCTCAGTCTTTCCCTCCCAAGCCCTTCTCTCTTTGTAGTAGATCTCTCTTTCAAGCTTCTCTTTGGGATCCAAGCTATCTACCATCTTCCATTGTGTCTATTATAGCATTCACAGAAATAACAAACACCTCAAATTCATCATCACGAGTGAGGAAGGTCGACTTGCATATTCGCATCTTGAATGAATATGCACCTAACAGAAAAGAATGTCTAAACGCACAGGAGAAGCAAGAAAGAAGACAGCAGGGTCATTGTAATGTGGATCTTTGGGTTGATGGGTATTTATATCCTAATGATCCTTATTCAAATTTCTCTCCACCTTTCACAGACCTATCCTCATTCATTCATTTTGTTGGAGAGGGTGAGAATGGGCTCCTTGGATATTGCAAATGCTTAAGTATATGTGATGCATGGAAGGTTCAATTTCTAAACTCACAAATTCATAGCTTGCAAGTCACTTTGAGTAGTGTGCAACAAGCTCTCAACATTACATAGAATAATATTTTACAGCTACAGAGAGAGGGCAAAGAGAAAGAGGACCACATCCTCAAGTTACAGGATACAATCTTGCATATAAAGAGCACACCCATGGGAGCCAGAGAGCGAAAGAGGACAATGAACAACATTCAGACACTTGCATATAAAGAGCACACCCATGGGAGCCAGAGAGCGAAAGAGGACAATGAACAACATTCAGACACTTGCAATTGGTGGTGGTGCTCTCAAGCAAAGAATTCATGCAGCAAGGTTTGTTTGATTTTTGGTTATAAGTTATTCTTATTAGAGTGTATCTATTGTTTGATTTTTTTCATTAATTGTTAATTTATTATATAATATTGCTGCTATAAGTAATCTGTTAGTTCATTATAGGACCTTTCTTAAAGATGCGTGTGGTGATAATGGTCCTCAAGATATTGGAGATATGTTACGTAGCTACGTGAGAAAACATAACATTCTTTCCATAGTTCGAGATCCACGCTACAAGAAGGTACGACAAATACTTGCAAATGAGATGATGAAAGATATAATTAATATTTTAGGCATTGAGGAAGTTCAGAATGCATGCGATGAAGTGGGCATAAGCACAAAAGGATACCAGGCTCTCTCGCAAGATACACTTCACAAACAAGGCATCACACGAAATATTTTTCCTGCCCCAAGAATATTAAGATTAGCAAAGAGGACATGCAATGAAGTTGTGCAACGTAAGATTGGAGAGTACCACTGCGTCAATGATGTGCTGACCATTACAGCTTGGGGAAAAAAGCGAGGCAACAATGGTAATATTGTGGTTCCTTACAAAACGAGTTCAACAATATATTTGTTGATTTCAGAAAGTTATGATCTTATTTTATGGATTACCTAATAATTGTAAGTAACTTTTACTATCATGCAAAGTAGTTGAAAAAGTCTATGAAAAATCAAAGCTTATTTAATTTTATTTATCATGCAAGGTGACAAAGTTAGCTTTGTGTTGAAAATAGATGAGTGTCAGATTGTGAAAGGAAAGAGGATAGAGCGAATGAGTATCACACTCATGAATGAGGCTATGGCATATGCAAAAAGTTTAGAGTTATTGTCTTTTCTCAGTGAAGACACATTTGAGAGGAATACGGAGATCAAACAAACTTCTGATAGGGAGAGGATTCGCAAGCTAGACCTTCCCTCATATAGTGTCCAATCTGAGAAAGAGATATGGTGGCTTGGGGCATTTGAAGTACCAAAAGAGACACATGAAGTTATTGCTTGGATGTTTGATAGGATACCTGGATTACCACTATCATCAAAGCACAGATTCAGGGAGAAAAACTTGAGGTAGAGGGCAAGGGCACTTTTACAGTAGATTGACATTTGGGGGGTGACCTGAAGACAATAAAGTGCTTGCTTGGGTGTCGAAAAAAAGGTGCCAACACCCCAAATCCTTGTCTGTGATGCATGAGAATGGTGAGGGAAAACAAACA
Organism: Cibotium barometz; assembly: GCF_041138505.1. Lineage (NCBI taxonomy): Eukaryota > Viridiplantae > Streptophyta > Polypodiopsida > Cyatheales > Cibotiaceae > Cibotium > Cibotium barometz. The sequence goes on from NC_141060.1 coordinate 29,385,880, forward strand.
AAAGTTGGGGAAAAAAAGGATGCTTGAGAATCAAGATATTGAGCATGACCCCATGGACAATGCTGCTGGCAACTGGGTTGGAGGTGTCTTGTCTGCCAACATGCTAGTTGTGCCAAACAGGCTTTTGAGAGACCCAGAATGGAATTCTATAATTCCATTTGTCCTGAAGAATGTCCACTTTTGTACACTGCATGCATTCATGCGTGTGTTTGACTGTTTGCTCAAGTGTCACACATAGATTATGCATTTACCATGCAAGGCAAAGAACGACAAGAACAAGTGTCCATGAGTGAAAATAAAGCAAGACGTTTTTTGGAGAAGCTAGAAAATGCCAAGAACTCAACCAAGCCTTGGAACTTGTGGAAGGATTTATGCAAATGTACAACATTTGACTGCACCAATTCAAGCCTTGTAATTCTACGTGAGAAGGTTGGGTCAGACTTCAATAAGATGGTGAAACTTTTGACCAAAAGCAGAACAACCAGAAAGGAGCAACAAAAATTTAAAGACGAGCTTTCTAATTTTACAAAGTCCATGGTTGATACATGGGGTGAAACCAACATTACACACTACATGGTAAACACATTTTCTCCTTCCTACTGGATATTAAGAAACGAGTATGAATAACTACTGACTCTCTTAAATTTTTCTCAGCACATTCTTTATGCTCATGGTGCATACTTCATGAATGAGTATGGTTCTCTAGACATGTGGAGCACACAAGGAATGGAGAAATCTCACTATCAAGCTAGAGGAGTATATTTTAAAACCACTCGGCATGGAGGAGGGAAGACTCGTACAAATGACCTAAAGGATCTGATGTTTTACTGGTTTTATAGATACACTTTTGGGCAAAATTTATCCATGGAAAGGGCACGTATGAGTAATCTAGCAAAGGGCAGCACGAAATAATGCCAAACAGAGAAGATCACTAAAGTGGAAAGCTGGCACAGAACTAGCACGTCATGCAGCATGGAGATCTTCACGAAGATGCATAGGAAGAATTTGGAAGTAGAAACAGCACTTTAAAATTGAAAGTATTTGAAATTGAAAGTATTTGGAATAAAGTTGTAAACATTTTCGACTTAGCAAGTAAACATTTAGAAGAAAGTTGTAAAGCTTTTTGCCTTGAAAATAAAAAATAATTGGACCATTCCATTATATTGAAGATTTACAGTGAAAATATTTACAACAAAAAGAGCTAATTGCTCTTAAGTCTCTTCTGTTCTTGCTCCCCCTCTTCGGTAGCCCTTGAGTGACTTTACATCCTCCACTCTTGCACCTAGGACATAGCTTGAATAACATAGAAAATAACCTACTCGAGAAGGCCAAAAACCAGGGCCGTATCCAAAGATACGGATGGCAGCACACTTCTCTATAAGCATGACTTTATGTATATAAATGCATACCCTGTATACCTAGATAGGGCTTTCAGTGTAAGGAGTGGAATATCTGCATCCCTAGAGTACTTGCTATGATATATAATAAATATATTTTTGTCGATAGAAGAGATGTAGTGTGCAAGAGCGACATCTTGTGCCCAACTCTTACACGACCAGCACCACCTTGTCCAAGAAATCCATCGGCATCGTCAAGCTCTATCTGCCTTGACAAAGAACCAGTAGGGAACAAACTAAAGTAAGAAATAATTCAAATAGACTGAAGCAATAAGAATTAAACCAGACAAACTAAAGAAATAATTAATTCAGGTAACAGAAGCAATAATTTACCTTCTGGTTATCATCCTCCTCCAACTTCGCCTGCATCCCAAAGGTTGATGGAGCCCTCTTCATTTTCTTGGTCAAGTCTGGGAACACGTTCCTTACCAAACTCAAAAATGCCCATATCCTGCTGAAGAGCTTGAAATTCTTCCTCTGAAGGAAGAGAAGCTTCATTCTCCTTGGCTTTTTTAAAGAACAAGGACATTGCTTTTGGGGCCTCTGAGAATTTTTTTCTCACTTCTGTGTCCAATGCGAGAAATTCATCCTTATGCTCATTCTCTACATAGAGGACACTGGATGCAGCTTCACAACCGTCTGCTATTATAGTAGCAAGACACTAATTCTCCCTAAAATTATAGAGTTTTTGAATGTGGGAGAGGAGGAGGTAATACTTCCCATTAATTAGGAAGGATGGTAGCCCAGTCATGACAAAATTGGACGTCAATCGCTCCCCATGGACGGATGACATTCCTTCATCAATGATGGTGGAGGCCTTAAACTCTTCCACATAAAAATTTGTGCTGAGAAGTTCCTCCTCCTTCTCGGACACAAGGTCCAAGACCTCTTCTTCTGCAGACTGAGCACTTGAAATAAAGGACTGTTCTGATTTATCAGTCCTTCCTTTGAGCTCCTCTTTTGTGTAATCCTCCTTATGAGCATGAAGAAAGAGAGAGGCGACAAACCCAAAATGATATTCTAGCAACCTGCATTTCTTGCCATGCACTGGGCACACGTCAACACAAATCTTGATACGTTGATCATCTGAGTAAGTGTCCCACCTCTTCTGAGATGAGGTGACTGTGAGGCTTGACATGTGGACATACATAATGGATCTATAAGAGACGGCCCAACACCATATTCGTGAGTTTGGGAATCTCCCAAGTCCCATTTTTGTAATACTAAAAAGGTGGGACCCGATTAACATGTCTATAAGTTTCTCAAAACCCTATCATGTGACCTATCATTGGAAAGCGCTTGAAAAGAGGGATCTATTAAGCTTTAAAGCACACAATTTGGAGTAATGGTGTTCAAGTTATGGCGAATCCAAAGTTTTGACCACGTGTCCCAAACTTATGGGAAATTCCCATATTCCCCAATATGGTGTTGCCCCTGCAATAGTCTATCCACTCTCCCTCCAGGGATGTCCTTGCCATGTCCTTGATAATCTCCTCCAGACTGAAAGGAACGTTGAACATAGGCTCTACATGGCAAAGGGATTTCTCCTGCCCAGCCCTCCTTAGCAGATCAAAGAGATGCTCTGTGGCACTAGGCTTGTCCTTAATCTCCTCCAGCAATAAATCATCCACATCATCTGTAACATTGTACAAGTGAGAACCCTTAACCTCCATCCCTTCTCTGATTCGGGGAAGATGAGGAGTAGTCGAAGGAAATGAACATGAACTGGAGCCTTTCTTAAGTAACTAGAGAAGCGACAACTGTTAGTAATAGTAGTGGGATAATTCCAATAAATAATCCAAATAAATAAAAAGATATTCTACCACTTCCCTCATATTTTGTACCCTCCCAGCCAAAAAGGCTCGAAACACCAGTTCCATTGATAATTCCATCGATTACCCATTGATCAAAAAATACAACTAGCTTACTCAGAAAGACATTGTAGTAATAATCGATGTAACCTCGATTTAGTGACCAACCTTGAATGAAATGTTCGGCTGGAATCCGCCGTTCATCGTGCGATAAGGGGAAAGTAATGACACCAGAATGCACATGTCGCACCGTGGATGGTATGGCCGTGGAAAAAGCTGACTCGCACCGTGGATGCACCGTGGATGGTATGGAAAGCGATAAAATTTTGAGTACAGAGAAAAGCAAAAAAAATTAACTTGCACCATCTTTATACAGGTCAAATAATAGGGCTGGCATCACATGATTGAGGATCGAACGCAATGTGTCGAAGGGCTTATGTCATCGTCGATTCACGAATTGCCACATGTAGGGCTGATGCAGTCAATGTTGCATGATTGCATTTTGCTCTATAAAAAGGAGAAATATTTTCTTTTCCACGATTTTTTCACGAATTTTTCCAATTTTGTTTCTCCCTACTTTTCTCGTGTAGCTCGCTCAATCGATCCATCCCAGCCCTTGTTTCAAGCGCTTGTAAGTTTTTCTCTCTCTTTCCCTTTTCTTTTGCTGATTTCGTTTACGGTGCCATATGGCTATTCTCCATGTGATATGGCTATTCTCCATGTGAAATCGAATCGCCATATCGCTCCGTGGGGGTTGGGTGAATTTTATTGATAAGAGATTTGGCTCATGGTGCGATATATCTATTCTCCATGTTTTCGAATTGAAATATTGCTCCGTGGGGACGGGTTTGAAAATTTTATTGATAAGTTCTTGTTTCATTCACTGTGCGATGTATTTATTCTCCATATTTTTGAATTGGAATATCGCTCTGTGGACGGGTCTAAAAATTTTATTTATACTTAAGTTCTTGTTTCATTCACCCTTCTCCATATTTTTGAATGGGAATATCGACGGTGGTCCGTGGGGACGGGTCTGAAATTTTTATTTATAAGTTCTTGTTTCGTTCACCGTGCGAAAAGAACGTTGGTCCATATTTGGATTCCCCTTATCGCACAGTGGATGGTGGTCGTGTAACTTGGATAATTACTATGCCTTCTCTTTTCTAGTGGTGTAATGGCACGCACAAAATAGACCGTCGAGAGAGTTTCCATGCCAGAGCCAGATTCAGTGCTCGATCCAACGCCAAATCCAATTCCAGATATTCAAGAGAAAATAGACCGTCAGGATGTCTTAAGTGAACCTATGCTTCCTGATGTCAAACCTAGCACCAGTAGAAACATTTCAAAGGCCAGGGTCACTTTGCAGAGGCAAAGAAAAATTTTTACGAAGATAAGAGGCTTGTAAAGGGGGCGGATCTGAAAGGAAAGGAGACATTAGAAGAAGAGAATGTTAATAGGGATGATTTGGCAGAAAACCTTCTAAAGTTGGAGGGAGAGAATAATGACAGACTTAAGGCGGTGCCTGGTCAGATCATATGCAATGTCTCGTACAACACCGAGCAAGAGGATTACCTCCATATTGCTCCGATGGATGTTTATATGCTCGTTGAAAAGAATAAAGAGATCAATGATAGTATTATTCTTACTTGTTTAAGGTGTGTACTCTTTGCCTTTTTTGAATACTTTCTTATTTTGATTTCTTTTTCCCTTTCCTAATGTTTTTAGTTCAATCTACAGGGTACTGTTGAAAGAGCTTTTGCCAGACTAGGAAAAGCAAGTATATTATCCTTTGGTATCAACTATCCTGATTAACCCGACGAGGTCTTATGAGGACCTTGCTCCTTATTTCCAAGGAGTTAGTTCGGGTACCTGCTTTGTTGTGCTGCCATATATAGAGAAGTATGTATTTTCTTTGGATTTAAAGCTGTTAATGGAATTTAAGTTGTTAGTTGCCTATGTTAGGTTTCTTATATTTTTGTTTACTTTCTTAATTTCAAAGGGCAGCACTGGTCTGCTTGTTTAATAAATGTGGTGAAATGCCAGATAATTTTTATGAATAGCCTTCTTGGAATGCACGTACAGTCTAAATTGTAAGTCATTATACTTTATATCGTTTCCTTCTTGCTTCCTAATTGTTGATTGTAAGTCATTCTTTATATCGTTGACTGTAGGGCATGTAAGAGGGCGATTGCATTGATTGAAACTCTATGTCCTGAATTGAAAAAGGATATAGAGTGGAAATTTCTCAACCAACCTGTTCCTATGAAAAAGGATTCGCACTCTTGTGGCTGGCACGTATAGTAGCAAATTTTTGGAAGTTCCTCCTTTCCAACTACACTAATTTTGATAGCTGTGTAAGTTTCTTGTGTCATTGCTGTAACATAATTTCTCTATGTTCATTTCATGAGAGATCCCGCATTATTCTAATTGACTTTTATGTTGTTGTGTAGTCTGTTCTCTCAAACAAGTTCTGGCTGTGGAGTGTGCGGGCAAACGCAATAAACATTATCCTCAATAATGCAATTACGCCTGATGACCCTGACTCGCCACTTCCACCAGTTTGCTGGCACTAGTGCATCAAAGAAGAGAAAAAAGATGCCGTTTCATTCCCCTATGAAGCATTTCAGCTTTAAACAAGGAGTCCCTGAGAAGGGAAGCAAGGGCAAGCTTCCATTTGCAAGCAAGGGCAAGGACAAGGCAGGCAAGGTTCCAACAAAGGAGGCCAAGGTGGCAAAGGCTGAGTCAAAGGAGGAGGCCAAGGCTGAGTCAAAGGAGGAGGCCAAGGCTGAGGCTATAGAGCCCAAAACCGCTTAGAGGCATTTTGTATGTCTAGAGAGACAACGTTGTAAAGATTCTATATTTTTATTGAGCTCGGCGCAATTTGTATAAACATTCTATATTTTTATTGAGCCCTACTCATTATTGAGCCCTACTCATTATTGTATTTTGTGAGTATTGTGCTTTGCCGGGGGTGAAACTTTGCAAGTGGAGGGCATGTAGTGCCATGGACCCACTCCCTGCTCTTTTTTTGCATAGGGGACCCCCCTTGGGCAATGCACCGTCACGCCCATCTGGCATCCGATGGGGGTAAAAATAACGGGGTGGCAATGCACCGTTACGCCCATCCGGCATCCGATGGTGGGGGTAAAATTTACGAGTGGAGGGGTATCAACCCCATGGACCCACTCTTAAATTTTCAACCCCATTTGATACCATTCAACTATGATGTCCCAAACCTGCTATTTTTTCAAGGGGACCCCTTGGGCACTATGCAAAACAGAGTAGGTGGCAACACACCATCCTACCAGCATCCGCCGATGGGGGTGAAACTTTCCAAGTGGAGGGGTAGCCACCCCATGGACCCACTCGCAAAAAGGTTCACCCCCATTGGACACCATATGTGCATGATGTCCCACCCAAATCACTATATTTTTCATAGGGACCCCTTGGGCACTATGCAAAAAAAATAATGGGTTGCAACACACCATCCCGCATGTTGGCGGCCATCCAATTGTTGACCATCGGCCAACCATATCCGTTGGGAAACACCTCTGGTGGAAGGGAGTCTTCTTTCTTGTAAACAACCTTGTAATTGTTCTTGCTAACGGCGGGGAGTACCCGAGCGAATGAAAAAGAAAGGAAGGGGAACTATCAAGGGGACAAGAGAGTGGAGAGTAGGACTTGTGAGCGCTATTGTGTTGTAATTGGTGCTAGGCTTTCACTTTGATGATATAGTGATTAATGGTGTAGTTCTTTATTCTCTATATTGTGCAATTCTATTTGGTTTCTACATTATATCAGTGCTTCCTGTTTAAACATGTCTTCTAATAACTAGAATTTAGGTCCAAGGTCATTTTTGTCCGAACGTGACTCTTATCTCAAAACAGAATCATAAGCCACATCCAAGATCTTATCAGATGCAGGAGCTAGCCTTTGCATTATTGCAACTAACTCCCTTAGCTTAGGTAGATTGGTGGTGTAAATATCCTAGGCTAAAAGATATATTTTCATCACATTCAAGGGAAAACTAGTTTTTAAGGTTTATGTATAATTAAATAATCAAGAAAAGAGAAAATTATTATAATTCTATATAAATAATAAAAGAGGAATTTCCATGACATTTGGAATTCAATCATTTAAATAGGAAGAGTGAAATTCCTAGCATATTGGAATTAATGGATATTTTATTTAAATTCAAAGATAAATTTTAGATAAATTTATTTTATGCATGATAAATATTTAAATGATAAAAGAGAAATTTCTATGACATTTGAAATTCAATCATTTAAATAGGAAAAGTGGAATTCTTAGTATATTGGAATTAATGGATATTTTATTTAAATTCAAAGATGAATTTTAGATAAATTTATTTTATGTATGAGAAATATTTAAATGATAAAAGAGGAATTTCCATGATATTTGGAATAGTAAAAGTGAAATTCTTGGCATATTAAATTAATGGATATTTTATTAAAGAAAAGAGAATTTTAGATAGATTTATTTTATGATAAAAGAGGAATTCCCATGACATTGGAATGCAAATAATTAAATGCAAAAAGAGGAATTCCCATGATATTTGAGATCCAAGAAATTAAATGGAAAAAAGAGAAATTTTTAGTATAATTCAATTTATGAATATTTATCAAAAGTGAAAATATGGGTAGAATTGAGTTTTGTAAATCCCATGAATTCTTTTATTCAAAAGAGGAATATTGAATATAATTCATTTGAAAATTTGAGAAAGAATATGGAAATAGTCGTCGAGAAAAAGAACCTTTATCTAAGCCAAATAATTGGCAAAAATTTAGAAAAAGTTTCATTATCAGTATCAAAGTAGGAAAAGTTACTAAATGGGAATAAGATATGAATGAGATGTGATAGGATGTGAATAGATGTGATAAGATGTAAATCGGATGCGATAAGATGTGAATGGGATGTGAATAGATGTGATAAGATGTAAATGGGATGCGATAAGATGTAAATGGGATGTGAATAGATGTGATAAGATGTGAATGAGATGTGAATAGATGTAAATGGGATGCGATAAGATGTAAATGGGATGTGATAGGATGTGAATAGATGTGATAAGATGTAAATGGGATGCGATAGGATGTGAATGGGATGTGATAGGATGTAAATGGGATGCGATAGGATGTGATAGGATGTGGTGTGATGAAAATGAATGTGGATGAGATGTGAAGTAAATGGATGTGGATATGAATGATGAGATGAGAATGAGATGAGAGGATATGTGAAAGGGTGAGATGGGAAGTAAATGTAAATGGATGTGAATGTTTATGTGAAAGAATGTGATGTAAATGGATGTGGATGTGTATGTGAAAGAATGTGATGTAAATGGATGTGGATATATATGTGAAAGAATGTAATGTAAAGGGATGTGGATGTGAAGGTGATGTGGATGTGGATGAGATGTGATGTGCTGAAAAGAGATGTGGATGTGAATGAGACGTGGATGTGGATGAAATGTGATGTGATGTAAGGGGATGTGGATGTGAATGTAAGGGGATGTGGATGTGAATGTGATGTGGATGAGATGTGATGTAATGTAAAGAGATGTGGAGGTGAATGTGATATGGATGTGGATGAGATATGATGTAATGTAAAGAGATGTGGATGTGAATGTAATGTGGATGTGGATGAGATGTGATGTGATGTGATGTAAAGAGATGTGGATGAAATGTGATGTGATGTGAATATATGTGGATGTGAAGTGGTAGATGTGAATGTATGGATAGATGTGGATAGTCGTGCATGTGAATGATTAGATGGATGTGGATGAATGAGATGGGATGTGTATGAATGAGATATGATGTGGATGTGATGTAAAGTGGATCGAATGAATGAGATATGATGTGGATAGATGTGGACGTGATGTAATGTGGATAGGGTGTATGTGATGGAATGGGGATACAATAAATGTGATGAATGTGAATGGATGTGATGTGATGAATGTGAATGGATGTGATGTGATGTGAGTCGGGATAAGTGTGAATGGATGTGATGTGATGTGAGTCGGGATAAGTGTGAATGGGTGAGATGTGATTGAAATGGATGTGATGTGATATGATGTAAATTGGGATAGATGTGAATGAATGAGATGTGATGTGATATGATGTAAATTGGGATAGATGTGAATGAATGAGATGTGATATAAATGGATGAGATGTGATGGGATGTGAATCGGGATAGATGCGAATGAATGAGATGTGAGGTGAAATGGATGTGATGTGGATCGGGGTAGATATGAATGGATGAGATGTGAATGAATGTGATGTGATGAGATGTGGATATGGCTAGATGCGAGTGGATGAGATGTGATGAGTATAATGTTGAGATATCAAGCTCGTCTAGTGAGGCGGTGGCCACTGATGACCCGCCTGGGAGATACGCCCCACTTACACCACTGGCATGGTTGGTGAGATCTTGGGTGATATGCGGCCAGTGGGATGACAGGCTGTGTGACAGCCATTCTAGAGACTGCCATAGTTATAGCGCCAGCTCATTTAGTCAGGTTCACACTATAGAGAACCCGTGTATGTATTTGGTTGAGTATCTTTCATATGGTGTGTACTCTTATTCTTGTATATGGTGTGTTGAGTGTTGAGTAGAGAGAAGAAGATTTGAGCCTCTCACCTTGTGTGTTCTCTATTAGGGTTTTGTGAGTGTGTGTGTGCTTGTAAGAGCTCAAGCTCTCTTTCCCCTTGCATCTTTTCATGGTATCAGAGCCTGGTTCGTGCTAAGGGCTGAGTTGCAAGCAAGAGAACCACAGGAAGCGGTACGAGGATAAGAGCTTCAACTACTCTTCCCTATTTGTGTTGGTGACTACACCCTTGTCGGGAGCTTTACGGGAGGCACTGGCAAACGATCTCTGATTGAGGAGCTTTCTTCGCGGGAGTAAAGTTATAGAGCAACTATACAGTCCTATTGGACTAAGATTTTCGGGCCGAAAACGCGTTTCAGGCGTATCTGGACCTCCATTTTTCAGAAAGCAGGCGATTTCGAGCACTGCAGGTAAGTCATCGATTCTCTGCAGAACTCTGTTTTAAGAACTGCAGGAAGACAGATTGACTGTACAGACACTGTGGATGCTGCAAAGAGGTCTACAGCTGCCATTGGGTGTATGTATGCACATTGAAGTCACTGGTTGTGACATTTGAGAGTACTACAGTACCGCTATGCAGAAAATCTAGCAGTTTGTGCAGAAAAACCAGAGTGCAGTTTCTGGTAAAATTGTGTGTTTGGCAAGATGTCAAATGATGGGATAACTCAGATTGTGGCTGAGAAGCTTGATAAGAATAACTTCCATGCTTGGAGGTTCAGGTTGACGAATTTCCTAATGGGAAAAGGCTATTGGGACTACATAGAAGGTGAGCATGAAGAGGCACCGGAGATACCGGATATAAATCCGACTGCTCTGCTGATGTGAAAGAGTTTAAAGACTGGAACCAAGGAGCCAGGAAGGTTATGTATTGGCTATCCATTAGTATACAGGACACCATGATTGGGCACATTCAGGATGCCAAGTCCCCCAAGGAGGCGTGGGACACCTTGGTAAAGCTCTATGAAACAAATACCAAGGCACGTAAGATATAGTTGAAGAATGAACATACTGTGGAGAAAAAGAGCATGTCTGTGAATGACTATGCGTTGAAGATAAAGGGTATTGTGGAATCCCTTGCATCTATTGGTGTGTCAGTAGATGATGATGACAAGGTGGAAGTCTGTCTACGTGGTCTCGGGCCACAATACAAGGCGTTCAAGACGTCTATTCAGACTCGGGAAAACATTCCCAACTTTATAGATTTGGTGTCTATGCTGATTATCGAAGAGAAGAACTTGGGTGAAGACCAACAATCTTCACAAAGCAAAAACAGTTCAGAGCAACAAGCCTTCTACACGAGTTCAGGAAGAGGACGAGGTAGAGGAGGCCGTGGACGCGGTCAAGGAGGTGGCCGAACAGGTAATCAGAATTATGGCAAGCAGCAGCAGCAGCGGCAGCAACAACAGTCCCAGAATCAACAACAACAACAACAACACGCAGGTGGAAGAGGCAAATTCAGAGGCAGGGGGAGTCAAAGAGGCCGTGGAAATTGGCAAAGGCAATATAATGATGCACGTGAATGCTATTATTGTGGTAAGCCTGGACATGTGCAGGCAGAATGTTATAAGAAGCAGGCTGACATGCAAAATGGAAAAGTGCAGCAAAACAACTATGCATCCTCCTCAAGTAGAAATAATGAGGATAATGAAAGGTTGTTTGTTATGTAGCATGTCGTGAATGCCATGTCTGAAAATGTTGATGGAACACAAAAAGATAATGTATGGTATGTGGATTCAGGCGCTTCGAACCACATGACAAGTCATGGGGAGTGGTTCAAGGAGATGAAAAACCCAGAAAGACCAGGTTTTGTGGAAATAGGGGATGACACTGCTCATCCAATTGCTCATGTTGGAGATGTGCCATTGTCTATGCAGGATGGCAAAGTGAAGTACCTTGCAGATGTACTTTATGTACCAAACATAACAAAGAATCTGGTCTCAGTTGGCCAAATGATTGAGCAGGGTTTGCAGGTTCGGTTTAACCCTGATGGGTGTTATGTTGAAGATTTTAAAGACAAGTGTAGGTTGGTTGCAAAAGGCAACAAAGTGGGCAGAATGTTTACATTGAATGTAGACATGCCTGAAATGAGTGCTGCGATGTTTGCAAATGGTTCAGGTGTTGTTGCAGACACAGACATATGGCATAAAAGAATTGGACATGTAAATGTGCAGAGATTGAAGTCTATGTAGACAAAAGGAATTTTGACAGGGCAGCCAAAATTTAAAGTGGAAGGTATGCAGAAAATATGTGAAGCATGCCAATTTGGGAAGCAAACAAAGCATGTGTTTCCACGTAACAGATATGTGAGCAGAAATGCACTAGATGTTGTGCATTCAGATGTATGGGGTCCTACGAAGACCATATCTATGGGAGGCTGCAGGTATTATGTGACTTTCATTGATGACCACACAAGGAAAGTGTGGGTATATTTCATGAAAGAGAAGAGTGAGGTGTTCACTCACTTTCAGAATTTCAGAGTTTTGGTTGAAAAGAAAACAGGAAAATATGTCAAGTGCCTAAGGTCAAATGGAGGGGGAGAATACTTCTCCAATGAGTTCTCTGAAATTTTGAAGAAGAATGGTATTCGGAGACAGTTTACATGCAGATACACTCCGCAGCAAAATGGAGTTGCTGAGTGGAAAAACAGGCACATTGCTGAGATTGCGCGAGCATTGATGGAAGAGAAGAATATGTCGCATTGCTATTGGGCTGAGGCTGTTTCTACAACAGTATACATCATGAACAGGACTCCAACTGCAGCTATACATAATGTAACTCCAGAGGAGAGGTTTACTGGCAGAAAACCAGATTTGTCTCATCTGAAAGTTTTTGGATGCATTGCATATGTGCATGTGCCAGATGAGCTGAGAACTAAGCTGGATCCAAAAGCTGAAAAATGTGTGTTTTTTGATACTCCCTTGAGCAAAAGGGGTACAGGTGTTATAACCCTGCTACACGTGAGTTGAGGGTAAGCAGGGATGTTGTCTTTGATGAGATGAGCAGCTGGTATGCTGCTGGAAAAGAAGCTGTTGGGGCTGATGTGAGTGGAAGTGTGGTTGCACAGAATGCAGGTTAGCAATCACAGTCTTTGAGTGGACCAGGAGAGTCCTCATCTAGTGGGTCTGTTGATAGACCATGGAGTGGCAGGCTGCGTCATAATACCAGTCCTGCAAATGTGATTACTACATCACGTAAAGGAAAAGAGAAAGTGGTTGAGCCCCTTGGTATGCCTGACATTTCTGTAGGGCATTCTCATGTTGATGGAGAGTCTAGTGGCTCAGATATGAGCCTTGATGAGGAGCTTGGGATCCCAGCTATGAGAACACCTGGTGTAAAGAAGGCTATGGAAGCCATGAATGAAAAGTTGCAAAGATCAGGGAGAGTGAAGAACCCTGTGCAAAGATTTACATATGATGGTTATGTGGCACATCACTATGCATATATGGCAAAGGTTGTGCACGTTGTTGAGCCCACATGCATTGATGAGGCTGTTGGAAATGTGTGTTGGGAGAAAGCTATGGATGAGGAGATAGATGCACTATATGGAAATGAAACTTGGGATTTAGTGCAATTGCCAGAAGGCAAGAAAGCCATTGGATGCAAGTGGGTGTACAAAGTTAAACATAACAGTGATGGAAGCATAAACAGGTACAAGGCTAGATTGGTAGCCAAAGGATATGCACAGACATATGGGATTGATTATGAGGAAACTTTCAGCCCAGTTGCCAAGATGGCAACGGTGAGAGTTGTGATAGCAGTGGCTGCATCAAAGCAATGGTCTTTACATCAGATGGATGTAAAGAATGCATTCTTGCATGGGGATTTGCAAGAAGAGGTGTACATGTTGCAGCCACCTGGTTATGAGGATGTGGGTCACCCCGAGCATGTTTGCAGGTTGAAGAAAGCCTTGTATGGCTTAAAGCAAGCACCAAGAGCATGGTCAGACAAGATTTTTGAATATCTTGTCACTATTGGCTTTCATGTAGCCAATGCAGATTTCTCATTGTATGTGAGACATGGTGATAGAGGGGTTGTGCTTGTTGTCATCTATGTAGATGACTTGATCATTACGGGGGACCATGATGCAGAGATCTTTGATGTAAAGATCTTGCTTAGACAGAAGTTCGAGATGAAGGATTTGGGGGAGCTGAGATATTTCTTGGGCATTGAGGTGATTAGGTCACCACATGGTATTAGATTATTGCAGAGACAGTATGGCTTGGACATGTTGTCCAAGTATGGTATGACAGGCTGCAAGCCTATTTCTGTGCCATTGGATCAGAATGGCAAGTTGAGTGCAGATTCAGGAGAGATCTTGGAGGATCCTACTATGTACAAGCACATAGTAGGAAGTTTGATCTACATGACGATCACCAGACCAGATTTGAGCTATGCTGTTGGGTTGGTGAGTCAGTTTATGCAGGTTCCACGAAAACCGCATTTGGATGCAGTGAGACGCATACTGAGGTATGTGAGGTCTACTTTGCATTGTGGACTATTCTATGAGACTGGGACAGAGATATATGTACATGGGTACATATATATGTACTGGGACAGAGATATATGTACATGGGTACACAAATGCTGATTGGGCTGGTAGTATCTCAGATAGAAGATCTACCAGTGGCTTCATGTTTTCTTTGGGGAGTGCTGCTGTGACTTGGAGCAGCAAGAAGCAGCCTACAGTTGCTCTATCGAGTACAGAGGCCGAGTACAGAGGAGCTGCTATGGCAGCATGTGAGGTAGCTTGGTTGAGAAAGCTACTTGCAGATTTGGGTCTATCAGTGGATAGACAAGTTGTCATTTTTTGTGACAACATTAGTAGTATACAGTTGGCCAGGAACCCAGTCTTTCATGCTCGTACGAAGCATATAGAGGTCCACTACCACTTCGTCAGAGAGAAGGTCTTGGCAGGAGACCTTGACCTTGTTTATGTCAGCACAGAGGATCAGGTAGCTGACATCTTCACCAAAGCATTGGGTACAGAGAAGCTCCGCAGATTCAGGGCTTTGCTTGGTGTACATGAGATGGAGTTGAGCTCGAGGGGGAGTGTTGAGATATCGAGCTCGTTTAGTGAGGCGGTGGCCACTGATGACCCGCCTGGGAGATAGGCCACACACTTACACCACTGGCATGGTTGGTGAGATCTTGGGTGATATGCGGCCAGTGGGATGATAGGCTGTGTGACAGCCATTCTAGAGACTGGCATAGTTATAGTGCCAGCTCATTTAGTCGGGTTCACACTATAGAGAACCCGTGTATTTATTTGGTTGAGTACCTTTCATATGGTGTGTACTCTTATTCTTGTATATGGTGTGTTGAGTGTTGAGTAGAGAGAAGAAGATTTGAGCCTCTCACCTTGTGTGTTCTCTATTAGGGTTTTGTGAGTGTGTGTGTGTGCTTGCAAGAGCTCAAGCTCTCTTTCCCCCTACATACATCTTCACCAAAGCATTGGGTACAGAGAAGCTCCGCAGATTCAGGGCTTCGCTTGGTGTACATGAGATGGAGTTGAGCTCGAGGGGGAGTGTTGAGATATTGAGCTCGTCTAGTGAGGCGGTGACCACTGATGACCGGCCTGGGGTATAGGCCCCTCACTTACACCACTGGCATGGTTGGTGAGATCTTGGGTGATATGCGGCCAGTGGGATGACAGGCTGTGTGACAGCCATTCTAGAGACTGGCATAGTTATAGCGCCAGCTCATTTAGTCGGGTTCATACTATAGAGAACCCGTGTATGTATTTGGTTGAGTACCTTTCATATGGTGTGTACTCTTATTCTTGTATATGGTGTGTTGAGTGTTGAGTAGAGAGAAGAAGATTTGAGCCTCTCACCTTGTGTGTTCTCTATTAGGGTTTTGTGAGTGTGTGTGTGTGCTTGCAAGAGCTCAAGCTCTCTTTCCCCCTGCATCTTTTCATATAAATGTGGAAAGATGTGATGAGATGGAAAATGATGTGATTGGATGAGAATGGATGAAGGACGATGGGAATACATATGATTGGACTTGGATTAAGTAATGTGGATTGATGTGCAACAATGTGGAAAGACAATAGTTCATTATAGAAACTGTATTTATGACCTGTTTTTAAATGACTTTCAGCCGAGGTCTTGACCAGCCTTGGTTCGATTTAAATGGTGAGCTCCCATGGATGAGGGACCAAGGAAGCGGCCTATGAGTGAAGCGCTAGGTGATGTGCGAAGGATCCTAGAGGGTGTTGACCATACGGTGCTCGGGCTCTAGGTTGTCGAAGATACCCACACGTGCGTCGAGGAAGATAATGGAACAAGGAGTAAACGTTGTTTTCTGAATTCGGGCATGGATCTGGTTGATTGACCTTACTGGTCCTCATATCCTCAACAATCTCATTCACAGGATCTATTTGCCCATGAGACTACTGTATGTGATCAGAGGATCTCATACTCAAAGTAGTTTCCAATTTCTTAAAAACTTTTTCTAAACCATTCCGAATAAAGTAGGAAGACATGGCATTATAATGGCAGGAAGCAAGGATCCATCGGCGGCCTAACATACCCACATATGCATAGGGAATTATCGGCATCTTGAGTTACCCATATCAACATAGGGAGTCATCAATGTCTCGATGAGTCACATATGTACATCCGTAAACCATCAGATGGACTATATAAATCACCTAAAGGACGAAACTAGAGAAAGAAATGCAAACAAAGGAAGAATCCAAAATTCTTATCTGAACACAACAAGATAAACTCGTTGAACTCTACAGAAAGAGATTTCAATAAGTGAAAATGTCGATAAGATTACACCTATTAAAATATGCACGCTATAGATAAAATGAGTTTATCTATAGAACGCCTACACTACAACTTCAAGTGAAGTCAGAAAATGAGATTGTCTTTGAATGTTGGGGTCAACATGCCAAGTGATGTAAGCAAGGCAACAATCCTAAGCCCAAATTATTCGATAAGATAATATATATGAGGGATCGCTAGCATCCCATACTACCATGATACCACCCATACATACCTTACCAATTTGGAACTCCCTAGTATGCCGTCTAGGAAATATGAACAAAATCCTGCATAAAAGGAATGTGATGGCCTTATCCCAGACTTTCACATACTAAAACCTGTCTCTATACACTTGAGACCACATCAAGGAATAACTCTTTTTAATTATTGGCACCTTTCTAATGATAACTACCCACCAGTAAACACAATAGGGTAGAAAAATAACAATTCACCTAGACACATAAGTGAAAAGAGGCAGGGGAGAAGAGAGCTTGAGCTCTCTCTCAAGCACACACACTCTCACAAAACCCTAAAAGGGAACACACAAGGTTAGAGGCTAAAAATCTTCTTCTTCTTCACACAACACTCAACACACCATATACAAAGATAAGAGTACACGCTATGAAAAGGTACTCAACCAAATACATAATAGGGTTCTCTATAGTGTGAACCCAACTAAATGAGCTGGCACTATAACTATGCCAGTCTCTAGAATGGCTGTCACACAGTCTGTCATCCCACTGGCCGCATATCACCCATGATCTCACCAACCATGCCAGTGGTGTAAGTGTGGGGTCTATCCCCCAAGCGGGTCATCAGTGTCCACCGCCTCACTAGATGAGCTCGATATCTCAACACTCCCCCTTGAGCTCAACTCCATCTCATGTACACCAAGCAAAGCCTTGAATATGCGGAGCTTCTCTATAGTACCCAATGCTTTGGTGAAGATATCAGCGACTTGATCCTGTGTGCTGACATAAACAAGGTCAACGTCTCCTACCAAAACCTTCTCTCTGACAAAATGGTAGTGGACCTCTATATGTTTCGTGTGAGCATGAAAAATTGGGTTCCTAGCCAACTATATACTATTAATGTTGTCACAGAAAATGACAACTCGTCTATCCACTAATAGACCCAAATCTGCAAGTAGCTTTCTCAACCAAGCTACCTCACATGCTGCCATAGCAACACCTCTGTACTCGACCTCTGTACTACTGGATAGAGCAGCTTCTTGCTGCTCCAAGTCACAGCAGCACTCCCCAAAGAAAACATGAATCCACTAGTAAATCTTCTATCTGAGATACTGCCAGCCCAATCAGCATCTGCGTACCCATATACACATATCTCTGTCCCAGTTTCATAAAATAGTCCACAATGCAAAGTAGACCTCACATACCTCAGTATGCATCTTAATGCATCCAGATGTGGCTTCTGTGGAACCTGCATAAACTGACTCATCAACCCAACAGCATAGCTCGAATCTCGTATGGTGATCGTCATGTAGATCAAGCTTCCTACTATGTGCCTATACATAGTAGGATCCTCCAAAATCTCTCCTGAATCTGCACTCAACTTGCCATTATGATCCAATGGCATTGGCACTGAGATAGGCTTACAGCCTGTCATACCATACTTGGACAATATATCCAAGCCATACTGTCTCTGTAGTAGTAATCCAATACCATGTGATGACCTAATCACCTCAATGCCCAAGAAATATCTGAGCTCCCCCAGATCCTTCATCTCAAACTTCTGTCTAAGCAAGATCTTTACATCAAAGATCTCTGCATCATGGTCCCCCGTAATGATCAGGTCATCTACATAGATGACAACAAGCACAACCCCTCTATCACTGTGTCTCACACAGCGAGAAATCTGCATTGGCTACATGAAAGCCAATAGCCACAAGATATTCAGAAATCTTGTCAGACCATGCTCTTGGTGCTTGTTTTAAGGCATACAAGGCTTTGTTCAACCTGCAAACATGCTCGGGTGACTCACATCCTCATAACCAGGTGGCTGCAACATATACACCTCTTCCTGCAAATCCCCATGCAAGAATGCATTCAAGTTTACATCCATCTGATGTAAAGATCATTGCTTTGACGCAGCCACTACTATCACAACTCTCACTGTTGCCATCTTGGCAAAACTCGGCTGAAAGTTTTCTCATAATCAATGCCATATGTCTACACATATCCTTTGGCTACTACCAATCTAGCCTTGTACCTGCTTATGCTTCCATCACTGTTATGTTTTACTTTGTACACCCACTTGCATCCAATGGCTTTCTTGCCTTCAGGCAATTGCACTAAATCCCAAGTCTCATTTCCATATAGTGCATCCATCTCCTCATCCATAGCTTTCTCCTCCCAAAACACATTTCCAATAGCCTCATCAATGCATGTGTGGGCTCTACAACCTGCACAACTTTTGCCATGTATGCATAGTGATGTGCCACATAACCATCTTAGGTAAACCTCTGCACATGATTCTTCACTCTCCCAAATCTTTGCAGCTTTGCATTCATGGCTTCCATAGCCTTCTTTACACCAGGTGTTCTCATAGCTGGTATCCCAAGATCCTCATCAAGGCTCATCTCTGAGCCACTAGACTCTCCATCAACATGAGAATGCCCTACAGAAATGTTAGGCATACTAAGGGGCTCAACCACTTTCTCTTTTCCTTTATGTGATGTACTAATCACATTTGCAGGACTTGTATTATGATGCAACCTGCCACTCCATGGTCTAACTGAACCACCTGGTCCACGTGATTTTTGACTTGCATTCTTCTGTGCAATCTTATTTCCACTCACATCAAGCCCCAACAGCTTTTCTGGCGGGCCGTTTCACTGGGCCATAGACAACTACGGACATGCAAACACTCCCTTCTTCGGATTTCAGCACCGGGGCGTAATAAGGGAGGCCAGCAGGCGGATGCAGCGCAGGGCCACCACAGGAGGCCCTCACCCGTCGCCAACAACACTCATTCGCGGCTCTGCACTCGGTTTGTTGCCCATCTTGCTGCTCCCCACGGCTACGCCCGCCTATGTCTACTCCTTCTTCACGGTCCTCTCGGCCTGTGTAACGTTGAGCCAGCAGTGCCTTGCGTGGACGCACTCCAATTAGAAGGCGGACCTGCCACCCCTTGTCGTCATTCTGCAGGATTTAGGCAAGGGAGGATCATGCACCCCACCACAGCAGGCACGGGTTTAAAGCCTACGGCATCCTAAGTGGCCTGTGGAACCCCTTTCTCGATGGCTCCAACTTCTTCGGCGTTCTTGAACAGTTCGTCGTCTACAAGGGACTTTAAACATATTCGTATATAGGAAAAAAAACATTTTGTTAGATAGTTTTTTTTTTTGAACATATCTAGTAAAAGTCGGGATCTAGGAAAAAACGCTTCCAAGTTGTTCATTCTAGGAAAGGGCTTCCTATATAGCAAATAAACTAGCAATAAATCATTATATAGTAAACTATGTGGTAAAAAGTCGCTATATAGCAAAAGTCATGAAAGCATTCACTATATAGTAATTGATCTAGAAAAACTTTCCTACATAGTAATCAAAAAATTAGTATATAATAATTTATATAATTAAACATTATTATATATAATAAAAAATTACTATATATAATATATATTTTTATATAAAAAAAACCAATGTGTAAAAAATCCCTATACAATAATGGTTATAGAAAAATAATTTTCTAAGAGAAAGATGAGATTTTATAAACAGCAATACAATAAAAATTAAGTTTTTTATTTTGTTGAAGTGTTGTTATTCTATTGATTTTTATATATACTAGAAAATATTATATTATTATGTAGATATTTAAAGACACACGTGTCAACTTTGAGAGAGAGATTTAAAGTATTTTTTAGTAATCCAAAAAAATGAGTAAACAAAATTTTGTTTAAGTGAAACTCAAGAGAAATCCATAAGACATAAAGACGCGCTTTCATGAAGGGTCGTGTATAGTTGGACAATTATCCAAAAAAACACAATTATACAAAATTTTGCTTAAGTGAAACACAAGAGAAATGCATAAAGAACAAAGATGTACTTTTATGAGTACAAAAAAAGGATTAAGTGTAATAAAATAATTACTTTCATGAGAGCAAATTAAAAGATGAAGTGTAGTGTAATAATTATTAAAAAAAATAAGTGTATAAAATTTTGCTCAAGTGAAACACAAGAGAAATCTATAAAGCACAAAGATGTACTTCCACGAGTGCAAATTAAAGAGTGGACTACAATTAGATCTCTCTTAAAAAACAAGTATAGTTACATATTTATTCCTAAATAATACGTATAAATTTTTTTCCTTAAGTGAAACACAAGAGAAATTCATGAGGCACAAAGATATGCTCTCACGAGAGTATGTATATGTATATGTATATGTATATATATATGTATATACATATGTACTAGAGTTAGTGACCCGTGCATTGCTGCACCCTCGCACGTTACCCTTCACGCTCGAGTGAAGAACCACGAGGAGCTACCCCATGGCAATTCCCAACACATTAGTGTGGATAATAGTAGGGAATATTTGGAAACATATGACATAGAATAAGCATATGCTTTAATTGAGACAACTGTATGAAAACATCTTGTAATCCCTACCATTAATATAAATCGCTTTGTACATATCGCACTTTTACACATACACCCCAGCATGCATGCACATGAATATGCAGTTGTGTGCATGAGTAACAAAAAAGGGAACTTAAATTATGGGGGTGTGAATTCACACCGGCTCCATAAGCCCAATCGCATGGTAGTAGGCTAGACCCATGGGATCAGATGGGGCTAGGCTAAGTATGGATCTAGTCAAAGTCGCACAACAACGAATCAAATAAGGGAAAGTGGGTGGCTGGGTAATATGGGTGCTTTCCAAACATGAGACCCAATCTGTTTGAAAACTTAAACACTTAGCAAATTGTCTTATTGGTCTCTGCAAAAACCACTAGAAACATCGGATCACCCAATAGCTCTACATAGTAGCCCATGTTGTGAACAGGCCTGATTGTCTAGTTAACCCCACCCCCTCCTCAGGGCCATCAGATGTTGAGATAGCATAGCTTGGCAGTCTACATGTGTAAGGGCCCTAAGGAGGACCACACAAACAAAAGATTGATATTAAACCAGGTACTACTTCCCCCTGTTATAGGCAACACGACTCTTGATTGTCTGCTAGTTAACCCCACCCCCTCCGCAGGGCCATCAGACCTTTAGACAGTCTAGATGTGTAAGGGCCCTAAGGAGGACCATAGACTGATATTAAACGAAGTACTACTTACCCCTGCTAAAGGCAGCAGACTCCTGATAGTTTTGGCATGCCACAAATTTCCAAAGGAATATTGTTCTCAACTTACAAATACCAAGGTGAAGTTTCCCCCCGTGGCTTAGCATAAGAAGCAATAAAATCAACAGCATGAACATAAAAGAGAATGAATTTGATTCTATCCGCCTTGGCAGCATCACACAACATATAACACAAGTTCAAGCCCAAAAACTCCAACATAGACATCAAGATAGAAGCTCAAATAAGTGACAAATTTAAGAGATGTTAGGACTGGGTATGTGACTTCCATTAATCTCCAACACATGCTTACAATGACTCCACCCTAATGTCACAAGAGCAACATTTCTCATAAGGCTGTGCACTAACATTCTCACTGGGCTTAAGAGATGCATTCACAACCATTGGTCTACCTTGTAGTCCAATAAAGTTAAGTTAGCTCTGTCAAAACCACATGGCTGGAAATCCACTCAACAAAACAGAAAAATACCCAAAGAAAAGTGACCACCATTGCGTCCCCGAGCATACCCAAAATCAGTTCATGTTTGAATAGCTTCGGGGCCAAATGTGCTTCAGCCCATGCCGAATGCACCTGTGCCACATACCTCTTGCAATACTTGAACAACCTGATGACCCCAGTCTGCATCCGCACGACAAATATAAGTCTGTTTCCGATCGTGCGAAGTAACTCTACTGGATGTTGATGTAGAGGATATGGAATGCTTTTATCAACCATGGCCAACGAATAGAGTGCAAGTAGTTGGTTCAATTTGGAAATGCTTTGAGTAAGTCGATGAATGTGTGTGTTTGAGAGAGGCAGCTTTCAATATGATAGATGGGATGAGCCTCTTTTAGGATTTAGAGAGGCATCTTTCAATACTATATGTGGGATGACCCTCTTTTAAAATTGAGATGAGTCTTAAATCAAAGCAACATCATATTAGGTACATCTAATATGAATATACACAAGTACAATAAGATCTCAATTAGATACACATACATGTAGGAATTTTGGCATTTAAAAAATGCTTTGTTAGACCACCTTGCTTACATGTGATGACTAATGTGCATCCTCCTACCTATACACCATCCACCACTGGTTCACCAATGTCTTTGCGATGTCTCTCTCTCTCTCTCTCTCTCTACCCTCACTCTTTGCCTTAACACACCCTCTCTATATTCTATACCTCCATATCTCCTTTTATGCCTCTTCTATATCTCTCTCTCTCTCTCTCAACCCTCACTCTTTTCCTTGACACACTCTCTATATTCTAATACCTCCATATCTTCTCTTCTCTCCCTCTTCTCTCTCTTCTCTCTCTCTCTCTCTCTCAACCCTCACTCTTTTCCTTGACACACTATCTCTATGTTCTATACCTCCATCTCTCCTTTTCTCCCTCTTCTATCTCTCAATCTCTCTTTTTATGTGTTCTCACACACACACACCCTCTCTACTTCTCACTATATTTCTATCCTTTGGAGAGAAAAATGCACAAACCCTCTCATAATTATCTCTCTGCCTCACTACCTCTCTCTCTCTCTCTCTCTCTCTCTCTCATAGACACACAATAACCCTCTTGTCCTCTTGCTATCTCTCTCCTCTCTTGCTCATCCTCTCTCTCATTCTCACTCCCTCTTCTCTCTTCCTCTCACTCTCTCTCTAATCCTTTGGAGAGAAAAATGCACAAACCTCTCATAATTCTCTCTCTCTCTCTCTCTCTCTCTCTCTCTCTCTCTCATAGACACACACTAGCCCTCTCTTCCTCTCGCCAATTCTCTACTCTCTTGCTCATCCTCTCCCTCATTCTCACTCCCTCTTCTCTTTTCCTCTCTCTCTTCTCTCTTCCTCTCACTCTCTCTCCAATCCTTTAGGGAGAGAAATGCACAAACCTCTCATAATTATCTCTCTACCTCACTACCTCTCTCTCTCTCTCTCTCTCTCTCTCTCTCATAGACACGCACTAACCCTCTCTTCCTCTTGCTATCTCTCTACTCTCTTGCTCATCATCTCTCTCATTCACACTCTCTCTTCCTCTCACTCTCTCTCTAATCTCTCTGTGTGTGTCTCTTTCTCATGCATAAACACATTCGCTTACTTCTATCTTTCTCTCTCTCATGCATAAACACATTTGCTTACTTCTCTCTCTCTCTCTCTCTCTCTAGCTTAGCTCTCTCTCTCAATACACACACTCTCTCTCTCTCTACCCCTATGCCTCCTTTCCTCCTCGTTCTTTGTGAATCTCTTACTTGATCTCTCTTTCTCTTTCTCACACACTCTCTCTTTCCTTCTCACACTCTCTCTCATAGACATGCACATACACACCCTCTCTTCCTATCATTATCTCTTCACCCTCTTACCCATCCTCTCACTCTTTTTGCTCTTTGTCGCTCACTATCTCTCTCTAATATATATGTATGTGTGTGTGTGTGTGTATATATATATATATATATATTATATATATATATATATATATATATGATTTTATGTTAATTAGAGAGAGAGAGAGGACATAGTAAAATTATGAAAGGGTACAGATGAGATAATTACTTAAGTTGAGCTGAAGAGTTTCTAATACAAATATCATTATTGTTATTGAAAAAAATTGGTCTTTGTGGATGTATATCGATTTTATGAAGTCAAATATCTTTTCTTGTATTTGGTACATATTATTTATAAGAATAATAGTCTCTCTCTCTCTCTCTCTCTCTCTCTCGTTGTGTGTGTGTGTGTGTGTGTGAGAGAGAGAGAGAGAGAGAGAGAGAGAGAGAGAGGAATCTTTCAATATTATATGTGGCATGACCCTCTTTTAGGATCAAGAGAGACATCTTTTAATACTATATATGGGATGACCCTCTTTTAGAATTGAGAAGTCTTAAATTAAAGCAACATTCAATTAGGTACATCTAGAGAGAGAGAGAGAGAGAAAGAGAGAGAGAGAGAGAGAGATGAAGCAGGGTGGTTGCAAGATGAGGGTACTCACTTTCGTTCACTCTCTCTAAAATTGGGACATCCATGCATCTCGGGCGGAGTACCTCGATCGTGATAGTGCCGCGAATTAAAAGACGACACGTGCCTCCCGAGCCTAAATCGACATATCTCGATCGAGATGCCAACTAATGCCACGCTAGCAGGTCCGGGTTTCCAGGCGTCATCCATGTCACCAATACATGTCACCGCCACCACATTATCTCGATCGAGATATCTATGCCACTCGGATCCACATCAGGGCCACGCTGTATCCCCCTAGGCATATTTGACTAGCACATCTCCATCGTCCACGTATCTCGAACGAGAAATTAACATCAAATCGCGACCATTCATTGTTTTCGAGGTAATGGGATACAATCTCCACCGTCCCCATATCTCGATCGAGATACTGAGATCAAATCTCAGCCGTCCAAATATCTCGATCGAGATACAGAGATACAATCTGCACCGTCCAAATATCTCGATCGAGATACGTAGATGCAATATCCACCGTCCAATTATCTCGATCGAGATACGTAAACGCAATCTATACCGTCCATTCACGTACGTTGGAAGATGCGATCTCGGCCGTTTAAATATCTCGATCGAGGTATATAATGAATCTTGACCGTCGAGATACCTTGTCGTGGTAATGCCTTTAAATCGTGGCCATCCATGTACCTCGAACGAGATAGTAATATCAAATCTCAGCCGTCGATCCTTCCCCAACCCTAAAATTAGGTGTGTATCTTGGCCGTATGTTGCACTAACCCTAATATCCACCAGAGCGTTAATCTTGCAAACCCTAAATTGCATGATGTTATCGAACCTCGATCGAGGTTATAAAACCAGAAAACTTTTTTTTTTGCCTCATTGTCACAAGTCGTTTTCACTCTCCTTGCTCTCTTGATTTGGATTAGCATTAGTGAGCCCATTAGCATTGTTTTATAGCTTCATTAGTGCTACTTAGCACTAAGCATTAGACCCTTCACATTAGACCCTTCACATTGGACCCTTCACATTTAGCTTAGGTTTTAGCATGGAGTCACACGCGGAGGGCCACGAGGAGGGCCGCTCATCTATTGCGGACCTCATCGCGGAGATAGACCGCGAGTTAGCGGCTATCCGTAGGAGTGCTAGAGACACTCCGTCTACATTACATATCGTGGCAGACTTGGAGGCGATGCTTGCGTCCCTTCGTAGCCTTCACGATATTGTTTATGTAGATGAGTGGATAGCCCACCATCGCACTGCTCTTGTGTCACATGGCCTGACATATCGTCAGGTCTGTGATCTTGCTCCTATTAGGGATGGAGCCTACCTAGATCTTTTCCTCGATAGTCATGGGATGAGGCCTGGGGCAAGCCCCTCACTATTTCGCGGTGTTCGCATCCTCGTATGGCGGCACATATCTATAGTCGATATGTTGCCGCATATGGGAGGATGCCGAACAACCGCCAGATTCCCATATACTTCGCAAAGCAGTTATATGCGGAGTTTGTCTTAGGGGAGGAGGTGGATTACACCAACCATCGTCCGGGTGGTGGTGCTGGCCGAGGCCATCTCCAGGACCAAGGTAGGCGGTCTCCACCAACTCTTCGTGTAGCACCTACCACATATCCTTCATTTGTGCCATTGTCGACAGTAGAGGCTCTTGGCACCCAGGTCGGCATTGACGTACGGAGTACCACGGAGAGCATCCAGCACGTGGTGCGCCTGTTCTCACGATCTATACCGACGACAGATGTCGAGGTATTTACATATATATTACGTCTTAAGTTTTTTTGGTCATTTATCTACATGTTTATATATACTTTTCTATATTTTTACATGAGCAGCATGGTTGATTGTGTCACGTAGGTTCCCACACCTACCACTAAGAGGCTCACTCAGGAGTTGGTAGAGGTGAGAGCGGAGATTGACCGCCTCAGAGCTGCATTACAGATGGCAGAGGCAGCTACTGTAGAGGCACAGCATCTGAGAGAGTCCGACATTCAGCAGGTAGGTTTCTCTTGCACGTAAAAGAGTTATAATTAAGGTCCTAAGTTATAAATTTCTTTAAGTAATACCTAATGAGAGACTAATCAATTATTTTAATGCTTTACTTTTTTGCGTAGGCTCGGACCGAGGTAGAGAGCTCCAGAGCTGAGGCACAGCATCATCAGATTATGGAGCAGATTGCCCAGCACAGGGCAGAGCAGCTGATGCTGCATGTTCGAGAGTTTCGTAGATCCTCGGACGTGACAGTGCCTTACCTACCTTTATATCCACGGCCTGTCACCACAGAGGTTTTTCGACGACCTCTCCCGTAGGATTCACCACCCTTCCTACGTGATGCGTGCTGCTCTTTATGTATCGAGGACATTGATAGTACAGGTGGATATGCCCTGGGATGTGGACATATTTTCCACTTGTCTTGCATCACCCAGGAGCTAGTCCGGTTCTCAGCATGCCCCTCCTGCCGTGCATGCGTCGACCTAGCGACGTACAGGGTATTGGGCATCGATGATCTTCACCCAGGCCTCGTTCGAGTAGATGCCAGGACTGGCAGGCCTGTCGACTTTACATCAGCTATGGACTTGGGACTCGACGCCTTCGACGATAGAGCCCAGGAGCCTGAGGTGCCTCCTGAGATAGAGTGGAGCTCACATGAGTTCGACGCTTACCAGAGAGTCCTACATGAGAGCCAGGTCACAGCATATGAGCGCGTGGGTGGTGCTGGCCCTAGTGGCACCTCGGGTGATGGTGCTCAGCAATGCTGCTTCTCATGAGCAGCGTGTCCTTACAGCAGAGGAGCTTACACGAGCAGAGTGGCAGACACGTACCATTGCAGATTATAGATTTTGGGTTTACAGACAGAGGCGTCTTGCATTAGCACGACGTAGAGAGAGAGAGAGGGCCATAGCAGCTTTTGGGACTCGTGAGCTCCCGAGTACACCGGCACCAGCTCACGATCCTGCCTTTGAGGCAGACCTCCCCACAGACATTCGACGACCCCCGCACAGCCGGCACAGCCTCCTCGACGTGCACAGCAGCCTCGACGCGCACGTCGATCGGCAGTTAGAGATGATCATTTTGATTGGGTTGCTGTTGATAGTGACTAAACTAAGACTAGCTGGGTTAGCTCACTTACATTGTACTTAGATTTTTGGGCAGTGACTAACCTCAGACTAGCTGGGGTAGCTCATTTTCATTCTGATGTACTTATTTGATGTTTATATCATTATGAGTTTTTTCATTATTGAGTATCATTACATTTTAGTTGATGTTCTTGATTTTATTATATTTTTTAACACTTTGGCTATCATATTGTTTGTTGAAAATCTCCATGCCATCGTACCTAAACATGCTCTGATGGAGACCAAACTTTGCAAGCATGGGAGGGCACCCAACCCCATATGCTTGCAAAGTTTGGTCACAATCAGAGCATGTTTGGATTGGTAATTAGCGCCCAGTGCGGGTTTTTGAAGTCTCTTGGTGCTTAAGAGGCCATGGAAAATCCGGGCCTTCCCCATACCATCGTACCCAAACATGCTCCGATGGGGACCAAACTTTGCAAGCATGTGGGGGTGGGTCCCCCCCACATGCTTGCAAAGTTTGGTCCCCATCGGAGCATGTTTGGATTGGTAATTAGTGCCCAGTCCGGATTTTTCAAGTCTCTTGGTGCTTAAGAGGCCATGAAAAATCCGAGCCTTTCCCATATCATCGTACCCAAACATGCTCCGATGGGGACCAAACTTTGCAAGCATGTGGGGGTGGGTCCCCCCCACATGCTTGCAAATTTTGGTCACAATCAGAGCATGTTTGGATTGGTAATTAGCACCCAGTGCGGGTTTTTCAAGTCTCTTGGTGCTTAAGAGGCCATGGAAAATCCGGGCCTTCCCCATACCATCGTACCCAAACATGCTCCGATAAAGACCAAACTTTGCAAGCATGTGGGGGGCCCACCCCCACATGCTTGCAAAGTTTGGTCACAATCAGAGCATGTTTGGATTGGTGATTAGCGCCCAGTCCGGATTTTTCAAGTCTCTTGGTGCTTAAGAGGCCATGGAAAATCCGGGCCTTCCCCATACCATCATACCCAAACATGCTCCGATAGGGACCAAACTTTGCAAGCATGTGGGGGGGGCCACCCCCACATGCTTGCAAAGTTTGGTCACAATCAGAGCATGTTTGGATTGGTGATTAGCGCCCAGTCCGGATTTTTCAAGTCTCTTGGTGCTTAAGAGGCCATGGAAAATCCGGGCCTTCCCCATACCATCGTACCCAAACATGCTCCGATGGGGACCAAACTTTGCAAGCATGTGGGGGTGGGTCCCCCCCACATGCTTGCAAAGTTTGGTCACAATCAGAGCATGTTTGGATTGGTGATTAGCGCCCAGTCCGGATTTTTCAAGTCTCTTCGTGCTTAAGAGGCCATGGAAAATCCGGGCCTTCCCCATACCATCGTACCCAAACATGCTCCGATGGAAACTTTGCAAGCATGTGGGGGTGGGTCCCCCCCACATGCTTGCAAAGGTTGGTCACAATCAGAGCATGTTTGGATTGGTAATTAGCGCCCAGTGCGGGTTTTTCAAGTCTCTTGGTGCTTAAGAGGCCATGGAAAATCCGGGCCTTCCCCATACCATCGTACCCAAACATGCTCCGATGGGGACCAAACTTTGCAAGCATGTGGAGGTGGGTCCCCCCCACATGCTTGCAAAGTTTGGTCACAATCAGAGCATGTTTGGATTGGTAATTAGCGCCCAGTCCGGAGTTTTCAAGTCTCTTGGTGCTGAAGAGGCCATGGAAAATCCGTTTTCCATGGCCTCTTAAGCACCAAGAGACTTGAAAAATCCGGACTCGGCGCTAATTACCAATCCAAACATGCTCTAATTGTGACCAAACTTTGCAAGCATGTGGGGGTGGGTCCTCCCCCCATGCTTGCAAAGTTTGGTCCCCATCGGAGCATGTTTGGGTGCGATGGTATGGGGAAGGCCTGGATTTTCCATGGCCTCTTGAGCACCAAGAGACTTGAAAAATCCAGACTGGGCGCTAATTACCAATCCAAACATGCTCTGATTGTGACCAAACTTTGCAAGCATGTGGGGGTGGGTCCCCCCCCATGCTTGCAAAGTTTGGTCCCCATCGGAGCATGTTTGGGTGTGATGGTATGGGGAAGGCCTGGATTTTCCATGGCCTCTTGAGCACCAAGAGACTTGAAAAATCCGGACTGGGCGCTAATTACCAATCCAAACATGCTCCGATTGTGACCAAACTTTGCAAGCATGTGGGAGTGCCCCCCCCCCCCCCCCCCCAATGCTTGCAAAGTTTGGTCCCCATCGGAGCATGTTTGGGTACGATGGTATGGGGAAGGCCCGGATTTTCCATGGCCTCTTAAGCACCAAGAGACTTGAAAAATCCGGACTGGGCGCTAATCACCAATCCAAACATACTCTGATTGTGACCAAACTTTGCAAGCATGTGGGAGTGGGCCCCCCCACTGCTGGAACTCAAGACTCCCCCGATGAAGTCGAATCTGCTGGTAGAACCGGCCTGCCACAATCATGCTATGGGCGTCATAAGAAAACCCATGATCATCCACTGTATCCTGGTCAAGCATGCACTTTGGCCTAGTGCAACTCATCAGATAGTAGTCTACTCCCTGGCTATTTCCCTCACTGGCAACAACAGCAAATACATCACCCTCTTGTAGCAAATCTGTCAGGTCATCATAACTGACCATGAACGCAGGACCTGTGTGCTCATCAGACACCACTGGATGTGAAGGATGCTCGGGGGAGAGGAATGTCTGTATCCATGCATCTGCCCATCCTCTCGAGGCACAATGTGACCAATCGCCATCCATACATGCTCCACAGAAGCATGCAAACCGTCGTGTGTAAATCGTGGGGGCCGCCATGCACGTGCTTCTGATGGAATGTAAGCCCAAGGTGCCAGGTACTGTGTCACAATCATGGGAGGCTCTACGGTCAATCATGCCACCATCCACATGCCAAAAAAATCTCCTGACAATCCGAGCATCACGTTTGGGGTACATGATGCTGCACTCCCACACAAATGTTGGGAGCACCACTCGACTATGTGGCCCGCATCTCTGAACCGCTGAGCATCCTGCGTAGCTGATGACGCCTCAAGGCACGTTTCACACACGCGCCCGCACCATCATGCTCTCCCTTCCCGTGTGACCAGTCTCAAAGAATGACCAAATCACTGGGATACTAGACTGCACATGCCACCTATAAATCCATAAAAGATAGTCGTAGTTATTGTTTTCTTTAAGATGTTCTAGTGAATTTAGTTTAATTGTAAATGTAAGAAAGCCATAAGTACTACCTGTAGAGCCAATAGAATTGACGTGATGACTTGAACTGTGCGCCACAACCATCCGACCAAACCCATCGCTGGACATGTCTGATCCCACAATCTCCTAAAAAATCATCATGGAAACGAAAACAGTGTTGCACAAAATGTGCATCATGTGAACGATCATCACTGATATAGAAATGATACTCTCGAATAATGACACGGGTCTCGCTATCCCATGTACATGAGCCTCTGCATGTCGATAGCTAATGTGGACCAAAATAGCAACCTGGTGAGGTAAGCAATACATACGTTTAGGACACAAAAAATCAATTAAGTAATGTAGCTCAAACATAAAACAAATATTACAAAATATAACCATTACCTGCTCTGAGAAGTAATACTCAGATTGTATCTCCTGAAAAGGTGTGAAAGTGTAGTTCTCTGCAAAATCAATCACAGAGACGACCACACCAATAGGAAACTCTGCTAGGCATGCTCGGAACTGACAATCCTGCCACTTGGCACAATGACTGTGCCGTATGTAGGGGTAGATCTGCTCCCTAAATGTGGCTGTGAAGTGACAACGTGGTGTATGTTTGTCCACGAGCTGCAACTTCCTGGACTGTCCACCACTCTGGAGCTGGTGTGTCACATACTCATAACGTTGCCATGCCACTATCTCTTGGTCACTTGCATCAAGATCTACCATCTGTAGATGTGCAAGTGAACCACATGATGTGCAATTGCTCTCCACACAAGGCATCCTATGGAACTGGGCATCCTCCGTGCGTGCACACAAAAGAGAGTGGATGAAATCACGTGGACTACGAGGCAACTCTCTATGCCCACTAAGAGAACGGAACACATCATAAAAAAGTTTGAACTCAACATGGTAGCGACAACAACATGTGTCACGCTGACGTGAGTACCTCACAAACCAAGGCTTACACCCCTCAAATGACCTTTGCCCAATTTTAAGCTCTGGATACGAAGCCACAAACTGAGAATACAACTCAGTTTGGGTCATTTCAAGAAAGCAAGCACCGTGCTCAATGAACACTCCTCTTGTCACTCTCTTACGCAAAGCTTTCTTGAAAACTGGCGATGCACGACAATTCTCCTCCCAAAAACTTTCTATCAAGGTTCTAGTGGTTTCATCTAGTAGGCGATCATGCCTAGCTACACGACCACTACTCGCCCACATAGCACCAACCTCATTGGCATCTAAACTTTGTCGCCTAATAGACCCAACTCTAAGTGCGTGTGGTGCTATGGAAAGGATGCGAAATGTGGCACTAACCTTACCCTTCATTTGGGAGCTACTTATGGCTGCCACAATAGCCCATCAAGCAGCCAAAGCGTCCGCAGAGTTCCTCTTCTTGTTAACTATATAGTAATGACGAACACTTTGTAGCACCGCCATGCTAGCTCTCCTCTCTCTTCGACCTCCAATGTCGGAAAGCGCCCTGCAGTTGGCCATGTTTTGGGTAGATTAATCAAAGCATCAAGCACACATGCCTGTGATGAGGACGTGAGGTCTTTGAAATAGGAATGGAAGATTGCATGGGCACAATGATGTGCCCCTGACTTTGATAGTTCTTTCCTATCCACACGAAGGGCGCCCAAAGGAGGGGGGTGGGTTCTTGTAGAAGAGAGGACTCAAGAAGGGTGGGTTCATGTGGATTATCTAAACTAAGGGGTAGTGGGGGGGAAGAGGGCGAAGGGAGAGGAAGTGGAAGAGGAGGAGCAAGGCTTGGATCGTCGCCAACGGAAGGTGTTGCTCGTTGACGTGCTCTCCACTCTCTCTTTCTCTCACGAGCTACCCTTCTCCTCTCCTCCTCTTGAACTTGGTGGATAGGGGGGAGTCTAGTCCTATCACGTTTCCGACTCCTACGACTTTGAGAACCCATTCTCAAGGAAGCTAAGAGAGAAAATATTATAAAGGCTCAATGATGGGATAGTACTAGAGATAAGTGTGGGATAGTACTAGAGATGTGTGATTATATAGGAAAAATAGGTTATCCACTTCAAATCTCATTGGATTTCCTATCTAAGATTGATTGGATAACTAAGATAAATATAAAGATAATTAAAGATAAACTATTATCCACTTAAAAATTAATATTATTTATAATATTTATTAACAAGTCTAAATATTTATCATTACCAGATATATAAATATATCTTTAAAGATATCTTTTATTTTATAATTATATAACTACTTTTTTTAAATAAAGTATTTTTTTCAAATTTTATTCAAATGTTTATTCTACATAAAAAAATTTTAAGAAATATAAAATTAAAAAATTTATTTTTTTAAATTAATAATATTATCTTTAATAATATTTTTATTGATCTAATCCCAAAATATAATCCTTTAAAATTAGTGATTTTAAATTCTTTTATTTAATAAGTTACATATATTTTATTATTTAAATTTCTATATTCTATTTCTCTAAATTACTAAATTAACTTTTCCAAAAATATGTTTTTGAAAAAAGAGGGGAGGTGGGAAGGAGATGCCACGTGTCATAAGCATGCATGACACGTGGCATTCTCTTGACATGTGGCACTATTATGGTTGATGTGGCAATTCCATGATGTGGCATGCCATGTCACCATGTGCGAGGTGGCATGCAAAGGTGGCAAGATGATGTGGCATTAATGATGACTAGGATGATGAGGTGGGGAGTCAACTAGGTTGACCATGTTGACATGGAGGGTGGAGGTGGCAAGCTGAGGTGGCAAGCTGAGGTGGCAAGCTGCTTATGTGGATCCTCTCGATGCTCACGTGGACATAAAGTGGCATGCATATATAAGGTTTGTGCCTACCCAAGCCTCACACATGGAATGAAACCTAAGCTGTGAAGTTTACCAAGCCTAGATTTCCAAACCTAACTAGGATTGGTTTTAGACTTGAAAAGGGGAGAGTGGACACAATATGGGAATTTTCACTTGGGAGGATTGAAAATGTTCCTTCCCATACTCAAATCAAGCCAAAATTTTTTTAATAAATTCATGGCAACAAGAGTATTGATCCCTTGAGTTTTTAGATTGAAAGATTCAATATTTAATTTTCTAGAATTAAATTACTATTGATTTAATGGGCCTCTCACAGTCATAATAAATTTTCCAAAGTAAATCTACAAAAATCAAACCGTTAGATTTGTAATTTTACCTTATAACCACATTATACTAATCTTTCCCAATCTAATCATCACTAGATCCATACAATTTGAGCATTTTAAATGGTAGATGTGGTGGGAGGATAAAATAGTATGTTTTTTAACAATTCTAATATCTTTTAAATAATATAGAAAATAGTAGAACACATCAAAAATTACTCGATAAATCAAGTTAAGCTCTATGTTATTTGTATTTGTGATATGCAAAGTGGGAACATCATATGAGTAATAATGTAAAAGTTATAGGCAATTTACTCACATTCACTATACCTGTCTAAACCTAGGACAGGGCCTGTATACAAACTTGGTTCCCAAAGAAAAGGGGATTTGCAATTATTGGATATTCGATCAGATTATAGTTTTAGGTGCCCAACTTTGCATATGATGTTTCATTAGAAGACCTTGAAGTGAAACTCCTTGGCTAACTATGAGAGATTGGCTATTCTTCTTGAAAAAATGCCTGTTTTCCAGCTAAAGCCAAGGGCGCCCATGACATGAAACTAGATAACCTCATCTTGCAACCACCCAGCAAGGGTGTGTGAGATAATTACTTAAGGATGGACATAATAAACTTGTAAATTATAATAACATAAGTAAATTATAATAACATAAGTAAATTTTAGATGTATGCATTTTTTTGCTAGAAACATATGATTAGTATTTAGTACTAAAGAGTTTCTAATATAAATATCATTATTGTTATTGAAAAAAAACTAGTCTTTGTGGATGTAAATCAATTTTGTAAAGTCAAATATCCTTTCTTGTATTTGGATACATATTATTTAGAAGAAAAAATATACAAGTTTTTTTACACAGAGCTTATTAATTATAAATTTAAAATCCTTTTTAAAAATATAATGAATATTCAATTTATGTAGATTGATTGCTTTCTTAATACTAATATACTTGATTTCCTTCATGAAGATTGAAACCTTTAATTCAAGACCATATAATTATATACATTGTGAGTTCTTAGCTATATAGATGTTATTATTTTCTATATAGAGATCGTTATATAGGTATTCGAATTTGCTATATAGACTTAATTTCTTTGCTAGTTGTGAGGTGGGTTTTCTATATGATTATTATCATTTACTATATAGACACTTCACAATGTTATATAGGAAATGATGTTTGCTATCATCATTTCCTGTATAGGGAAAACCTATTTACTAGTTGTAAGATTAATTTTCTATATAGATATTCACATTTCGTACATAGAAATCACTTCATTACTAGATGTAAAGTCGGTTTCTATATAGATATTGCCATTTTCTATATAGGAACCACTTATTTGCTAGATCAATATATGGGAAATCATGTCTACTAGATTGGATAAGAAAAATGTGTGTTGAGATCTAGTAAATTTGTCTAAATTTGCTAGATAGACTCAACTTTACTATATAGGAATGCGTTTAAAGTCCCTTCTCAGTGAAACCACCACCATGGATTAGAGCTCGAGCTACGAGCTCGAGGAGGAAGGCAATGACTCTGATGTTTTAGCTTGATGTCTTATGTATTAGTTTGTGATGTAATCTTTTTGAGGCATGCTACTACACTTTTGGGGCATTTTACTAAGCTTCAACTCATGCTTAAAACGTCGTGATATTCTTCTATTTTTTCCTCTGCTCTCCAACTCGCACGGGTTTTCTCCTCCTTTAACAACCCTCTATTCATCCATCGAAGTACACTAGAAAGAGAGATCAACGGAGCATAGATCATTATTATAAATAAATAGGTTGATGCAGGTAAGCCGGAGTGAATGAGAGACAGAGAGAGAGAAAGAGATCTTCAAGAACCCCAACACGCTTAAAGTTTGTTGAAGCGTGTTGGGGTTTCTGTGTACACGAATTGATTTGAAGCGTATTGGGGTTTATTGTCTGATTCCTACCATCCACGAGGTCCTTTTTTACGTTTTCCTGTGCCCTTGAGTTGCTCTTAGGTTGTGTTTGGGGGGGTTGTCTTCTTGGTCACCTAGTTCTTCCATCTCATCGGTACAAGACTAGGGTTACCCCTACGGTGTCTGCCTGTGCTAGCCTTAGTGCCTGTATCAAGCATTAAGGTTTTGGGTGACCTAATTGAACACAAGGAGCTTTTGTTCATTCTTTATATAAGAAAAAAAAAAGCATTCACTAGATGATTCCCTAGGTATAAATGAACATATCTAGGAAAAGTGCAAACTAGAGAAAACGAAACACTTTCCTAGATAGGCTAACTAGGTAATACGTCCATGGATTTCTCTATATAGGAAAATTGGCCTACATAGGAAATGTTCACTATATAGGAAAGTTTCCTATATAGAGAAAAAAATTCCTACATAGGCAAATTTTCCTATATAACGAAATCCATGCACGTATTACCTAGTTAGCATATCTAGTAAAGTGTTTCGTTTTCCCTAGTTTGCACTTTTCCTAGATATGTTCGTAGGAAATTATCTAGTGAATGTTTTATTCTTCCTATATAGAGAAAGAAGAAAGTGGCCAAACATGGTGATAGTTTCTTATTCTCAACCATTTGCCTCTAGTAAGGGTTTTTCGAATATATTATAGAAGAATCTTATAATTGGGAATATAAATCTTAACAAGTTGTGATTCATAGCATGGCAATGGGACCTTTCATTGTACTTGCTTGTCCCTTCCATCTCTAGTGTCTGTACCTGTGTTCTTGTCCACAGCCAGACTTTACCCTCTCCTACATTTATTTCAAATGTGTACATTTATATGAACACATAATATATACATGTATACATATACTTTACATGCTCACAAATCTGCAAGAAAATGCTCACAAATCTGTAAAATAACACTTGTCACGGTTCTCTTTTCACCCCTTTCTCAACTCACAACTAAGATTAGCCAACATACACACTCTTTCTATGCCAATGAATGATGGAAAACCCCATGCTACCAATCACATTTAAATAATGTGTGCAACACATGTTTTAATAGCTTAAATAGTGCAAACACAAGATTAACAAAAGAAGACACAAACTAAGAGATTTGCAAATTGTGTCCACATAAGCTCATTCTCCATCATTACAAACAATTGAATGCTAAAGATTATCAAATTGGCTACTTTCATGAAGTAGCTCATGGCTTCTCCTATATAGCGAGAAGATTAATCACTCACCTGCTCTCATAGAAGGATAGTTTTTTTGCACTACTTTTTTCCAATAAAGTTGGCTTGCTAAATATTCAATGGACACCTTCTCTTCATTCAAATCTTCTTTTGTTCTCTTCCCAACTCATCTAGTGAGTTTTCCAATTCATAAGAGGACCAGAAAGAATCTCATAGTCCCAAGCCAAAGCACCCAATCCACTTCATTCAAATACATTCCATATGTATTCATCACACAAATACAAAGCACTTCTATCTTGCTGATTAAACTTTCTACATAGATTCAAAAGTTAGACACTTGATCAGTTTGGCTACAAAAAGGACCATATGAAATAGGCAAGGATGAGCAAATTTACCATATTGGCTCCATGGAATCAAGCAATGTGAGCAAAATAGTGTTACTACTATTCAAAATAGTTGACTGCTTCCTCACCTTAGACTACCTAGCTCGTTTGTATGGCATTAAGGGAAAACACGGAAGAAAACAGTGGAATGGCAAGATAATGGAAGGTGCACATGATGGGAGAATATCAACCTGCAGCACAAAACTATATCCCTCAACTACAACCCATTACTCATATAGCCACATTTTGGCGACGGGCAATGCTTAGTTGCCCATCCATGCACAAGAGTCCACCGCCTGGGATCAGATTTTTTGACACTAGGGCAGGCTATCTGTGGAAGCTCCCTCGAGTACAAGTGATTAAATAGATCGCTTTAACACCTTGCAAATAAATGGGTTTCAAAGAAGACATTGCTCTAATATGTAACTGCTAACTCTTTCAATTAAAGCATAGCCTAAAATGCACATACTGATAAGGAAATGTGGATGTAATTTCAAGCAAGGAATGTCATGCCCCAATCAACACATAAGTAGAAGAGTCTTTGCTAGTTGCAAAAATAAAGTACATCTACACGACTTCCACCAAAAAAGATGGTAAACCCAGAAACATGACAACACTACAACTGTCAGTTTGCATACCATGCTCCACCCTCCCCCTCTAGTATGTATTTATAGCTCTACATGGGGGTACTCACAAACCTTGCCAACATCAGCAAGTACTCACTCTGCAAGTACACTACAGCTCACTCCAGCATCATGGAGAGATTTAGTACACTACAATGTCATCCACGAGTGAGTCACTTTCCTGCTGCATAGCATTGTATTTCTCGGCAAGATTGCTGCCACTCTTGATGACATTGTTTATAAACATTTTGCACTCCCCACAATTGCACATACATGAGAAAATCAGCAGCAAAGAAAGATGAGAAAATCAGCAAAGAAAGACCATGGATACAAGTCAAAACAATATTCTTTGGCTCAACTAGTGCATCCAAAACAGATGACGATGACTCGTATACTTGGACTAATTCAAGAACATGATCAAGATCCTTAGAGCTGTTTATGTACTCACAAATCCATGCAGCCTAAGGTTGCTAACAGCATATGTGAAGAAAGTTATCAACACTCTTGTCATGCTAGAGGGTAAGGGCATTCACCATCCATCATGCCACATAGCTTGAGCAAGGTGGAGGATAGCCTAAAAACTTGGAAGGGGAGGTATAATATAGCCTCACCCTAATCTAGGTTAATCATGCATAGCATTAACATCAGTTTCAACTTCATTCATCATTACATGACAACACAAAGCAAAAAGTATTGCACCTTGATCAGCCCCACCAAACAATGTATATCAATGTCGTATGGCACGATGCTGTAGTTACTGGTTGTTCTCCTAAACACACCTTCTATCTATTCTAGGCATAAAACATAGCCTTAACAAAGGCTTGTACCTTGAACATCAACTCTTACTTTTCATGTCAGATGGAATGCATAAAAGGTGTGAAATCCCAAAAGAAATTGATTAAATGAGATAAAAAACTAATAAGCTAAGGAAAGGTAGAAAATACACAAACCTTAGGATAATTTGATACCCAAGGCTACTCCATCCTCCTGACATCCAAAACATCAAAGCTCAAACACAGAGGTTCAAAAAAAATGCAAGAAGCGCAGGGAGCTTTGAAGAGTACATTCAAGCTGAGACCCTTGATGTGGGTGTGGGAAGCTGAAAAGATGCAGGGAGGAAGAGAGCTTGAGCTCTTGCAAGCACACACACACTCACAAAACCCTAATAGAGAACACACAAGGTGAGTAGCTGAAAATCTTCTTCTTCTTCACAACACACCATATACAAGATAAGAGTGCACACAATATGAAAGGTACTCAACTAAATACATACAAGGGTTCTCTATAGTGTGAACCCAACTAAATGAGCTGGCGCTATAACTATGCCAGTCTCTAGAATGGCTATCACACAGCCTGTCATCCCACTGGCTGCATATCACCCAAGATCTCACCAACCATGCCAGTGGTGTAAGTGTGGGGCCTATCCCCCAGGCGGGTCATCAGTGTCCACCGCCTCACTAGACGAGCTCGATATCTCAACACTCCCCCTCGAGCTCAACTCCATCTCATGTACACCTGTACACCAAGTGAAGCTCTGAATCTGCGGAGCTTCTCTGTACCCAATGCTTTGTGTGAAGATGTCAGCTACTTGATCCTGTGTGTTGACATAAACAAGGTCAAGGTCTCCCGCCAAGACCTTCTCTCTGACAAAATGGTAGTGGACCTCTATATGCTTCGTGCGAGCATGAAAAACTGGGTTCCTGGCCAACTGTATACTGCTAATGTTGTCACAGAAAATGACAACTTGTCTATCCACTGATAGACCCAAATCTGCAAGTAGCTTTCTCAACCAAGCTACCTCACATGCTACCATAGGAGCTCCTCTGTACTCGGCCTCTGTAGTACTGGATAGAGCAACCGTAGGTTGCTTCTTGCTACTCCAAGTCATAGCAGCACCTGAAGCCACTAGCAGATCTTCTATCTGAGATACTACTAGCCCAATCAGCATCTGTGTACCCATGTACACATATCTCTGTCCCAGTCTCATAAAAGAGTCCACAATGCAAAGTAGACCTCACATACCTTAGTATGCGTCTTAATGCATCCAAATGCGGCTTCCGTGGAACCTGCATAAACTGACTCACCAACCTAACAGCATAGTCCAAATCTGGTCTAGTGATCGTCATGTAGATCAAGCTTCCTACTATGTGCCTATACATAGTAGGATCCTCCAAGATCTCTCCTGAATCTACACTCAACTTGCCATTCTGATCCAATGGCACGGAAATAAGCTTACAGCTTGTCATACCATACTTGGATAACATGTCCAAGCCATACTGTCTCTGCAGTAATCCAATACCATGTGGTGACCTAATCACCTCAATGCCCAAGAAATATCTGAGCTCCCCCAGATCCTTCATCTCGAACTTCTGTCTAAGCAAGATCTTTACATCAAAGATCTCTGCATTATGGTCCCCCGTAATGATCAAGTCATCTACATAGATGACAACAAGCACAACCCCTCTATCATCATGTCTCACATACAGCGAGAAATCTACATTGGCTACATGAAAGCCAATAGTGACAAGATATTCAGAAATCTTGTCAGACCATGCTCTTGGTGCTTGTTTTAAGCCATACAAGGCTTTCTT
The DNA here is from genome assembly GCF_041138505.1 of Cibotium barometz. Classification (NCBI taxonomy): domain Eukaryota; kingdom Viridiplantae; phylum Streptophyta; class Polypodiopsida; order Cyatheales; family Cibotiaceae; genus Cibotium; species Cibotium barometz. The sequence continues at coordinate 29,426,926 of NC_141060.1, forward strand.
CAACCTGCAAATATGCTCGGGGTGACCCACATCCTCATAACCAGGTGGCTGTAACATATACACTCTTCTTGAAAATCCCCATGCAAGAATGCATTCTTTACATCCATCTGATGTAAAGACCATTGCTTTGATGCAGCCACTGCTATCACAACTCTCACTGTTGCCATCTTGGAAACTGGGCTGAAAGTTTTCTCATAATCAATGCCATATTTCTGCGCATATCCTTTGGCTACCAATCTAGCCTTGTACATGTTTATGCTTCCATCACTGTTATGTTTTACTTTGTACACCCACTTGCATCCAATGGCTTTCTTGCCTTCAGGCAATTGCACTAAATCCCAAGTCTCATTTCCATATAGTGCATTCATCTCTTCATCCATAGCTTTCTCCCAACACACATTTCCAACAACCTCATCAATGCATGTGGGATCTACAACTTGCACAACCTTTGCCATATATGCATAGTGATGTGCCACATAACCATCATAGGTAAACCTTTCCACAAGGTTTTTCACTCTCCCAGATCTTTGCAGCTTTTCATTCATGGCTTCCATAACCTTCTTTACACCATGTGTTCTCATAGCTGGGATCCCAAGCTCCTCATCAAGGCTCATATCTGAGCCACTAGACTTTCCATCAACATCAGAATGCCCTGCAGATATGTCAGGCATACCAAGGGGCTCAACCACTTTCTCTTTTCCTTTACGTGATGTACTAATCACATTTGCAGGACTAGTATTATGATGCAACCTGCCACTCCATGGTCTATCAACAGACCCACTAGATGAGGACTCTCTTGGTCCACTCAAAGACTGTGATTGTTGACCTGCATTCTGTGCAACCACACTTCCACTCACATCAGCCCCAACAGCTCCTTTTTCAGCAGCATACCACCTGCTCATCTCATCAAAGACAACATCCCTGCTTACCCTCAACTCACGTGTAGCAGGGTTTAACACCTGTATCTCTTTTGCTCAAGGGAATATCCAATAAACACACATTTTTCAGCTTTTGGATCCAGCTTAGTTCTCAGCTCATCTGGCACATGCACATATGCAATGCATCCAAAAACTTTCAGATGAGACAAATCAGGTTTTCTGCCAATAAACCTCTCCTCTGGAGTTACATCATGTATGGCTGCAGTTGGAGTCCTGTTCATGATGTATACTGCTGTAGAAACAGCCTCAGCCCAATAGCTATGCAGCATATTCTTCTCTTTCATTAATGCTCGCGCAATCTCAGCAATATGCCTGTTTTTCTGCTCAGCAACTCCATTTTGTTGCGGAGTGTATCTGCATGTAAACTGTCTCCAAATACCATTCTTCTTCAAAAATTTAGAGAACTCATTGGAGAAGTACTCTCCCCCTCCATCTGACCTTAGGCACTTTACATATTTCCCTGTTTGCTTTTCAACCAAAACTCTGAAATTCTGAAAGTGAGTGAACACCTCACTCTTCTCCTTCATGAAATATACCCACACTTTCCTTGTGTGGTCATCAATGAATGTCACATAAGACCTGCAGCCTCCCATAGACATGGTCTTCGTAGGACCCCATACATCTGAATGGACAACATCTAGTGCATTTCTACTCACATATCTGTTACGTGGAAATACATGCTTTGTTTGCTTTCCAAATTGGCATGCTTCACATATTCTCTGCATACCTTCCACTTTAAACTTTGGCAGCCCTGTCACAATTCCTTTTGTGTGCATATACTTCATTCTCTGCACATTCACATGTCCAATTCTTTTATGCCAAATGTCTGTGTCTGCAGCACTCATTTCAGGCATGTCTACATTCAACGTAAACATTCGGCCCACTCTGTTGCCTTTTGCAACCAACCTGCACTTGTCTTTAAAGTCTTCAACATAACAACCATCAAGGTTAAAGCGAACCTGCAAACCCTGCTCAATCATCTGGCCAACTGAAACCAGATTCTTTGTTATGTTCGGAACGTGAAGTACATCTGGAAGGTACTTCACTTTGCCATCCTGCATAGACAATGGCACATCTCCAACATGGGCAATTGGATGAGCAGTGTCATCTCCTGTTTCCACAAAACTTGGTCTTTCAAGGTTTTTCATCTCCTTGAACCACTCCCCATGACTTGTCATGTGGTTCGAAGCACCTGAATCCACATACCATACATCATCTTTTTGAGCTGCTTCAACATTTTCAGACATGGCATTCACGACATGCTACATAACAAACAACCTTTCATTATCCTCATTGTTTCTGCTGGAGGATGCATAGTTGTTCTGCTGCACTTTCCCATTTTGCATGTCAGTCTGCTTCTTATAACATTCAGCCTACACATGTCCAGGCTTACCACAATAAAAGCATTCATGTGCATCATTATATTGCCTTTGCCAATTTCCACATCCTCTTTGACTCCCCCTGCCTCTGAATTTGCCTCTTCCACCTGTGTGTTGTTGATGTTGTTGTTGTGTATTCTGGGACTGTTGTTGCTGCTGCTGCTGGCCATAGTTCTGATTACCTGTTCGGCCACCTCCTTGACCGCGTCCACGGCCTCCTCTACCTCTTCCTCTACTTGAACTTGCGTAGAAGGCTTGTTGCTCTGAACTGTTTTTGTTTTGTGAAGACTCTTGGTCTTCACCTAAGCTTTTCTCTTCTATAATCAGCATAGACACCAAATCTGTAAAGTTGGGAATATTTTCTCGAGTCTGAATAGACGTCTTGAACGCCTTGTATTGTGGCCCGAGACCACGTAGATAGATTTCCACCTTATCATCATCATCTACTGACACACCAATAGATGCAAGGGATTCCACAATACCCTTTATCTTCAATGCATAGTCATTCACAGACATGCTCTTTTTCTCCACAGTATGAAGTTCGTTCTTCAACTGTATCTTACGTGCCTTGGTATTTGTTTCATAGAGTTTTACCAAGGTGTCCCATGCCTCCTTGGGGGATGGCATCCTAAATGTGCCCAATCATGGTGTCCAGTATACTAATGGAGAGCCAATACATAACTTTCCTGGCTCCTTGGTTCCAGTCTTTAAACTCTTTCACATCTGCAGCAGTTGGATTTATGTCCGGTATCTCTGGTGCCTCTTCATGCTCACCTTCTATGTAGTCCCAATAGCCCTTTCCCATCAAGAAATTCGTCAACCTGAACCTCCAAGCATGGAAGTTATTCTTTTCAAGCTTCTCAGCCACAATCTGTGTTATGCCATCATTTGACATCTCAAGGCCAGGCACAAAATTTTACCAGAAACAGTACTCTGGTTTGTTCTGCATAAACTGCTATATTTCTGCAGCGGTAATGTAGTACTCTCAAATGTCACAACCAGTGACCTCAATGTGCATACATACACCCAATGGCAATTGTTGACCTCTTTGCAGCACCCACAGTGTTTGCACAGCCAATCTGTCTTCCTGCAGTTCTTAAAACAGATTTCTGCAGAGAATTAATGACTTACCACAATGCTTGAAATCGCTTGCTTTCTGAAAAAGGAGGTCCAGACGCGCCTGAAACGCGTTATCGGCCTAGAAAATTACGTCCGATAGGACAATATAGTTGCCCTATAGCTTTACTCCCGCGAAGAAAGCTCCTCAATCAGAGATCGTTTGTCGGTGCCTCCCGTAGAGCTCCCGACAAGGGTAAGTCACCAACACAAATAGGGAAGAGTAGTTGAAGCTCTTACCCTCGTACCGCTTCCTGTGGTTCTCTTACTTGCAGCTCAGCCCTTAGCACGAACCAGGCTCTGATACCATGAAAAGATGCAAGGAGAAAGAGAGCTTGAGCTCTTGCAAAACAAGCACACACACACTCACAAAACCCTAATAGAGAACACACAAGGTGAGAGGCTGAAAATCTTCTTCTTCTTCACTCAACACACCATATAAAAGATAAGAGTACACACAATATGAAAGGTACTCAACCAAATACATACAAGGGTTCTCTATAGTGTGCACCCAACTAAATGAGCTGGCGCTATAACTATGCCAGTCTCTAGAATGGCTGTCACACAGCCTGTCATCCCACTGGCCGCATATCACCCAAGATCTCACCAACCATGCCAGTGGTGTAAGTGTGGGGCCTATCCCCAAGGCGGGTCATCAGTGTCCACCATGATAAAAAACAGAAGCAGGAGGCAGCACACACAAGGGAAGCAAACCCTAATCCATATTCATCAACCATAAAGAAAGAGAGAAGCCATAGTCACCATCTCTCTCACACACACAAAGGAGAACACAACATAGTGTTCTGTCCACACTACAAAGTAAACCTAATGTAATGTCCACACCACACATGACCAGCTGGACGCGGTCATAAACACACCACACGATATCTATCTACCATACTGTCACTCTGTCAGCACCCATGTGCTATCCTCCAGCTGTATACGAGCTTGACATTTCAACACTCCCCCTCAAGATCGACATGTCCATCTCTAGGACTCCCAATCTAGTACGGAAATACTCGAACGTATCCTTACCAAGTGCTTTGGTAAAGATATCTGCAACCTGCTCATCTGTCTGTACATATGTCAAATCAACATGCCCATCTAGCACTTTCTCTCTGATGAAGTGATAGTGGACCTCAATATGTTTGGTCCTGGCATGATAAACTGGGTTGCTAGCAAGCTGAATACTACTCATGTTGTCACAATGAATGACAACTTTCATATCACTCTGTAACCTGACATCATCTAGCAACTTCTTCAACCACATAGCCTCACATGCAACTATGGCTGCTCCACGATACTCTGCCTCTGTGGTAGATAAAGCAACTGTAGGCTGCTTTTTACCTGCTCCAACTCACAGCTCCACTACCAAGGCTGAAAACATAGCCACTAGTAGATCTCCTGTCATATGCACTACCGGCCCAATCTGCATCTGTATATCCATAGACATGCATGTCTTTTCCTGCCTCATAGAAAAGACCATAATGCGCGGTAGTTTTGACATATCTCAGAATCCGTCTCACAGCATCCAAGTGAGGTTTACGAGGACTCTGCATAAACTGACTCACCAAACCAACTGCATAACTGAGATCTGGCCTCGTAATGGTCATGTAGATAAGGCTACCAACCATTTTCCTGTACATGGTGATATCATTAAGCTCATCACCCAAATCAGCCCTAAGCTTCATGTTTTGCTCTAATGGTGTCAACATTGGTTTGCATGCTGTCATACCATACTTTGCCAGCATGTCAAGTGCATATTGCCTTTGCACCAACCATATACCCTTGCCTGTTCTAATCACCTCAATGCCAAGAAAGAACCTCAAATCACCAAGGTCTTTCATATCAAACTCTTTGCATAAAGAGGCCTTAACCTCATCAATGCCTTTCCCACAATCACCTGTGATAATCAAATCATCAACATAAATGACTATCATCACGATACCATCATGTGTCTTCTTCACATAAAGTGAAGAATCTGCATTTCCAACCACAAATCCAATACTGACAAGATATCTGCTGATCTTATCACTCCAAGCACGAGGTGCTTGCTTCAAACCATAGATTGCTTTCTTTAACCTGCAAACAAAAGTAGGATATTTTGGATGTACATATCCTTCTCGCTGTTCCATGTACACCTCTTCTTGTAGTTCACCATTCAAGAAAGCATTTTTGACATCCATTTGATGTAAAGCCCAACCATTTTGTGCTGCTAATGCAATGATAGACCTCACTGTAGCCATCTTAGCCACTGGGCTGAAAGTTTCATCATAATCAAGACCATAAGTTTGTGCATATCCTTTAGCGACCAGCCTTGCCTTATGTCTCTCTAGGCTGCCATCTAACTTGCACTTTACCTTATACACCCATTTGCATCCAATTGCATTCTTTCCTTTAGGTAACTCAGCCAATTCCCATGTATCATTTTTGTCCAAAGCATCCATCTCTTCATCCATGGCTTTCTCCCATACATGCTCTCCAATAGCCTCTGTATAGCATGTAGGTTCCACATGCTTTACCATAGATGTCATGTATGCATAATGCATAGCAAAATCCCTATATGTCAATCTTTCAACTGGATATCTGACTCTCTGGGATCTCCGCAATGCATGCGGGTCACTCTGTACACCTGTAACTCTGGCATGTGGTGGCACATATCTGTCCTGCCTAGCACCAGGTGTACGTACAATAGGTATCCCGAGCTCCTCATCCAAACTCTCTGAGCTAGAGGACTCATAGCCTGTGATTCCAATTCCTTTGACTTTCTTCTTGCCTTTATCCATAGCACTACTCCCAGTGCTCGCACTCTCATGCCTCAATCGTCCTGACCATGGACGTACACTGCTACTACTCTCAGCTTAGCTGCTGGCCCAGACATAGTAGTAGAGCTAGAACTTGCTTGTGATGGCAAGTTCACAGGTACATTAGCCTCAAGTGCGTCAATGACTCCTTCATCTTTGGCTTTATACCAACTAGCAAGCTCATCAAATACCACATCACGTGAGATGACTACTTGTCTAGTTTGAGGGTTATAACATTTGTAAGCCTTTCGATCCTGTGCATATCCAACAAATACACATTTCTCTGCCTTAGGATCCAATTTTCGTCTTCTTTCATCAGGCACATGGACATAAGCTACACATCCAAAGACTTTGAGATGTCCAATGTCTGGCCTGTAACCTGTAAGTCGCATCTCTGGCGTGCTTCCATGAATGGTTGCTGTAGGTGTTTTGTTCAGGATATACACTGTAGTAGCACATGCTTCTGCCCAATAGTAATCTGGCATGCTCTTTTCATTGAGCATTGCCCTTGCCACTTCACATATGACTCGATTCTTTCTCTCAGCCACACCATTCTGCTGAGGTGTATACCTGCATGTCAACTGTCTCCTTATCCCATGCTTCCGCAAGAAATGCTCAAAAGCTTTGGAGGTGTATTCACCACCTCCATCTGTTCTCAGACACTTAATCCAACAGCCATATTGTTTTTCTACAAGAGCTTTGAAATCCATGAATTTTTCCAGCACTTCACTCTTCTCTCTCAAAAAATATATCCATGTCATCCTGCTGAAGTCATCTATAAATGTCACATAGTATAGACTTCCTTTGATAGATGGGTTTTGTGCTGGGCCCCATACATCACTGTGCACTATCTCAAGTGGTCTATTACTCATGTTTCCTTCTCTAGGAAACCTCAACCTTGCCTGCTTTCCAAACTGACAGGCTTCACAAACATGCATACCATCATATTTAAATCGAGGTAATCCGCTGACAATGCCTCTTGTTTGCATGTTCTTTAATCTCTGTATATTGACATGTCCAATCCTCTTGTGCCACATGTCAATGTCCTGCACAATCCCATTGCTCTTTGAAAACATGGCTGAGCTCAATTCTGGTATGCTTGCATCCAATTTGAAGAACCTTCCTTCCTTCTTGCCCTTGGCAATCAATCTACAGCCATGCTTAAAATCTTCCACAAAATAGCCTTTCTCATTGAATCTGACTTGTAGTCCCTGCTCAACCATTTGTCCTACTGATGCCAAACTCTTTGTGATGGATGGTACATATAACACTTCTGACATATTCTTCACATTTCCATCATGCATCCTCAAAGGCACACTGCCAACATGTGTTATAAGATGCTGAGTATCATCTCCTGTGACCACATAACCATTTGTATCCAATGGTTGCATCTTCTCAAACCACTCACCATGACATGTCATGTGGTTTGAGGCACCTGAATCCATATACCATGACTCATCTCCAGCATTCTGAGAATCCATTGTCCCCATAACATGCTTCATTGCAAAAAGATGATTCGAACTCCCATCATTGTTACTGGTAGATGCATAATTTCCATGTTGTGGTCTTCCATTCCTCACATCATTCTGCTTTTTGTAACAGTCTTTTGCCAAATGTCCAAGTTTGCCACAATAGTAACATTCAATCCCATTCAAATTTTTGTTGAGGACCTTGCCATCGTCCTCTACCACGAGCACCTGTTCCAAATCTCCCCCTATGGGATTGAAATCCATGACCTCCACGTGATCCAAATGATGACTGTGAATTCTGAAAATTCTGATTTGATTGTGGTTGAGTAGACCTGTCATTCCAACCACGTCCTCCACGGCCTCGAGGAGTAAATCTCCCCCTGCCTCGAAAGCCTCTAGATGAGTAAAAAGCCTGATTCCTTGCATGTTCATCATTGCTTGACGAGGATGCACCACCTGTAACACTCATACCACCAAGGCCAAGCTTCAATTCTTCCACAATGAGCAATGACACAAGCTCATTAAAATCTGGCATTCCTCCCAACCTTACTGAGATGGAAGTGTCAAAAGATTTGTATTCTTTGCCTAAACCACGTAATGTGAGAGCAACCAAATCATCATCATCCATTGGGGCATGGATTGATGACAAGGAATCAGTATAACCCTTGATTTCCTGAACATACTCATGTATACTCCTATTCCTTCGTGTTACATTGTGAATCTGTTGCTTTAGTTGTATCTTCCTTGCACCAGTGTCTGTCTCATACATTCGGCACAATATACCCCATGCTTCTTTTGGTGTATCTGCATCTTGGATGTGAATAAGCAAGGCATCTATTACACATATGGAAAAATAATGCAACACTTTCGAAGACCGCTCTACTCATTGCTTGTGAGCCAACATCTGAGCATTATTTGGTTGAGGAGGTAGGTATGGCTCCGGGTCTTCCTCCGAGACGAGACTCCATAACCCTTTGCCTTTCAAAAAACTCTTCATTCGAAACTTCCATACTTGAAAGTTAGTGCGATCAAGCTTCTCTCCAACAATCTGTATCGGACCATCTCCCATTGTTGCAAAAAAATTGTAGTAGATGTACCCCGTCGATCACAATGTATGAAGTACCTGTAATGCTCCAAATCTCTCCAAATAACATCAAATGCTTGCAAATTGTGTGCATTAACATCCCACAATGATTCACCAACAATGTACACTCGATCAACGTTGAAATCAAATGATACTCCTTCACAAAAAATTTTTTGGTTTTTTTCTCGCCAGTACCCAGTCAAGATTATGCTCTAAATCCTTCAAATCTTGTCCAAATTCAATGATTCAACTTGCATTGGCTTCCCAACACATTGCTCCAACATATCCTGGAAGGGTTTGATCAAATTCTTCAATATGAATGAGAACCACCAATTTTTGTAGCCTCTGGTTTGAATTTTTCTGCATCTGTCAGGTACCACCTCTCACTAAAATTGCTCTATCTCCTTCAAATCTTCTCCAAATCCAAAACTTTTTGATTCAAAAGTTTAGTAACTCATAGGACTCTACTTGTACTAGAGGAATTAGGCCAATTTGATATAGACAAAGATTAATGCCTTGATTAAAAATGCTCTGTTTCTGGACAGACTTTCTGCAAACCTGCACACCTCTGATAAATCACTTCAATGAGCTCCAAATACATCAAATGAGCTGCAACCAAGCATCACAAGACCTTAGCAATGTCTTTGCTAAACTCTCCAAGCTTTAAAGCATTCAATTTGGTGTCCAAATGAGTGAATTAGACTAGAGTCTTTGTAAACTGTCCAAGAATCTGTATCTTCATGCGCCGCCTGCTCCAGGAGCTCTAGGAGAGAGGGGAAATCACAATTGAAGTGACAAGCTTCTTAGAAATGACCTAAACTATCTTGCTCTTGAAGGGTTTAGCTCAATTTTTCCTCTAGCTCCTGCAATTGATCCTCCACGGGGGGTATATCCACTGTTTTTGTGAAAAACCAGAAACTTTTGCATAAATCCACTTTCTCTTGATTTTACTCAAATCTGTATGCATCAATCTGCTTCAAGATTCTGTATGTTGCTTGTGCCCACTTTGCTAATACATGTGCAAGCTCAAATACACATGCCTCTGTGTATACATTTGCCAAGAGTGTACATTCACTTCAAGCTTTCCATGAAAGCTTAGAGAAAAAACCAGAAATTTTCACTTGCTTTATGCACTTCAATCTTCGCTGAATCTGCTCTTTGGCACCTGCAATCCGCAGAGGGGGTCTTGCTACACTTACCAATGGTCCTTAGCTCTCAGATCTGATGCCGGTGTGTGCTCCACAGCTTTCTTTTGCTCCACAGCTTCAATGGCTTCCTTCACAGCTTTTTCTTCTTCTTCCCTCTTCTCTCACTCACTCTCACAACAGAGCTAATGAGCTCTTGGCTCTGATACCATGATAAAAAACAGAAGCAGGAGGCAGCACACACAAGGGAAGCAAACCCTAATCCATATTCATCAACCATAAAGAAAGAGAGAAGCCATAGTCACCATCTCTCTCACACACACAAAGGAGAACACAACATAGTGTTCTGTCCACACTACAAAGTAAACCTAATGTAATGACCACACCACACATGACCAGCTGGACGCGGTCATAAACACACCACACGATATCTATCTACCATACTGTCACTCTGTCAGCACCCATGTGCTATCCTCCAGCTGTATACGAGCTTGACATTTCAACACACCACCTCACTAGACGAGCTCGATATCTCAACAGAAGCCACACGCTGTTTTTTTGTGTTGGACTACACGTCTTCTACCTTTATGCCTACAAAACCCTAGAAAATAAACTATTGGATTGAATAGATAGGAAAAGAGCTCATTTCTCTCTCTCCCTCTCCCTCTCTCCCTCTCTCTCTCTCTCTCTCTCATAGTTAGTTTATACCTCACCTTTAAACAAGCCTTCAGAGTCTCGAGCTCATCGGTTTGCCCCTTCTCCACAACTTCTTGCCCCATCCCGTAGCTCTTCCAAGGATTATTGGTAGGGATGGCAACGACTAGATCTAGACCCTCTCAGTAAGTTAGGAGGTTGATGAGGGAGATCCTGCGGTGGTGGCCACAACACAGGGGGGGTGAGCAAGGGAGGTCGCAAGGCTGAGCAGGGGACAACAAGAAGTGGGAGAGAGCTGGTCGAAGAAGTGGGAGAGATTTTGTGTCACATACACATGGGGGATGGGGCCTAGGCACTTAGGTTTAGAGTCATTTACATATGTGCCTTTGGGGGCCTTAGGCTAGATGATATATTAGGCTCATGGGCATTGTACACACACATTATTGATCATTTGACTATTATCTGTCTTGGAGCTGTCAAGCCCAAGCTTTCATGGTGGTGAACGTCTCCCATATGAGATGTGAGGATGGTGACCCACACCCATGTTGTCACTCCATGCCTTGAGTGGCCAACCCTAGTTTCTTGCATCAATAACTCATCATCATTTAATATGCACATGTTTAATTGTCGATGTGTGTGTGTGTGTGTGTATGTGTGTGCACCAAAGCTTGTTAGCTTAACTTGATAAAATCAATACAAAAAGGAGCTTCTATTCTACTATATTTTGTGTGTGTGTGAAATTTGCAAATCAAAAGCTTCAAAGACTCTAGATAAGAAGTAGCTAAATGCTAAAGTTATCATTGAGAGAGACATATTGGAGGAATCTTTTCTCATGAGGAGGTGGAGAGCGTTAGAGAGGTGAGCCTCCATCGTTGTGCAACTCATCAAAGTTTTAAATACCCTAGATAAGAATTAGCTGAATGCTAAAGGTATCAATTGAGAGGGACACATTGAAGTCATCTTTTTTCATGAGGTGGAGAGAGTCAGATAGGAGACTCCATTGTTGCAACCCATCACCATCTACCTTACACTATGTGGTCATAAAATCTAATGACATTATAAGATGATCACATTAATCTTTGTATACATGTAAGAAAAATCATGTTTATGACTACCACCTCAATATGGAAAGGAAGAAGCACAGTAGCAAATGTATATTAAGTTTAAAGATTTCTTATGAGCATAAAGCAACTCTTATGTCCATTTTTACTTCTCTAAATGATTCCTAGTCATGCAAGAAAAATCATGTTTACCTCAATATGGAAAGGAAGAAGCATAGTTGCAAATGTATATTAAGTTTAAAGAGCTATTATGAGCATAAAGCAACTCTTGTGTCCACTTTTAATTCTCTAAACGATTCCTTACTCACATACACTTTTATGTAAGAAACTATCTCAAAAATAAATATATTACCCATTTATTATCTTAAAGAAAACTATCCATTTATTATCTTATATGATGGAACAAATAACGTTCATCTGATTCAATAAGCTCATAGAGGTTCCAAGATCACATTCACATATGTGAGAGTACGCACAAGCACACACACATTGTTAAAATCTTCTTCCCATCATCTTGTACATGTGAGATTACCTTGACATGGTCCTATTACTGGAGCCAAGAAGTCTATGTATGCCACTAAGTTGATTGCATAAAGAGTGATCTAGAAACCACCAAGTTACATGACACACAAAAGATTCCATTTATAGTCAAAGATACTTCATTGGATCACTTTACCAAAGAGATTTATGATGTCTATGATAATTAAAACTCATGGCAATGTTTTGCTTGTAGATTGAAGGCCTAACCTCACTAAACCCAACACTTAACCAAATCAAAATGAAGATAATGCTCATAATAAACTAGAAAATTAATAGGAACATGTCATGATTTTCAATAGAGAATGCAATTATGTTTTTGAAATGATGTATAATTTTTGGCTCGAAAAAGAGTGCAATATTGCATTCTGTAAATGCCCCTTCTTAATCATAAATATGCATATATTTTGGAGACTTTGGTTGAGCTCGTCTATAAAAAAATTTTGCAACTAAGTGGCCTATGTGTGCACATAAAATAGCCATAATCATGATGGCCATACATACTGGGGAAAGGACAATCATTGTAGGTACTAATTCCCATATCCAAGTACTTACCATTGTTTGAATTCCCAGCTCCATAATAGTATCATTGTAGGTACCAATTCCACCTCCATAGGATTAAATTTGGCACGTCTCTGAATTTTGCATTGTACCCAACAGGATTCACGGTACAACTTTTGGTTGCAATGTCCAAGAGTAAAGGACATGTGATCAAGAGGCAATAATTTATCATAAACTTTTACTTTTCTAATCACAAAGTAAAGACAGTGTTCTACATACCTTCTTTCCTCAATTGACATATCTCTACATGTTTACTCCTTTCTTGATATTATAATACCTATTGTAATGAATTAATCCTTCAATTTATATAGTTGAAAGTTATTATCTTTTGTATGAATGACTCTTTGAAAATATAGTTGAAACTTTCCTTAAACAATGTTGAACTAAGTATATTAGGATCTTGTTATATATCATAAGATTACATAAAATCACCTAAGAGTTCCTATAATCCACTTATGCTAATCATGTGATCTCTTAGTAGTCCATTGGAACTCACAAAGTCTTGTAAGCTCTTGGAGAAACTCGTTCTTAAAAGACCTTGCAAAATCTCATACAAGCTTATAAAAGAACTTATTAAGCTCATAAGATAACATTGGATCCCCAAAAAAATGAGCAAGTGTGCTAGCAATGTGCAAGAACAAATTGGATTCTCATTAATCTTAACATGCAACTCAAAGTTTTTAAATCTTGTGCTTACTCAATTTGCTAATTGATTCTCAAGCCTTGCATACAATTTTAGCTAATACTTAGAGGAAGGGATTCTATAGAATTTATGAATTCAAAGGAACTTTTTTGCATATAACATAAACCCTTTAAAATAATCTACATACAGATTTAAACTAATATTTAAAAGCTATATAGGTAGCTTCTACATAGTAACATAAGCCCTTTAAAACAATCTACATACATCTTCAAACTAACCTTTGAAAGCTATGTAGGTAGCTTCTATCAAAACACTCACTCTTTCTCATCATTCCCATGCTTATAGGTTCGTTTGATTATCGTTTTGAACTCTAAACTTGTGAAAAACTTGTTCTCCTTTTGAAACTAAGCCACATTTAGCATTCATTATGATCAAGGTGATACCAACAAAAATTTCTTTCCTATCATTTGGCAATATCAACACAGATCTTTTGTCCTTTTTGCATATATTTTAACTTAATGCAAGCCTAATATAAGTCACACTAGGATTCATTAAATTATTCTCTTAATTTTTGGTAGAAGATGGGAGCATATACCTACATTTTAAAGTATGTTGTATGAGTTTTGTGTGTGTGTGTGTGTGTGTGTGTGTGTGTGTGCACGAGAGAGAGAGAGAGAGAGAGAGAGAGAGAGAGAGAGAGGAGAATTCAAGTATTTCAATTTGTAATAATATTGATGCATGAATATATATTAAGTACAAAAGATTTAAAGTAATTTTTTAAATAACCAATTAATCATTTATGGTTAAATTCTCCACATAGACAATCTATTCTCTATATAAAAAATTAAATTACCGAGATAATAGCCCATGTTTCTTGTTCATTCTTTATATAGAAAATTGAATTACCTAGTACTGGCCCATATTTCCTATATAAGAAATTGAATTACCTAGATAGTGGTCCATATTTTCTATATAGGAAATTGAATTTCCTAGATATTAGCCAATATTTCCTAGATACGGAGATGGGGAATAAGATTACCTAGTTACATATAGGAAATTTCCATCTACATAACTAGGAAATCTCTCAAATTTAGCTATATAAAGTGAAGTTCACTATATTGGGAACCACCAAAAGTTGCTTGTGGAACGGAGGTGAAGAACCTCCTCTCTCCCTTGGAGGTGGTCTTTCTGCTCTTATTCCTGCTCCTCTACTTGCAGGGTATATGATGGCAGGTGGTTCTGAATTGTCCATTGTTGGAATGTAAAGACATTGGGGACCCTGTTTCCGCTGCTCATCAACATGCTAATCGCATCATTTCTGAATTCAAAGGCTTTTACATCCCACACCGTCTCCAAAAAAGACGTTAGATGTTGAAGAATCCGGAGAGGCACCAACCAAGGAGTCTCTGCAGGCACAAGGAGAAGATACATCGTCATCTCTTGCTGAGGATGATCCCTCATTTGAAAAAATCAAGAGCATCCAATGAGATACAATACAAAAAGGCCGGCACATTGGTTTCCAAGGGTCTGACGCCTGCACTAGGTCTGAAGCCCCTCAACGAGACAACTCTATCAAAGGTAATCCATGGCAACTCCTCGAAGGTGGTTGTTTATTTGGTGACCCTTCTCCACTCCAGTGCTTAAATTTGAAGCCCAAAATGGGCTTCTCATGCTTCAAATAATGCCCTCTATTTTGGCCAAACTTGCAAGTGTGAAGTCTAATCAATATATCAAAGCTTTAGTAGGAAGTATAAATCTAAGGTGTAAGGTTCCAAGGGGTATAAATCTTACCGTGTGTGTGTGCATGTGTGTAATTATATTAAAACCTTACTAATTGTCAATATGAAGTATAAATCTGAGGTATAAGGTTTCAACAAGCACTGTGGCACATCGGTTTCCGAGGGTTTGACGCCTGCACCAGGTGTGAAGCTCCTCAACGAGATAACTCTATCAAAGGTAATCCATGGTAACTCCCCGAAGGTGGTTGTTTATTTGGTGACCCTTCTCCAGTTAAATTTGAAGACCAAAATGGGCTTCTCATGCTTCAAATAATGCCTCTATTTTGGCCAACCTTACAAGTGTGAATTCTAATCGATATATCAAAGCTTCAATATAGGAAGTATAAATCTGAGGTGTAAGGTTTCAAGGGGTATAAATCTTACCGTGTGTGTGCATGTGTGTAATTATATTAAAACCTTACTAAGTGCCAATATGAAGTGTGTAGATATGAGGTATAAGGTTTCAAGGGGTATAAATCCTACGATGTGTGAGATGTGTGTGCATGAGTGTGTATAATTAGATTAAAACCTCACTAATTGCCAACCTCAACAAGCACTTGAGAGTTGCCTGTCACCTACTGATTCTCCACCGGAGCCTTCACTATCTAGGCTACATTACTAACTCATTGCAATTTGCTACTCCTAATTGATTTGTTTCATTTTATAACCCATAATGCTTGCAATAATGTGAGTTTTACTCTTTTAGCATGCCATAGGTACATGAAACATTTATGGTAACTGTGGAGTATAAAATAATGTGCCAAAGCAATCATGTTGTGCCTACAACAATAATGTGAGAAACCTTTTTTTTGCCCCCATCACCCACTGTAAAGTTAGCAATAATTTGTAGATTTAGCAATAATATTATGTCCAAACTCCATGCCACCAATCCGTCGAACTCTAAATTTTATTTGATGGATCATTTGAAATCTCAATTTCTATTTGAAGATGTTGAAAGTTCACAAATATACTTATTAGTAATAGGACCATGTCAAGGTAATCTCACATGTACAAGATGATGGGAAGAAGATTTTAACAATGTGTGTGTGCTTGTGCGTACTCTCACATATGTGAATGTGATCTTGGAACCTCTATGAGCTTATTGAATCAGATGAACGTTATTTGTTCCATCATATAAGATAATAAATGGATAGTTTTCTTTAAGATAATAAATGGGTAATATATTTATTTTTGAGATAGTTTCTTACATAAAAGTGTATGTGAGTAAGGAATCGTTTAGAGAATTAAAAGTGGACACAAGAGTTGCTTTATGCTCATAATAGCTCTTTAAACTTAATATACATTTGCAACTATGCTTCTTCCTTTCCATATTGAGGTAAACATGATTTTTCTTGCAGGACTAGGAATCATTTAGAGAAGTAAAAGTGGACATAAGAGTTGCTTTATGCTCATAAGAAATCTTTAAACTTAATATACGTTTGCTACTGTGCTTCTTCCTTTCCATATTGAGGTGGTAGTCATAAACATGATTTTTCTTACATGTATACAAAGATTAATGTGATCATCTTATAATGTCATTAGATTTTATGACCACATAGTGTAAGGTAGATGGTGATGGGTTGCAACAATGGAGTCTCCTATCTGACTCTCTCCACCTCATGAAAAAAGATGACTTCAATGTGTCCCTCTCAATTGATACCTTTAGCATTCAGCTAATTCTTATCTAGGGTCTTTAAAACTTTGATGAGTTGCACAATGATGGAGGCTCACCTCTCTAACGCTCTCCACCTCCTCATGAGAAAAGATTCCTCCAATATGTCTCTCTCAATGATAACTTTAGCATTTAGCTACTTCTTATCTAGAGTCTTTGAAGCTTTTGATTTGCAAATTTCACACACACACAAAATATAGTAGAATAGAAGCTCCTTTTTGTATTGATTTTATCAAGTTAAGCTAACAAGCTTTGGTGCACACACACACACACACATCGACAGTTAAACATGTGCATATTAAATGATGATGAGTTATTGATGCAAGAAACTAGGGTTGGCCACTCAAGGCATGGAGTGACAACATGGGTGTGGGTCACCATCCTCACATCTCATATGGGAGACGTTCACCACCATAAAAGCTTGGGCTTGAGAGCTCCAAGACAGATAATAGTCAAATGATCAATAATGTGTGTGTACAATGCCCATGAGCCTAATATATCATCTAGCCTAAGGCCCCCAAAGGCACATATGTAAATGACTCTAAACCTAAGTGCCTAGGCCCCATCCCCCATGTGTATATGACACAAAATCTCTCCCGCTTCTTCGACCAGCTCTCTCCCACTTCTTGTTGTCCCCTGCTCAGCCTTGCGACCTCCCTTGCTCACCCCCCTGTGTTGTGGCCACCACCGCAGGATCTCGCCCTCATCAACCTCCTAACTTACTGAGAGGGTCTAGATCTAGTCGTTGCCATCCCTACCGATAATCCTTGGAAGAGCTACGGGATGGGGCCAAAAAGTTGTGGAGAAGGGGCGAACCGATGAGCTCGAGACTCTGAAGGCTTGTTTAAAGGTGAGGTATAAACTAACTATGAGAGAGAGAGGGAGAGGGAGAGAGAGAGAGGGAGAGAGAGAGAGAGGGAGAGAGAGAAATGAGCTCTTTTCCTATCTATTCAATCCAATAGTTTATTTTCTAGGGTTTTGCAGGCATAAAGGTAGAAGACGTGTAGTCAACACAAAAAAAACAGCGTGTGGCTTCTGTTGAGATATCGAGCTCGTCTAGTGAGGTGGTGGACACTGATGACCCGCCTGGGGGATAGGCCCCACACTTACACCACTGGCATGGTTGGTGAGATCTTGGGTGATATGCGGCCAATGGGATGACAGGCTGTGTGACAGCCATTCTAGAGACTGGCATAGTTATAGCGCCAGCTCATTTAGTTGGGTGCACACTATAGAGAACCCTTGTATGTATTTGGTTGAGTACCTTTCATATTGTGTGTACTCTTATCTTGTATATGGTGTGTTGAGTGAAGAAGAAGAAGATTTTCAGCCTCACCTTGTGTGTTCTCTATTAGGGTTTTGTGAGTGTGTGTGTGCTTGTTGCAAGAGCTCAAGCTCTCTTTCTCCCTGCATCTTTTCATGGTATCAGAGCCTGGTTCGTGCTAAGGGCTGAGCTACAAGTAAGAGAACCACAGGAAGCGGTACGAGGGTAAGAGCTTCAACTACTCTTCCCTATTTGTGTTGGTGACTTACCCTTGTCGGGAGCTCTACGGGAGGCACCGACAAACGATCTCTGATTGAGGAGCTTTCTTCGCGGGAGTAAAGCTATAGGGCAACTATATTGTCCTATCGGACGTAATTTTCTAGGCCGATAATGCGTTTCAGGCGCGTTTGGACCTCCTTTTTCAGAAAGCAAGCGATTTCAAGCACTGTGGTAAGTCATTAATTCTCTGCAGAAATCTGTTTTAAGAACTGCAGGAAGACAGATTGGCTGTGCAAACACTGTGGGTGCTGCAAAGAGGTCAACAATTGCCATTGGGTGTATGTATGCACATTGAGGTCACTGGTTGTGACATTTGAGAGTACTACATTACCGTTGCAGAAATATAGCAGTTTATGCAAAACAAACCAGAGTACTGTTTCTGGTAAAATTTTGTGCCTGGCCTTGAGATGTCGAATGATGGCATAACACAGATTGTGGCTGAGAAGCTTGATAAGAATAACTTCCATGCTTGGAGGTTCAGGTTGACGAATTTCTTGATGGGAAAGGGCTATTGGGACTACATAGAAGGTGAGCATGAAGAGGCACCAGAGATACCGGACATAAATCCAACTGCTGCAGATGTGAAAGAGTTTAAAGACTAGAACCAAGGAGCCAGGAAAGTTATGTATTGGCTCTCCATTAGTATACTGGACACCATGATTGGGCACATTCAGGATGCCATCCCCCAAGGAGGCGTGGGACACCTTGGTAAAACTCTATGAAACAAATACCAAGGCACGTAAGATACAGTTGAAGAACGAACTTCATACTGTGGAGAAAAAGAGCATGTCTGTGAATGACTATGCATTGAAGATAAAGGGTATTGTGGAATCCCTTGCATCTATTAGTGTGTCAGTAGATGATGATGATAAGGTGGAAATCTGTCTACGTGGTCTCGGGCCACAATACAAGGCGTTCAAGACGTCTATTCAGACTCGAGAAAACATTCCCAACTTTACAGATTTGGTGTCTATGTTGATTATAGAAGAGAAAAGCTTGGGTGAAGACCAAGAGTTCACAAAACAAAAACAGTTTAGAGCAACAAGCCTTCTACGCAAGTTCAAGTAGAGGAAGAGGTAGAGGAGGCCGTGGACGCGGTCAAGGAGGTGGCCGAACAGGTAATCAGAACTATGGCCAGCAGCAGCAGCAACAACAGTCCCAGAATACACAACAACAACATCAACAACACACAGGTGGAAGAGGCAAATTCAGAGGCAGGGGGAGTCAAAGAGGATGTGGAAATTGGAAAAGGCAATATAATGATGCACATGAATGCTTTTATTGTGGTAAGCCTGGACATGTGTAGGCTGAATGTTATAAGAAGCAGACTGACATGCAAAATGGAAAAGTGCAGCAGAACAACTATGCATCCTCCAGCAGAAACAATGAGGATAATGAAAGGTTGTTTGTTATGTAGCATGTCGTGAATGCCATGTCTGAAAATGTTGAAGCAGCTCAAAAAGATGATGTATGGTATGTGGATTCAGGTGCTTCGAACCACATGACAAGTCATGGGGAGTGGTTCAAGGAGATGAAAAACCTTGAAAGACCAAGTTTTGTGGAAACAGGAGATGACACTGCTCATCCAATTGCCCATGTTGGAGATGTGCCATTGTCTATGCAGGATGGCAAAGTGAAGTACCTTCCAGATGTACTTCACGTTCCGAACATAACAAAGAATCTGGTTTCAGTTGGCCAGATGATTGAGCAGGGTTTGCAGGTTCGCTTTAACCCTGATGGTTGTTATGTTGAAGACTTTAAAGACAAGTGCAGGTTGGTTGCAAAATTCAACAGAGTGGGCCGAATGTTTACGTTGAATGTAGACATGCCTGAAATGAGTGCTGCAGACACAGACATTTGGCATAAAAGAATTGGACATGTGAATGTGCAGAGAATGAAGTATATGCACACAAAAGGAATTGTGACAGGGCTGCCAAAGTTTAAAGTGGAAGGTATGCAGAGAATATGTGAAGCATGCCAATTTGGAAAGCAAACAAAGCATGTATTTTCACGTAACAGATATGTGAGTAGAAATGCACTAGATGTTGTCCATTCAGATGTATGGGGTCCTACGAAGACCATGTCTATGGGAGGCTGCAGGTATTATGTGACATTCATTGATGACCACACAAGGAAAGTGTGGGTATATTTCATGAAGGAGAAGAGTGAGGTGTTCACTCACTTTCAGAATTTCAGAGTTTTGGTTGAAAAGCAAACAGGGAAATATGTAAAGTGCCTAAGGTCAGATGGAGGGGGAGAGTACTTCTCCAATGAGTTCTCTAAGTTTTTGAAGAAGAATGGTATTTGGAGACAGTTTACATGCAGATACACTCCGCAACAAAATGGAGTTGCTGAGCAGAAAAACAGGCATATTGCTGAGATTGCGCGAGCATTAATGGATATGCTGCATAGCTATTGGGCTGAGGCTGTTTCTACAGCAGTATACATCATGAACAGGACTCCAACTGCTGCAGCCATACATGATGTAACTCCAGAGGAGAGGTTTATTGGCAAAAAACCTGATTTGTCTCATCTGAAAGTTTTTGGATGCATTGCATATGTGCATGTGCCAGATGAGCTGAGAACTAAGCTGGATCCAAAAGCTGAAAAATGTGTGTTTATTGGATATTCCCTTGAGAAAAAGGGATACAGGTGTTATAACCCTGCTACACGTGAGTTGAGGGTAAGCAGGGATGTTGTCTTTGATGAGATGAGCAGGTGGTATGCTGCTGAAAAAGAAGCTGTTGGGGCTGATGTGAGTGGAAGTGTGGTTGCACAGAATGCAGGTCAGCAATCACAGTCTTTGAGTGGACCAAGAGAGTCCTCATCTAGTGGGTCTGTTGATAGACCATGGAGTGGCAGGCTGCATCATAATACTAGTCCTGAAAATGTGATTAGTACATCACGTAAAGGAAAAGAGAAAGTGGTTGAGCCCCTTGGTATGCCTGACATATCTGCAGGGCATTGTCATGTTGATGGAAAGTCTAGTGGCTCAGATATGAGCCTTGATGAGGAGCTTGGGATCCCAGCTATGAGAACACCTGGTGTATGGAAGCCATGAATGAAAAGCTGCAAAGATCTGGGAGAGTGAAAAACCCTGTGCAGAGGTTTACCTATGATGGTTATGTGGCACATCACTATGCATATATGGCAAAGGTTGTGCAAGTTGTAGATCCCATATGCATTGATGAGGCTGTTGGAAATGTGTGTTGGGAGAAAGCTATGGATAAAGAGATGAATGCACTATATGGAAATGAGACTTGGGATTTAGTGCAATTGCCTGAAGGCAAGAAAGCCATTGGATGCAAGTGGGTGTACAAAGTAAAACATAACAGTGATGGAAGCATAAACATGTACAAGGCTAGATTGGTAGCCAAAGGATATGCGCAGACATATGGCATTGATTATGAGAAAACTTTCAGCCCAGTTGCCAAGATGGCAACAGTGAGAGTTGTGATAGTAGTGGCTGCATCAAAGCAATGGTCTTTACATCAGATGGATGTAAAGAATGCATTCTTGCATGGGGATTTTCAAGAAGAGTGTATATGTTGCAGCCACCTGGTTATGAGGATGTGGGTCACCCCGAGCATGTTTGCAGGTTGAAGAAAGCCTTGTATGGCTTAAAACAAGCACCAAGAGCATGGTCTGACAAGATTTCTGAAAATCTTGTCACTATTGGCTTTCATGTAGCCAATGTAGATTTCTCGCTGTATGTGAGACATGGTGATGATAGAGGGGTTGTGCTTGTTGTCATCTATGTAGATGACTTGATCAGGGACCATGATGCAGAGATCTTTGATGTAAAGATCTTGCTTAGACAGAAGTTCTAGATGAAGGATCTGGGGGAGCTTAGATATTTCTTGGGCATTGAGGTGATTAGGTCACCACATGGTATTGGATTACTGCAGAGACAGTATGGCTTGGACATGTTATCCAAGTATGGTATGACAAGCTGTAAGCTTATTTCTCTGCCATTGGATCAGAATGGCAAGTTGAGTGCAGATTCAGGAGAGATCTTGGAGGATCTTACTATGTATAGGCACATAGTAGGAAGCTTGATCTACATGACGATCACTAGACCAGATTTGAGCTATGCTGTTGGGTTGGTGAGTCAGTTTATGCAGGTTCCACGGAAGCCGCATTTGGATGCATTAAGACGCATACTAAGGTATGTGAGGTCTACTTTGCATTGTGGACTCTTTTATGAGACTGGGACAGAGATATGTGTACATGGGTACACAGATGCTGATTGGGCTAGTAGTATCTCAGATAGAAGATCTGCTAGTGGCTTCAGGTGCTGCTGTGACTTGGAGTAGCAAGAAGCTACCTACGGTTGCTCTATCCAGTACTACAGAGGCCGAGTACAGAGGAGCTGCTATGGTAGCATGTGAGGTAGCTTGGTTGAGAAAGATACTTGCAGATTTGGGTCTATCAGTGGATAGACAAGTTGTCATTTTCTGTGACAACATTAGCAGTATACAGTTGGCCAGGAACCCAGTTTTTAATGCTCGCACGAAGCATATAGAGGTCCACTACCATTTTGTCAGAGAGAAGGTCTTGGCGGGAGACATTGACCTTGTTTATGTCAACACACAGGATCAGGTAGCTGACATCTTCACACAAAGCATTGGGTACAGAGAAGCTCCGCAGATTTAGAGCTTCACTTGGTGTACATGAGATGGAGTTGAGCTCGAGGGGGAGTGTTGAGATATCGAGCTCGTCTAGTGAGGCGGTGGACATTGATGACCCGCCTGGGGGATAGGCCCCACACTTACACCACTCGCATGGTTGGTGAGATCTTGGGTGATATGCAGCCAGTGGGATGACAGGCTGTGTGATAGCCATTCTAGAGACTGGCATAGTTATAGCGCCAGCTCATTTAGTTGGGTTCACACTATAGAGAACCCTTGTATGTATTTAGTTGAGTACCTTTCATATTGTGTGCACTCTTATCTTGTATATGGTGTGTTGAGTGTTGAGTGAAGAAGAAGAAGATTTTCAGCTACTCACCTTGTGTGTTCTCTATTAGGGTTTTGTGAGTGTGTGTGTGCTTGCAAGAGCTCAAGCTCTCTTCCTCCCTGCATCTTTTCAGCTTCCCACACCCACATCAAGGGTCTCAGCTTGAATGTACTCTTCAAAGCTCCCTGCGCTTCTTGCTTTTTTTTTGAACCTCTGTGTTTGAGCTTTGATGTTTTGGATGTCAGGAGGATGGAGTAGCCTTGGGTATCAAATTATCCTAAGGTTTGTGTATTTTCTACCTTTCCTTAGCTTATTAGTTTTTTATCTCATTTAATCAATTTCTTTTGGGATTTCACACCTTTTATGCATTCCATCGGACATGAAAAGTAAGAGTTGATGTTCAAGGTACAAGCCTTTGTTAAGGCTATGTTTTATGCCTAGAATAGACAAAAGGTGTGTTTAGGAGAACAACCAGTAACTACAGCATCGTGCCATACGACATTGATATACATTGTTTGGTGGGGCTGATCAAGGTGCAATACTTTTTGCTTTGTGTTGTCATGTAATGATGAATGAAGTTGAAACTGATGTTAATGCTATGCATGATTAACCTAGATTAGGGTGAGGCTATATTATACCTCCCCTTCCAAGTTTTTAGGCTATCCTCCACCTTGCTCAAGCTATGTGGCATGATGGATGGTGAATGCCCTTACCCTCTAGCATGACAAGAGTGTTGATAACTTTCTTCACATATGCTGTTAGCAACCTTAGGCTGCATGGATTTGTGAGTACATAAACAGCTCTAAGGATCTTGATCATCTTCTTGAATTAGTCCAAGTATACGAGTCATCGTCATCTGTTTTGGATGCACTAGTTGAGCCAAAGAATATTGTTTTGACTTGTATCCATGGTCTTTCTTTGCTGATTTTCTCATCTTTCTCTGCTGCTGATTTTCTCATGTATGTGCAATTGTGGGGAGTGCAAAATGTTTATAAACAATGTCATCAAGAGTGGCAGCAATCTTGCTGAGAAATACAATGCTATGCAGCAGGAAAGTGACTCACTCGTGGATGACATTGTAGTGTACTAAATCTCTCCATGATGCTGGAGTGAGCTGTAGTGTACTTGCAGAGTGAGTACTTGCTGATGTTGGCAAGGTTTGTGAGTACCCCCATGTAGAGCTATAAATATATACTAGAGGGGGAGGGTGGAGCATGGTATGCAAACTGACAGTTGTAGTGTTGTCATGTTTCTGGGTTTACCATCTTTTTTGGTGGAAGTCATGTAGATGTACTTTATTTTTGCAACTAGCAAAGACTCTTCTACTTATGTGTTGATTGGGGCATGACATTCCTTGCTTGAAATTACATCCACATTTCCTTATCAGTATGTGCATTTTAGGCTATGCTTTAATTGAAAGAGTTAGCAGTTACATATTAGAGCAATGTCTTCTTTGAAACCCATTTATTTGCAAGGTGTTAAAGCGATCTATTTAATCACTTGTACTCGAGGGAGCTTCCACAGATAGCCTGCCCTAGTGTCAAAAAATCTGATCCCAAGCGGTGGACTCTTGTGCATGGATGGGCAACTAAGCATTGCCCGTCGCCAAAATGTGGCTATATGAGTAATGGGTTATAGTTGAGGGATATAGTTTTGTGCTGCAGGTTGATATTCTCCCATCATGTGCACCTTCCATTATCTTGCCATTCCACTGTTTGCTTTCGTGTTTTCCCTTAATGCCATACAAACGAGCTAGGTAGTCTAAGGTGAGGAAGCAGTCAACTATTTTGAATAGTAGTAACACTATTTTGCTCACATTGCTTGATTCCATGGAGCCAATATGGTAAATTTGCTCATCCTTGCCTATTTCATATGGTCCTTTTTGTAGCCAAACTGATCAAGTGTCTAACTTTTGAATCTATGTAGAAAGTTTAATCAGCAAGACAGAAGTGCTTTGTATTTGTGTGATGAATACATATGGAATGTATTTGAATGAAGTGGATTGGGTGCTTTGGCTTGGGGCTATGAGATTCTTTCTGGTCCTCTTATGAATTGGAAAACTCACTAGACGAGTTGGGAAGAGAACAAAAGAAGATTTGAATGAAGAGAAGGTGTCCATTGAATATTTAGCAAGCCAACTTTATTGGAAAAAAGTAGTGCAAAAAAACTATCCTTCTATGAGAGCAGGTGAGTGATTAATCTTCTCGCTATATAGGAGAAGCCATGAGCTACTTCATGAAAGTAGCCAATTTGATAATCTTTAGCATTCAATTGTTTGTAATGATGGAGAATGAGCTTATGTGGACACAATTTGCAAATCTCTTAGTTTGTGTCTTCTTTTGTTAATCTTGTGTTTGCACTATTTAAGCTATTAAAACATGTGTTGCACACATTATTTAAATGTGATTGGTAGCATGGGGTTGTCCATCATTAATTGGCATAGAAAGAGTGTGTATGTTGGCTAATCTTAGTTGCGAGTTGAGAAAGGGGTGAAAAGAGAACCGTGACAAGTGTTATTTTACAGATTTGTGAGTATTTTCTTGCAGATTTGTGAGCATGTAAAGTATATGTATACATGTATATATTATGTGTTCATATAAATGTACACATTTGAAATAAATGTAGGAGAGGGTAAAGTCTGGCTGTGGACAAGAACACAGGTACAGCCACTAGAGATGGAAGGGACAAGCAAGTACAATGAAAGGTCCCATTGCCATGCTATGAATCACAACTTGTTAAGATTTATATTCCCAATTATAAGATTCTTCTATAATATATTTGAAAAACCCTTACTAGAGGCAAATGGTTGAGAATAAGAAACTATCACCATGTTTGGCCACTTTCTTCTTTCTCTATATAGGAAGAATAAAACATTCACTAGATAATTTCCTACGAACATATCTAGGAAAAGTGCAAACTAGGGAAAACGAAACACTTTACTAGATATGCTAACTAGGTAATACGTGCATGGATTTCGTTATATAGGAAAATTTGCCTATGTAGGAATTTTTTTCTCTATATAGGAAACTTTCCTATATAGTGAACATTTCCTATGTAGGCCAATTTTCCTATATAGAGAAATCCATGGACGTATTACCTAGTTAGCCTATCTAGGAAAGTGTTTCGTTTTCTCTAGTTTGCACTTTTCCTAGATATGTTCATTTATACCTAGGGAATCATCTAGTGAATGCTTTTTTTTTTCTTATATAAAGAATGAACAAAAGCTCCTTGTGTTCAATTAGGTCACCCGAAACCTTAATGCTTGATACAGGCACTAAGGCTAGCACAGGCAGACACCGTAGGGGTAACCCTAGTCTTGTACCGATGAGATGGAAGAACTAGGTGACCAAGAAGACAACCCCCCCAAACACAACCTAAGAGCAACTCAAGGGCACAAGAAAACGTAAAAAAGGACCTCGTGGATGGTAGGAATCAGACAATAAACCCCAATACGCTTCAAATCAATCCGTGTACACAAAAACCCCAACACGCTTCAACAAACTTTAAGCGTGTTGGGGTTCTTGAAGATCTCTTTCTCTCTCTCTGTCTCTCATTCACTCCGGCTTACCTGCATCAACCTATTTATTTATAATAATGATCTATGCTCCGTTGATCTCTCTTTCTAGTGTACTTCGATGGATGAATAGAGGGTTGTTAAAGGAGGAGAAAACCCGTGCGAGTTGGAGAGCAGAGGAAAAAATAGAAGAATATCACGACGTTTTAAGCATGAGTTGAAGCTTAGTAAAATGCCCCAAAAGTGTAGTAGCATGCCTCAAAAAGATTACATCACAAACTAATACATAAGACATCAAGCTAAAACATCAGAGTCATTGCCTTCCTCCTCGAGCTCGTAGCTCGAGCTCTAATCCATGGTGGTGGTTTCACTGAGAAGGGACTTTAAACGCATTCCTATATAGTAAAGTTGAGTCTATCTAGCAAATTTAGACAAATTTGCTAGATCTCAACACACATTTTTCTTATCCAATCTAGTAGACATGATTTCCCATATATTGATCTAGCAAATAAGTGGTTCCTATATAGAAAATGGCAATATCTATATAGAAACCGACTTTACATCTAGTAATGAAGTGATTTCTATGTACGAAATGTGAATATCTATATAGAAAATTAATCTTACAACTAGTAAATAGGTTTTCCCTATACAGGAAATGATGATAGCAAACATCATTTCCTATATAACATTGTGAAGTGTCTATATAGTAAATGATAATAATCATATAGAAAACCCACCTCACAACTAGCAAAGAAATTAAGTCTATATAGCAAATTCGAATACCTATATAGGAAATATAACTTTCATCTAGTAAACTAACGATCTCTATATAGAAAATAATAACATCTATATAGCTAAGAACTCACAATGTATATAATTATATGGTCTTGAATTAAAGGTTTCAATCTTCATTAAGGAAATCAAGTATATTAGTATTAAGAAAGCAATCAATCTACATAAATTGAATATTCATTATATTTTTAAAAAGGATTTTAAATTTATAATTAATAAGCTCTGTGTAAAAAAACTTGTATTTTTCTTCTAAATAATATGTATCCAAATACAAGAAGGATATTTGACTTTACAAAATTGATTTACATCCACAAAGACTAGTTTTTTTTCAATAACAATAATGATATTTATATTAGAAACTCTTTAGTACTAAATACTAATTATATGTTTCTAGCAAAAAAATGCATACATCTAAAATTTACTTATGTTATTATAATTTACTTATGTTATTATAATTTACAAGTTTATTATGCCCATCCTTAAGTAATTATCTCACACACCCTTGCTGGGTGGTTGCAAGATGAGGTTATCTAGTTTCATGTCGTGGGCGCCCTTGGCTTTAGCTGGAAAACAGGCATTTTTTCAAGAAGAATAGCCAATCTCTCATAGTTAGCCAAGGAGTTTCACTTCAAGGTCTTCTAATGAAACATCATATGCAAAGTTGGGCACCTAAAACTATAATCTGATCGAATATCCAATAATTGCAAATCCCCTTTTCTTTGGGAACCAAGTTTGTATACAGGCCCTGTCCTAGGTTTAGACAGGTATAGTGAATGTGAGTAAATTGCCTATAACTTTTACATTATTACTCATATGATGTTCCCACTTTGCATATCACAAATACAAATAACATAGAGCTTAACTTGATTTATCGAGTAATTTTTGATGTGTTCTACTATTTTCTATATTATTTAAAAGATATTAGAATTGTTAAAAAACATACTATTTTATCCTCCCACCACATCTACCATTTAAAATGCTCAAATTGTATGGATCTAGTGATGATTAGATTGGGAAAGATTAGTATAATGTGGGTATAAGGTAAAATTACAAATCTAACGGTTTGATTTTTGTAGATTTACTTTGGAAATTTTATTATGACTGTTAGAGGCCCATTAAATCAATAGTAATTTAATTCTAGAAAATTAAATATTGAATCTTTCAATCTAAAAATTCAAGGGATCAATACTCTTGTTGCCATGAATTTATTTAAAAAAAATTGGCTTGATTTGAGTATGGGAAGGTCCATTTTCAATCCTCCCAAGTGAAAATTCCCATATTGTGTCCACTCTCCCCTTTTCAAGTCTAAAACCAATCCTAGTTAGGTTTGGAAATCTAGGCTTGGTAAACTTCACAGCTTAGGTTTCATTCCATGTGTGAGGCTTGGGTAGGCACAAACCTTATATATGCATGCCACTTTATGTCCACGTTGTTGGAAATCATGGATCTAGGACTAGGCTAGCCTATGGAGGCTCAAACATAATGCTAAACATGATTATAAACAAATGACAAAAGCAATACAAAGCAACACAAGATGCACTTACTTGACCAAGAGATTGTGTACTTGAGAATGAATTGTTGTGTGACATTACATTGAAATGACCCTTTATATAGGTCCAAGTACCATATGTGCTTTGCCTTTGCATGTGGGATAACTCCTAGCCTTCACCACATTCATCCACATCCCTTTGACCTTGTCTATGATATGACATAGATCACTTTTTCTAACACCCTTCCTTGATCATGGCATATCATAATGCCCTTCCTTGCTTCTAACATTACATGAAAGAAAAAGCTTAACTCATAAGGAGTATAGCTCTACATTGCGAAAAGAAAATGACATGAAAAACATTCCTACATGAAAACATTCCTCTCCCATACCCCATCATCATCATAGCATCATCATCATCATATCCATGGGCATCATCATCATCTGTCATCATCTATTGGTCATGGAGACCCAACTCCCCATCAATCCCCCCTTGAGGGCTACATGGCCTACTGAGAGATATTGTGAGCATCATAAAAACACATAACCTACATCATCGGTGGTTAGAGGTGTCCATACATAAACATTTGGGTAAGAGAGGGCATAAACATTCGTCATTATGACATGTGACCCATGACATAAGAATAAACATAGACAGCATCTTGTTCATCTTCATTGACATCTTCGTCTTTGTCTTCATCCATTTTTGCGTCTTCATCTGCATCTTTATTCTGTATAGTATCTTCTTCGTCCTGACATTGCACATAGACTGGTCGTGCGTGCATTCCCATCCTTGAGGCATCGGCATAATGCATAGAATTTTCCAAAAAAGAGGTAAAAGAACATCCTTCCTTAAGTGCCATAGGAACAACCTCTTATATTGCTTTAAGGTTTTTAAACCTTAGACTCAAAATAAAGAATAAATCCTTTATTTTCAAATGAAAACGGCCGGATTTTATTCCACCGGCGCTGATTTTGGATTTGTCAGCTGCACTGATTTCGGATTTGTCAGCTGCGATCTCTGATCTGGTCAACTGCCTTCTTCTTTGTCTCGCCGTTTCTGATTTCTTGTGCTGAGGAGCTGAAGAGCTCGTGTTGGTTGTTGCTGCCAATTGCTGCCAACTGTGTCGAGCTGTGCGTGGAGATGGTTGAGCTTCTTCTTTGAGTGCTGCTGCTACTTTGATGCGTCGCGCTGCTTCGTGCTTTTGATGTTTTTGCCTGCTGACGACATTGCTGTACGCCGTTTCGTTGACTGCTTGAAGGAGCCGCCTGCTGCTGCCGGTGTGAAGCTGCTGCTTCTTTTCTTTGCTTTGGCTGTAGTAGCTGCTACTGCTGCATGTGGGTTGGCCTTCAGGTTGAACTGCTTCTTCGTTTTCTGCCTGCTGCCGCTTCTGCAAGCTTGCTACGCTATCGCTGCGTTTGATGCTAGTAGTTGCTCTGATTGACGAGTGGATGCCCGCCGAGCTGCTCTTGCCCAAGAGCTGGTTGTTGATTGAGCCGTCTCTTTGTGTAAGCTCTGCACTGCTATCACTCTTCTTCTCTCTTTGCTGTGAGTTTCTTGTGCAGAGGATATTGTGCTATAGCTAAGAGCTTTGATGAAGCTTACCAATGAAGCTTCTATATCATAATCAAATGCTAAGGATCTCCTAGACCAAATCTATAGCTCCTAAAATGAGATCCTAATAAAACATGTAAAGGAGGAGAGAAACCCTAATGCAATGCTAACTCCTAATGAAGAGACTAATGCAATGAGAGGAATTTAATCTCAATTTTAATGCATACTTACATGGTCAAGGTTAGCAGCTTCCATTTTCGGGCCACTCCCAAGGCTAAGTAAGATTGCATTAAAAATACTACTCATCATAGCCTAGCTTAACCTAGCTCTGATACCATGTTGGAAATCATGGATCTAGGACTAGGCTAGCCTATGGAGGCTCAAACATAATGCTAAACATGATTATAAACAAATGACAAAAGCAATACAAAGCAACACAAGATGCACTTACTTGACCAAGAGATTGTGTACTTGAGAATGAATTGTTGTGTGACATTACATTGAAATGACCCTTTATATAGGTCCAAGTACCATATGGGCTTTGCCTTTGCATGTGGGATAACTCCTAACCTTCTATCCACATCCCTTTGACCTTGTCTATGATATGACATAGATCACTTTTTCTAACACCCTTCCTTGATCATGGCATATCATAATGCCCTTCCTTGCTTCTAACATTACATGAAAGAAAAAGCTTAACTCATAAGGAGTATAGCTCTACATTGCGAAAAGAAAATGACATGAAAAACATTCCTACATGAAAACATTCCTCTCCCATACCCCATCATCATCATAGCATCATCATCATCATATCCATGGGCATCATCATCATCTGTCATCATTTGTTGGTCATGGAGACCCAACTCCCCATCAATCCCCCCTTGAGGGCTACATGGCCTACTGAGAGATATTGTGAGCATCATAAAAACACATAACCTACATCATCGGTGGTTAGAGGTGTCCATACATAAACATTTGGGTAAGAGAGGGCATAACATTCGTCATTATGACATGTGACCCATGACATAAGAATAAACATAGACAGCATCTTGTTCATCTTCATTGACATCTTCGTCTTTGTCTTCATCCATTTTTGCGTCTTCATCTGCATCTTTATTCTGTATAGTATCTTCTTCGTCCTGACATTGCACATAGACTGGTCGTGCGTGCATTCCCATCCTTGAGGCATCGGCATAATGCATAGAATTTTCCAAAAAAGAGGTAAAAGAACATCCTTCCTTAAGTGCCATAGGAACAACCTCTTATATTGCTTTAAGGTTTTTAAACCTTAGACTCAAAATAAAGAATAAATCCTTTATTTTCAAATGAAAACGGCCGGATTTTATTCCACCGGCGCTGATTTTGGATTTGTCAGCTGCATTGATTTCGGATTTGTCAGCTGCGATCTCTGATCTGGTCAACTGCCTTCTTCTTTGTCTCGCCGTTTCTGATTTCTTGTGCTGAGGAGCTGAAGAGCTCGTGTTGGTTGTTGCTGCCAATTGCTGCCAACTGTGTCGAGCTGTGCGTGGAGATGGTTGAGCTTCTTCTCTGAGTGCTGCTGCTACTTTGATGCGTCGCGTTGCTTTGTGCTTTTGATGTTTTTGCCTGCTGACGACATTGCTGTACGCCATTTCATTGACTGCTTGAAGGAGCCGCCTGCTGCTGCCGGTGTGAAGCTGCTGCTTCTTTTCTTTGCTTTGGCTGTAGTAGCTGCTACTGCTGCATGTGGGTTGGCCTTCAGGTTGAGCTGCTTCTTCGTTTTCTGCCTGCTGCCGCTTCTGCAAGCTTGCTACGCTATCGCTGCGTTTGATGCTAGTAGTTGCTCTGATTGACGAGTGGATGCCCGCCGAGCTGCTCTTGCCCAAGAGCTGGTTGTTGATTGAGCCGTCTCTTTGTGTAAGCTCTGCACTGCTATCACTCTTCTTCTCTCTTTGCTGTGAGTTTCTTGTGCAGAGGATATTGTGCTATAGCTAAGAGCTTTGATGAAGCTTACCAATGAAGCTTCTATATCATAATCAAATGCTAAGGATCTCCTAGACCAAATCTATAGCTCCTAAAATGAGATCCTAATAAAACATGTAAAGGAGGAGAGAAACCCTAATGCAATGCCAACTCCTAATGAAGAGACTAATGCAATGAGAGGAATTTAATCTCAATTTTAATGCATACTTACATGGTCAAGGTTAGCAGCTTCCATTTTCGGGCCACTCCCAAGGCTAAGTAAGATTGCATTAAAAATACTACTCATCATAGCCTAGCTTAACCTAGCTCTGATACCATGTTGGAAATCATGGATCTAGGACTAGGCTAGCCTATGGAGGCTCAAACATAATGCTAAACATGATTATAAACAAATGACAAAAGCAATACAAAGCAACACAAGATGCACTTACTTGACCAAGAGATTGTGTACTTGAGAATGAATTGTTGTGTGACATTACATTGAAATGACCCTTTATATAGGTCCAAGTACCATATGGGCTTTGCCTTTGCATGTGGGATAACTCCTAGCCTTCTATCCACATCCCTTTGACCTTGTCTATGATATGACATAGATCACTTTTTCTAACACCCTTCCTTGATCATGGCATATCATAATGCCCTTCCTTGCTTCTAACATTACATGAAAGAAAAAGCTTAACTCATAAGGAGTATAGCTCTACATTGCGAAAAGAAAATGACATGAAAAACATTCCTACATGAAAACATTCCTCTCCCATACCCCATCATCATCATAGCATCATCATCATCATATCCATGGGCATCATCATCATCTGTCATCATTTGTTGGTCATGGAGACCCAACTCCCCATCAATCCCCCCTTGAGGGCTACATGGCCTACTGAGAGATATTGTGAGCATCATAAAAACACATAACCTACATCATCGGTGGTTAGAGGTGTCCATACATAAACATTTGGGTAAGAGAGGGCATAAACATTCGTCATTATGACATGTGACCCATGACATAAGAATAAACATAGACAGCATCTTGTTCATCTTCATTGACATCTTCGTCTTTGTCTTCATCCATTTTTGCGTCTTCATCTGCATCTTTATTCTGTATAGTATCTTCTTCGTCCTGACATTGCACATAGACTGGTCGTGCGTGCATTCCCATCCTTGAGGCATCGGCATAATGCATAGAATTTTCCAAAAAAGAGGTAAAAGAACATCCTTCCTTAAGTGCCATAGGAACAACCTCTTATATTGCTTTAAGGTTTTTAAACCTTAGACTCAAAATAAAGAATAAATCCTTTATTTTCAAATGAAAACGGCCGGATTTTATTCCACCGGCGCTGATTTTGGATTTGTCAGCTGCACTGATTTCGGATTTGTCAGCTGCGATCTCTGATCTGGTCAACTGCCTTCTTCTTTGTCTCGCCGTTTCTGATTTCTTGTGCTGAGGAGCTGAAGAGCTCGTGTTGGTTGTTGCTGCCAATTGCTGCCAACTGTGTCGAGCTGTGCGTGGAGATGGTTGAGCTTCTTCTCTGAGTGCTGCTGCTACTTTGATGCGTCGCGCTGCTTCGTGCTTTTGATGTTTTTGCCTGCTGACGACATTGCTGTACGCCGTTTCGTTGACTGCTTGAAGGAGCCGCCTGCTGCTGCCGGTGTGAAGCTGCTGCTTCTTTTCTTTGCTTTGGCTGTAGTAGCTGCTACTGCTGCATGTGGGTTGGCCTTCAGGTTGAGCTGCTTCTTCGTTTTCTGCCTGCTCTGCCGCTTCTGCAAGCTTGCTACGCTATCGCTGCGTCTGATGCTAGTAGTTGCTCTGATTGACGAGTGGATGCCCGCCGAGCTGCTCTTGCCCAAGAGCTGGTTGTTGATTGAGCCGTCTCTTTGTGTAAGCTCTGCACTGCTATCACTCTTCTTCTCTCTTTGCTGTGAGTTTCTTGTGCAGAGGATATTGTGCTATAGCTAAGAGCTTTGATGAAGCTTACCAATGAAGCTTCTATATCATAATCAAATGCTAAGGATCTCCTAGACCAAATCTATAGCTCCTAAAATGAGATCCTAATAAAACATGTAAAGGAGGAGAGAAACCCTAATGCAATGCTAACTCCTAATGAAGAGACTAATGCAATGAGAGGAATTTAATCTCAATTTTAATGCATACTTACATGGTCAAGGTTAGCAGCTTCCATTTTCGGGCCACTCCCAAGGCTAAGTAAGATTGCATTAAAAATACTACTCATCATAGCCTAGCTTAACCTAGCTCTGATACCATGTTGAAAATCATGGATCTAGGACTAGGCTAGCCTATGGAGGCTCAAACATAATGCTAAACATGATTATAAACAAATGACAAAAGCAATACAAAGCAACACAAGATGCACTTACTTGACCAAGAGATTGTGTACTTGAGAATGAATTGTTGTGTGACATTACATTGAAATGACCCTTTATATAGGTCCAAGTACCATATGGGCTTTGCCTTTGCATGTGGGATAACTCCTAGCCTTCACCACATTCATCCACATCCCTTTGACCTTGTCTATGATATGACATAGATCACTTTTTCTAACACCCTTCCTTGATCATGGCATATCATAATGCCCTTCCTTGCTTCTAACATTACATGAAAGAAAAAGCTTAACTCATAAGGAGTATAGCTCTACATTGCGAAAAGAAAATGACATGAAAAACATTCCTACATGAAAACATTCCTCTCCCATACCCCATCATCATCATAGCATCATCATCATCATATCCATGGGCATCATCATCATCTGTCATCATTTGTTGGTCATGGAGACCCAACTCCCCATCACACGTGAGCATCGAGAGGATCCACATAAGCAGCTTGCCACCTCCACCCTCCATGTCAACATGGTCAACCTAGTTGACTCCCCACCTCATCATCCTAGTCATCATCTTGCCACCTTTGCATGCCACCTCGCACATGGTGACATGGCATGCCACATCATGGAATTGCCACATCAACCATAATAGTGCCACATGTCAAGAGAATGCCACGTGTCATGCACGCTTGTGACACGTGGCATCTCCTTCCCACCTCCCCTCTTTTTTCAAAAACGTATTTTTGGAAAAGTTAATTTAGTAATTTAGAGAAATAGAATATAGAAATTTAAATAATAAAATATATGTAACTTATTAAATAAAAGAATTTTAAATCACTAATTTTAAAGGATTATATTTTGGGATTAGATCAATAAAAATATTATTAAAGATCATATTATTAATTTAAAAAAAATAAATTTTTTAATTTTATATTTCTTGAAATTTTTTTATGTAGAATAAACCTTTGAATAAAATTTAAAAAAAATACTTTATTTAAAAAAAGCAGTTATATAATTATAAAATAAAAGATATCTTTAAAGATATATTTATATATCTAGTAATGATAAATATTTAGACTTGTTAATAAATATTATAACTAATATTAATTTTTAAGTGGATAATAGTTTATCTTTAATTATCTTTATATTTATCTTAGTTATCCAATCAATCTTAGATAGGAAATCCAATGAGATTTGAAGTGGATAACCTATTTTTCCTATATAATCACACATCTCTAGTACTATCCCACACTTATCTCTAGTACTATCCCATCATTGAGCTTTTATAATATTTTCTCTCTTAGCTTCCTTGAGAATGGGTTCTCAAAGTCGTACGAGTCGGAAACGTGATAGGACTAGACTCCCCCCCATCCACCAAGTTCAAGAGGAGGAGAGGAGAAGGGTAGCTCGTGAGAGAAAGAGAGAGTGGAGAGCACGTCAACGAGCAACACCTTCCGTTGGCGATGATCCAAGCCTTGCTCCTCCTCTTCCACTTCCTCTCCCTTCGCCCTCTTCCCCCCTACCCCTTAGTTTAGATAATCCACATGAACCCGCCCTTCTTGAGTCCTCTCTTCTACAAGAACCCACCCCCCTCCTTTGGGTGCCCTTCGTGTGGATAGGAAAGAACTATCAAAGTCAGGGGCACATCGTTGTGCCCATGCAATCTTCCATTCCTATTTCAAAGACCTCACGTCTTCATCACAGGCATGTGTGCTTGATGCTTTGATTGATCTGCCCAACATGGCCAACTGCAGGGCGCTTTCCGACATTGGGTGGAGGTCGAAGAGAGAGGAGAGCTAGCATGGCGGTGCTACAAAGTGTTCGTCATTCCTATATAGTTAACAAGAAGAGGAACTCTGCGGACGCTTTGGCTGCTCGACGGGCTATTGTGGCAGCCATAAGTAGCTCCCAAATGAAGGGTAAGGTTAGTGCCACATCTCGCATCCTTTCCATAGCACCACACGCACTTAGAGTTGGGTCTATTAGGCGACAAAGTTTAGATGCCAATGAGGTTGGTGCTATGTGGGGCGAGTAGTGGTCGTGTAGCTAGGCACGATCGCCTACTAGATGAAACCACTAGAACCTTGATAGAAAGTTTTTGGGAGGAGAATTGTCGTGCATCGCCAGTTTTCAAGAAAGCTTTGCGTAAGAGAGTGACAAGAGGAGTGTTCATTGAGCACGGTGCTTGCTTTCTTGAAATGACCCAAACTGAGTTGTATTCTCAGTTTGTGGCTTCGTATCCAGAGCTTAAAATTGGGCAAAGGTCATTTGAGGGGTGTAAGCCTTGGTTTGTGAGGTACTCACGTCAGCGTGACACATGTTGTTGTCGCTACCATGTTGAGTTCAAACTTTTTTATGATGTGTTCCGTTCTCTTAGTGGGCATAGAGAGTTGCCTCGTAGTCCACGTGATTTCATCCACTCTCTTTTGTGTGCACGCACGGAGGATGCCCAGTTCCATAGGATGCCTTGTGTGGAGAGCAATTGCACATCATGTGGTTCACTTGCACATCTACAGATGGTAGATCTTGATGCAAGTGACCAAGAGATAGTGGCATGGCAACATTATGAGTATGTGACACACCAGCTCCAGAGTGGTGGAAAGTCCAGGAAGTTGCAGCTCGTGGACAAACATACACCACGTTGTCACTTCACAGCCACATTTAGGGAGCAGATCTACCCCTACATACGGCACAGTCATTGTGCCAAGTGGCAGGATCGTCAGTTCCGAGCATGCCTAGCAGAGTTTCCTATTGGTGTGGTCGTCTCTGTGATTGATTTTGCAGAGAACTACACTTTCACACCTTTTCAGGAGATACAATCTGAGTATTACTTCTCAGAGCAGGTAATGGTTATATTTGTTTCATTACTTAATTGATTTTTTGTGTCCTAAACGTATGTATTGCTTACCTCACCAGGTTGCTATTTTGGTCCACATTAGCTATCGACATGCAGAGGCTCATGTAGATGGGATAGCGAGTAGCCCCGAGACCCATGTCATTATTCGAGAGTATCATTTCTATATCAGTGATGATCGTTCACATGATGCACATTTTGTGCAACAGTGTTTTCGTCTCCATGACGATTTTTTAGGAGATTGTGGGATCAGACATGTCCAGCGATGGGTTTGGTCGGATGGTTGTGGCGCACAGTTCAAGTCATCACGTCAATTCTATTGGCTCTACAGGTAGTACTTATGGCTTTCTTACATTTACAATTAAACTAAATTCACTAGAATATCTTAAAGAAAACAATAA
Organism: Cibotium barometz; assembly: GCF_041138505.1. Classification (NCBI taxonomy): domain Eukaryota; kingdom Viridiplantae; phylum Streptophyta; class Polypodiopsida; order Cyatheales; family Cibotiaceae; genus Cibotium; species Cibotium barometz. Next base: position 29,465,172 of record NC_141060.1, read on the forward strand.
CTAAGACTATCTTTTATGGATTTATAGGTGGCATGTGCAGTCTAGTATCCCAATGATTTGGTCATTCTTTGAGACTGGTCACGGGAAGGGAGAGCATGATGGTGCGGGCGCGTGTGTGAAACGTGCCTTGAGGCGTCATCAGCTGCGACAGGATGCTCAGCGGTTCAGAGATGCGGGCCACGTAGTCGAGTGGTGCTCCCAACATTTGTGTGGGAGTGCAGCATCATCGTACCCCAAACGTGATGCTCGGATTGTCAGGAGATTTTTTTGGCATGTGGATGGTGGCATGATTGACCGTAGAGCCTCCCATGATTGTGACACAATACCTGGCACCTTGGGCTTACATTCCATCAGGAGCACGTGCATGGCGGCCCCCACGATTTACACACGACGGTTTGCATGCTTCTGTGGAGCATGTATGGATGGCGATTGGTCACATTGTGCCTCGAGAGGATGGGCAGATGCATGGATACAGACATTCCTCTCCCCCGAGCATCCTTCACATCCCCCCAGTGGTGTCTGATGAGCACACAGGTCCTGTGTTCATGGTCAGTTATGATGACCTGACAGATTTGCTACAGGAGGGTGATGTATTTGCTGTTATTGCCAGTGAGGGAAATAGCCAGGGAGTAGACTACTATCTGATGAGTTGCACTAGGCCAAAGTGCATGCTTTTGACCAGGATACAGTGGATGATCATGGGTTTTCTTATGACGCCCATAGCATGATTGTGGCAGGCCGGTTCTACCAGCAGATTCGACTTCATCGGGGGAGTCTTGAGTTCCAGCAGTGGGGGGGGCCCACTCCCACATGCTTGCAAAGTTTGGTCACAATCAGAGCATGTTTGGATTGGTGATTAGCGCCCAGTCCGGATTTTTCAAGTCTCTTGGTGCTTAAGAGGCCATGGAAAATCCGGGCCTTCCCCATACCATCGTACCCAAACATGCTCCGATGGGGACCAAACTTTGCAAGCATGGGGGGGGGGCTACTCCCACATGCTTGCAAAGCTTGGTCACAATCGAAGCATGTTTGGATTGGTAATTAGCGCCCAGTCCGGATTTTTCAAGTCTCTTGGTGCTCAAGAGGCCATGGAAAATCCAGGCCTTCCCCATACCATCGCACCCAAACATGCTCCGATGGGGACCAAACTTTGCAAGCATGGGGGGGGGGCCCACTCCCACATGCTTGCAAAGTTTGGTCACAATCGGAGCATGTTTGGATTGGTAATTAGCGCCCAGTCCGGATTTTTCAAGTCTCTTGGTGCTCAAGAGGCCATGGAAAATCCAGGCCTTCCCCATACCATCGCACCCAAACATGCTCTGATGGGGACCAAACTTTGCAAGCATGGGGGAGGACCCACCCCCACATGCTTGCAAAGTTTGGTCACAATCAGAGCATGTTTGGATTGGTAATTAGCGCCCAGTCCGGATTTTTCAAGTCTCTTGGTGCTTAAGAGGCCATGGAAAATCCGGGCCTTCCCCATACCATCATACCCAAACATGCTCTGATTGTGACCAAACTTTGCAAGCATGTGGGGGGGACCCACCCCCACATGCTTGCAAAGTTTGGTCCCCAGCGGAGCATGTCTGGGTACGATAGTATGGGGAAGGCCCGGATTTTCCATGGCCTCTTAAGCACCAAGAGACTTCAAAAACCCGCACTTGGCGCCAATTACCAATCCAAACATGCTCTGATTGTGACCAAACTTTGGAAGCATGTGGGGGGGACCCACCCCCACATGCGTGCAAAGTTTGGTCCCTATCAGAGCATGTTTGGGTACGATGGTATGGGGAAGGCCCGGATTTTCCATGACCTCTTAAGCACCAAGAGACTTGAAAAATCCGGACTAGGCACTAATTACCAATCCAAACATGCTCTGATTGTGACCAAACTTTGCAAGCATGTGGGGGGGACCCACCCCCACATGCTTGCAAAGTTTGGTCCCCATCAGAGCATGTTTGGGTACGATGGTATGGGGAAGGCCCGGATTTTCCATGGCCTCTTAAGCACCAAGAGACTTGAAAAACCCGCACTGGGCGCTAATTACCAATCCAAACATGCTCTGATTGTGACCAAACTTTGCAAGCATGTGGGGGGGACCCACCCCCACATGCTTGCAAAGTTTGGTCCCCATCAGAGCATGTTTGGGTACGATGGTATGGGGAAGGCCCGGATTTTCCATGGCCTCTTAAGCACCAAGAGACTTGAAAAATCCAAACTGGGTGCTAATCACCAATCCAAACATGCTCTGATTGTGACCAAACTTTGCAAGCATGTGGGGGGGACCCACCCCCACATGCTTGCAAAGTTTGGTCCCCATCGGAGCATGTTTGGGTACGATGGTATGGGGAAGGCCCGGATTTTCCATGGCCTCTTAAGCACCAAGAGACTTGAAAAATCCAGACTGGGCGCTAATCACCAATCCAAACATGCTCTGATTGTGACCAAACTTTGCAAGCATGTGGGGGTGGCCCCCCCCACATGCTTGCAAAGTTTGGTCCCTTTCGGAGCATGTTTGGGTACGATGGTATGGGGAAGGCCCGGATTTTCCATGGCCTCTTAAGCACCAAGAGACTTGAAAAATCCGGACTGGGCGCTAATCACCAATCCAAACATGCTCTAATTGTGACCAAACTTTGCAAGCATGTGGGGGTGCCCCCCCCCACATGCTTGCAAAGTTTGGTCCCTATCGGAGCATGTTTGGGTACGATGGTATGGGGAAGGCCCGGATTTTCCATGGCCTCTTAAGCACCAAGAGACTTCAAAACCCCGCACTGGGCGCTAATTACCAATCCAAACATGCTCTGATTGTGACCAAACTTTGCAAGCATGTAGGGGTCGGTGCCTCCCCCATGCTTGCAAAGTTTGGTCCCCATCAGAGCATGTTTGGGTATGATGGCATGGAGATTTTCAACAAACAATATGATAGCCAAAGTGTTAAAAAATATAATAAAATCAAGAACATCAACTAAAATGTAATGATACTCAATAATGAAAAAACTCATAATGATATAAACATCAAATAAGTACATCAGAATGAAAATGAGCTACCCCAACTAGTCTGAGGTTAGTCACTGCCCAAAAATCTAAGTACAATGTAAGTGAGCTAACCCAGCTAGTCTGAGTTTAGTCACTATCAACAGCAACCCAATCAAAATCGTCATCTCTAACTGCCGGTCGACGTGCGCATCGAGGCTGCTGTGCACGTCGAGGAGGCTGTGCCGGCTACGGGGGTCATCGAATGTCTACGGGGAGGTCTGCCTCAAAGGCAGGATCGTGAGCTGGTGCCGGTGTACTCGGGAGCTCACGAGTCCCAAAAGCTGCTATGGCCCTCTCTCTCTCTCTACGTCGTGCTAATGCAAGACGCCTCTGTCTGTAAACCCAAAATCTATAATTTGCAATGGTACGTGTCTGCCACTCTGCTCGTGTAAGCTCCTCTGCTGTAAGGACACGCTGCTCATGAGAAGCAGCACTGCTGCTAGCACCATCACCCGAGGTGCCACTAGGGCCAGCACCACCCACGCGCTCATATGCTGTGACCTGGCTCTCATGTAGGACTCTCTGGTAAGCGTCAAACTCATGTGAGCTCCACTCTATCTCAGGAGGCACCTCAGGCTCCTGGGCTCTATCGTCGAAGGCGTCGAGTCCCAAGTCCATAGCTGATGTAAAGTCGACAGGCCTGCCAGTCCTGGCATCTACTCGAACGAGGCCTGGGTGAAGATCATCGATGCCCAATACCCTGTACGTCGCTAGGTCGACGCGTGCACGGCAGGAGGGGCATGCTGAGAACCGGACTAGCTCCTGGGTGATGCAAGACAAGTGGAAAAATGTCCACATCCCAGGGCATATCCGCCTGTACTATCAATGTCCTCGATACATAAAGAGCAGCACGCATCACGTAGGAAGGGTGGTGAATCCTGCGGGAGAGGTCGTCGAAAAACCTCTGTGATGACAGGCCGTGGATATAAAGGTAGGTAAGGCACTGTCACGTCCGAGGATCTACGAAACTCTCGAACATGCAGCATCAGCTGCTCTGCCCTGTGCTGGGCAATCTGCTCCATAATCTGATGATGCTGTGCCTCAGCTCTGGAGCTCTCTACCTCGGTCCGAGCCTACGCAAAAAAGTAAAGCATTAAAATAATTGATTAGTCTCTCATTAGGTATTACTTAAAGAAATTTATAACTTAGGACCTTAATTATAACTCTTTTACGTGCAAGAGAAACCTACCTGCTGGATGTCGGACTCTCTCAGATGCTGTGCCTCTGCAGTAGCTGCCTCTGCCATCTGTAATGCAGCTCTGAGGCGGTCAATCTCCGCTCTCGCCTCTACCAACTCCTGAGTGAGCCTCTCAGTGTGGTAGGTGTGGGAACCTATGTGACACAATCAACCATGCTGCTCATGTAAAAATATAGAAAAGTATATATAAACATGTAGATAAATGACCAAAAAAACTTAAGACGTAATATATATGTAAATACCTCGACATCTGTCGTCGGTATAGATCGTGAGAACAGGCGCACCACGTGCTGGATGCTCTCCGTGGTACTCCGTACGTCAATGCCGACCTGGGTGCCAAGAGCCTCTACTGTCGACAATGGCACAAATGAAGGATCTGTGGTAGGTGCTACACGAAGGGCTGGTGGAGGCCGCCTACCCTGGTCCTGGAGACGGCCTCGGCCAGCACCACCACCCGGACGATGGCTGGTGTAATCCACCTCCTCCCCTAAGACAAACTCTGCATATAACTGCTTTGCGAAGTATATGGGAATCTGGCGGTTGTTCGGCATCCTCCCATATGCGGCAATATATCGACTATAGATATGTGCCGCCATACGAGGATGCAAACACCGCGAAATAGTGAGGGGCTTGCCCGCCCCAGGCCTCATCCCACGACTATCGAGGAAAAGATCTAGGTAGGCTCCATCCCTAATAGGAGCAAGATCACAGACCTGACGATATGTCAGGCCATGTGACACAGGAGCAGTGCGATGGTGGGCTATCCACTCATCTACATAAACAATATCGTGAAGGCTACGAAGGGACGCAAGCATCGCCTCCAAGTCTGCCACGATATGTAATGTAGACGGAGTGTCTCTAGCACTCCTACGGATAGCCGCTAACTTGCGGTCTATCTCCGCGATGAGGTCCGCAATAGATGAGCGGCCCTCCTCGTGTGACTCCATGCTAAAACCTAAGCCAAATGTGAAGGGTCCAATGTGAAGGGTCTAATGTGAAGGGTCTAATGCTTAGTGCTAAGTAGCACTAATGAAGCTATAAAACAATGCTAATGGGCTCACTAATGCTAATCCAAATCAAGAGAGCAAGGAGAGTGAAAACGACTTGTGACAATGAGGCAAAAAAAAAAAGTTTTTCGATTTTATAACCTCGATCGAGGTTCGGTAACATCATGCAATTTAGGGTTTGCAAGATTAACGCTCTGGATATTAGGGTTAGTGCAACATACGGCCAAGATACACACCTAATTTTAGGGTTGGGGAAGGATCGACGGCTGAGATTTGATATTACTATCTCGTTCGAGGTACATGGACGGCCACGATTTAAAGGCATTACCACGACAAGGTATCTCGACGGTCAAGATTCATTATATACCTCGATCGAGATATTTAAACGGCCGAGATCGCATCTTCCAACGTACGTGAATGGACGGTATAGATTGCGTTTACGTATCTCGATCGAGATAATTGGACAATGGATATTGCATCTACGTATCTCGATCGAGATATTTGGACGGTGCAGATTGTATCTCTGTATCTCGATCGAGATATTTGGACGGCTGAGATTTGATCTCAGTATCTCGATCGAGATATGGGGACGGTGGAGATTGTATCCCATTACCTCGAACAATGAATGGTCGTGATTTGATGTTAATTTCTCGTTCGAGATACGTGGACGATGGAGATGTGCTAGTCAAATATGCCTAGGGGGATACAGCGTGGCCCTGATGTGGATCCGAGTGGCATAGATATCTCGATCGAGATAATGTGGTGGCAGTGACATGTATTGGTGACATGGATGACGCCTAGAAACCCGGACCTGCTAGCGTGGCATTAGTTGGCATCTCGATCGAGATATGTCGATTTAGGCTCGAGAGGCACGTGTCGTCTTTTAATTCGCGGCACTATCACGATCGAGGTACTCCGCCCGAGATGCATGGATGTCCCAATTTTAGAGAGAGTGAACGAAAGTGAGTACCCTCATCTTGCAACCACCCTGCTTCATCTCTCTCTCTCTCTCTCTTTCTCTCTCTCTCTCTCTCTAGATGTACCTAATTGAATGTTGCTTTAATTTAAGACTTCTCAATTCTAAAAGAGGGTCATCCCATATATAGTATTAAAAGATGTCTCTCTTGATCCTAAAAGAGGGTCATGCTACATATAATATTGAAAGATTCCTCTCTCTCTCTCTCTCTCTCTCTCTCTCTCTCTCACACACACACACACACACACACACACACACAACGAGAGAGAGAGAGAGAGAGAGAGACTATTATTCTTATAAATAATATGTACCAAATACAAGAAAAGATATTTGACTTCATAAAATTGATATACATCCACAAAGACCAATTTTTTTCAATAACAATAATGATATTTGTATTAGAAACTCTTCAGCTCAACTTAAGTAATTATCTCATGTGTACCCTTTCATAATTTTACTATGTCCTCTCTCTCTCTCTCTAATTAACATAAAATCATATATATATATATAATAATATATATATATATATACACACACACACACATACATATATATTAGAGAGAGATAGTGAGCGACAAAGAGCAAAAAGAGTGAGAGGATGGGTAAGAGGGTGAAGAGATAATGATAGGAAGAGAGGGTGTGTATGTGCATGTCTATGAGAGAGAGTGTGAGAAGGAAAGAGAGAGTGTGTGAGAAAGAGAAAGAGAGATCAAGTAAGAGATTCACAAAGAACGAGGAGGAAAGGAGGCGTAGGGGTAGAGAGAGAGAGTGTGTGTGTATTGAGAGAGAGAGAGCTAAGCTAGAGATAGAGAGAGAGAGAGAGAGAAGTAAGCAAATGTGTTTATGCATGAGAGAGAGAAAGATAGAAGTAAGCGAATGTGTTTATGCATGAGAAAGAGACACACACAGAGAGATTAGAGAGAGAGTGAGAGGAAGAGAGAGTGCGAATGAGAGAGATGATGAGCAAGAGAGTAGAGAGATAGCAAGAGGAAGAGAGGGTTAGTGTGTGTCTATGAGAGAGAGAGAGAGAGAGAGAGAGAGAGAGAGAGAGGTAGTGAGGTAGAGAGATAATTATGAGAGGTTTGTGCATTTCTCTCCCTAAAGGATTGGAGAGAGAGTGAGGAAGAGAGAAGAGAGAGAGGAAAAGAGAAGAGGGAGTGAGAATGAGGGAGAGGATGAGCAAGAGAGTAGAGAATTGGCGAGAGGAAGAGAGGGCTAGTGTGTGTCTATGAGAGAGAGAGAGAGAGAGACAGAGAGAGAGAGAGAGAATTATGAGAGGTTTGTGCATTTTTCTCTCCAAAGGATTAGAGAGAGAGTGAGAGGAAGAGAGAAGAGGGAGTGAGAATGAGAGAGAGGATGAGCAAGAGAGGAGAGAGATAGCAAGAGGACAAGAGGGTTATTGTGTGTCTATGAGAGAGAGAGAGAGAGAGAGAGAGAGAGAGGTAGTGAGGCAGAGAGATAATTATGAGAGGGTTTGTGCATTTTTCTCTCCAAAGGATAGAAATATAGTGAGAAGTAGAGAGGGTGTGTGTGTGTGAGAACACATAAAAAGAGAGATTGAGAGATAGAAGAGGGAGAAAAGGAGAGATGGAGGTATAGAACATAGAGATAGTGTGTCAAGGAAAAGAGTGAGGGTTGAGAGAGAGAGAGAGAGAGAAGAGAGAGAAGAGGGAGAGAAGAGAAGATATGGAGGTATTAGAATATAGAGAGTGTGTCAAGGAAAAGAGTGAGGGTTGAGAGAGAGAGAGAGATATAGAAGAGGCATAAAAGGAGATATGGAGGTATAGAATATAGAGAGGGTGTGTTAAGGCAAAGAGTGAGGGTAGAGAGAGAGAGAGAGAGAGAGACATCGCAAAGACATTGGTGAACCAGTGGTGGATGGTGTATAGGTAGGAGGATGCACATTAGTCATCACATGTAAGCAAGGTGGTCTAACAAAGCATTTTTTAAATGCCAAAATTCCTACATGTATGTGTATCTAATTGAGATCTTATTGTACTTGTGTATATTCATATTAGATGTACCTAATATGATGTTGCTTTGATTTAAGACTCATCTCAATTTTAAAAGAGGGTCATCCCACATATAGTATTGAAAGATGCCTCTCTAAATCCTAAAAGAGGCTCATCCCATCTATCATATTGAAAGCTGCCTCTCTCAAACACACACATTCATCGACTTACTCAAAGCATTTCCAAATTGAACCAACTACTTGCACTCTATTCGTTGGCCATGGTTGATAAAAGCATTCCATATCCTCTACATCAACATCCAGTAGAGTTACTTCGCACGATCGGAAACAGACTTATATTTGTCGTGCGGATGCAGACTGGGGTCATCAGGTTGTTCAAGTATTGCAAGAGGTATGTGGCACAGGTGCATTCGGCATGGGCTGAAGCACATTTGGCCCCGAAGCTATTCAAACATGAACTGATTTTGGGTATGCTCGGGGACGCAATGGTGGTCACTTTTCTTTGGGTATTTTTCTGTTTTGTTGAGTGGATTTCCAGCCATGTGGTTTTGACAGAGCTAACTTAACTTTATTGGACTACAAGGTAGACCAATGGTTGTGAATGCATCTCTTAAGCCCAGTGAGAATGTTAGTGCACAGCCTTATGAGAAATGTTGCTCTTGTGACATTAGGGTGGAGTCATTGTAAGCATGTGTTGGAGATTAATGGAAGTCACATACCCAGTCCTAACATCTCTTAAATTTGTCACTTATTTGAGCTTCTATCTTGATGTCTATGTTGGAGTTTTTGGGCTTGAACTTGTGTTATATGTTGTGTGATGCTGCCAAGGCGGATAGAATCAAATTCATTCTCTTTTATGTTCATGCTGTTGATTTTATTGCTTCTTATGCTAAGCCACGGGCGGAAACTTCACCTTGGTATTTGTAAGTTGAGAACAATATTCCTTTGGAAATTTGTGGCATGCCAAAACTATCAGGAGTCTGCTGCCTTTAGCAGGGGTAAGTAGTACTTCGTTTAATATCAGTCTATGGTCCTCCGTAGGGCCCTTACACATCTAGACTGTCTAATGGTCTGATGGCCCTGCGGAGGGGGTGGGGTTAACTAGCAGACAATCAAGAGTCGTGTTGCCTATAACAGGGGGAAGTAGTACCTGGTTTAATATCAATCTTTTGTTTGTGTGGTCCTCCTTAGGGCCCTTACACATGTAGACTGCCAAGCTATGCTATCTCAACATCTGATGGCCCTGAGGAGGGGGTGGGGTTAACTAGACAATCAGGCCTGTTCACAACATGGGCTACTATGTAAAGGTGGGTGATCCGATGTTTCTAGTGGTTTTGCAGAGACCAATAAGACAATTTGCTACCTCAATATCAGCCCATATGAAGTCATTGTGAAGTTGATCAGAGGACTGTTGTACCCAGCAAACGTAGCTGATGTGTCACCTCCCCGTCATCATGATGGAATGGAGTGGCTCTATATCCACCCATTCTGCATAACGCATATTCGGAAATGCATGCGGTGCCCGTCATGCCGAATCGATGTTTGCATGATCACTTCCTACTCCTTGAACTATGAAGGTAGTTAAGGATGCCTTCCCTATAAAGCATTCTTTCTTAATTCACCGGAAACTGATGAGGCAGTGGATTGCAGAATCTATAAGGTGTTTGACACCTGAAGAATTACACACTTTTGTATTACATCCCATATGAGCTCATCTCGGAAATCAAGAAAAGGTATGATTGTGTGCCAATTCATGTGTGCAGTTTCTTATGGTGGCCTCAGAGAGGGCACACCCTGGGATTGGTGCTAGGATAGTTGGATCTGTCGAGGATCTGTCATAGCAATGGAATGTGAAGCTAGCCAGGTGTGTGGTGTGAAGCCACCCTTAATGACTTGTATTGAGGTTTTTCTTTGGTCTCACATTTTCAGTCCATGAATAATGCTACTGATTTACGAAAGAGCTATGTGTCCTGTTTGTATTCAGCCCTTCGTGGTTGTACCTAACGCTTTGTGGCTGTTTTTTCATTAACTAATAGAAGGATCTTTTTCTTGGAAAAAAAGAGCTATGGATCATGTCCCTTTGAAAATATTATCCATAGAGGTTGGCACAGATTTCAGGCATCTTCATCTCACAGAAATAAGAAGGATGATTTTATTGAGAAGTTCAATGAGAAGTTGCGTGTGAAACATGACAATGAGAACCTCCAAATCCTTGATGTGCATCCTATCATTTTTCTATTTGGGGGCTTTGAATGCTATATTGGGAATCCCTCACCTAGTGCTGATATTTAGGTTATATGGGGATGTGGTAGGTAAGAAATTCTCAGCTGATAGAAGTGAGTGAGCAGGACACAGTTTATGACTCTGTCACAGCTTTCATCTTTCTGTATAAGAGTCACATCTTTCTTACATTCAGGAACAGGACGGTGGTGGTTTTGAACTTCCGTGGGGAGCTGGGGACGTTGTTTGAGGGCCATCTTCTATGGCATCATCAAGACTATAATACAAATAACATATATATCACAAGTGACCAAGAGTTGATCATATCATATTGCAAGTCTTAGCTCCATGAATGTATGGATGAAGATATAGGTATGTTCATCGGGAGCTCCTTAAGGTTCAACACGATGACTTTACTCCTCGATTATGAAGGTGACCAATTCTACCAAGATCTGCTAAATCTCTAAATCTAAAACTAATGTGCATTTTTCCTAAGTGTGTAAGTTTTCAAACAGATTGGGTCTCATGTTTGGAAAGCACCCATATTACCCAGCCACCAGCTTTCCCTTATTTGATTCGTTGTTGTGCGACTTTGACTAGATCCATACTTAGCCTAGCCCCATCTGATCCCATGGGTCTAGCCTACTACCATGCGATTGGGCTTATGGAGCCGGTGTGAATTCACACCCCCATAATTTAAGTTCCCTTTTTTGTTACTCATGCACACAACTGCATATTCATGTGCATGCATGCTGGGGTGTATGTGTAAAAGTGCGATATGTACAAAGCGATTTATATTAATGGTAGGGATTACAAGATGTTTTCATACAGTTGTCTCAATTAAGGCATATGCTTATTCTATGTCATATGTTTCCAAATATTCCCTACTATTATCCACACTAATGTGTTGGGAATTGCCATGGGGTAGCTCCTCGTGGTTCTTCACTCGAGCGTGAAGGGTAACGTGCGAGGGTGCAGCAACGCACGGGTCACTAACTCTAGTACATATGTATATACATATATATATACATATACATATACATATACATACTCTCGTGAGAGCATATCTTTGTGCCTCATGAATTTCTCTTGTGTTTCACTTAAGGAAAAAAATTTATACTTATTATTTAGGAATAAATATGTAACTATACTTGTTTTTTTAGAGATATCTAATTGTAGTCCACTCTTTAATTTGCACTCGTGGAAGTACGTCTTTGTGCTTTATAGATTTCTCTTGTGTTTCACTTGAGCAAAATTTTATACACTTATTTTTTTTAATAATTATTACACTACACTTCATCTTTTAATTTGCTCTCATGAAAGTAATTATTTTATTACACTTAATCCTTTTTTTGTACTCATAAAAGTACATCTTTGTTCTTTATGCATTTCTCTTGTGTTTCACTTAAGCAAAATTTTGTATAATTGTGTTTTTTTGGATAATTGTCCAACTATACACGACCCTTCATGAAAGCGCGTCTTTATGTCTTATGGATTTCTCTTGAGTTTCACTTAAACAAAATTTTGTTTACTCATTTTTTTAGATTACTAGAAAATACTTTAAATCTCTCTCTCAAAGTTGACACGTGTGTCTTTAAATATCTACATAATAATATAATATTTTCTAGTATATATAAAAATCAATAGAATAACAACACTTCAATAAAATAAAAAACTTAATTTTTATTGTATTGCTGTTTATAAAATCTCATCTTTCTCTTAGAAAATTATTTTTCTATAACCATTATTGTATAGGGATTTTTTACACATTGGTTTTTTTATATAGAAATATATATTATATATAGTAATTTTTTATTATATATAATAATATTTAATTATATAAATTATTATATACTAATTTTTTGATTACTATGTAGGAAAGTTTTTCTAGATCAATTACTATATAGTGAATGCTTTCATGACTTTTGCTATATAGCAACTTCTTACCACATAGTTTACTATATAATGATTTATTGCTAGTTTATTTGCTATATAGGAAGACCTTTCCTAGAATGAACAACTTGGAAGCGTTTTTTCCTAGATCCCGACTTTTACTAGATATGTTCATTAAAAAAAAATCTAACAAAATGTTTTTTTTCCTATATACGAATATGTTTAAAGTCCCTTGTGACTGCCCTAAGAGTGGGGCTCCAAGCCGGCCTTGTCGTAGACGACGAACTGTTCAAGAACGCCGAAGAAGTTGGAGCCATCGAGAAAGGGGTTCCACAGGCCACTTAGGATGCCGTAGGCTTTAAATCCGTGCCTGCTGTGGTGGGGTGCATGACCCTCCCTTGCCTAAATCCTGCAGAACGACGACAAGGGCTGGCAGGTCCGCCTTCTAATTGGAGTGCGCCCACGCAAGGCACTGCTGACTCAACGTTACACAGGCCGAGAGGACCGTGAAGAAGGAGTAGACATAGGCGGGCGTAGCCGTGGGGAGCAGCAAGATGGGCAACAAACGGAGTGCAGAGCCGCGAATGAGCGTTGTTGGCGACGGGTGAGGGCCTCCTGTGGTGGCCTTGCGCTGCATCCGCCTGCTGGCCTCCCTTATTACGCCCCGGTGCTGAAATCTGAAGAAGGGAGTGTTTGCATGTCCGTAGTTGTCTATGGCCCAGTGAAACGCCCGCCGGTGCTGAAATCCGCAAGCAGATACACGACACTGCGGCGACAGCAACAGAAAGCATGGCGACACAAGCCTCGTCGGCTGAAGCACGGTGTTTGTCTCAGTGGACTACGACGTTTTAACTTTAAAGACGTTTCGCAAGTCTGGGAGTACACTACGACGCGTGGCAGCGGCGACTATTGTCTTTAACAAGGAATCATCTAGTACTTTGTTGACTACATTCTATATTTAAACTATTTTTTTTAAAAAACCAACAAGCGCAAGAATTAATTAAGAGAGACAAAAATTACAAAGTCTGGCTGGGAAACAGCACCACACTCATAGCAATTACAAAACTCTTTATCGCATAGCTTCAATTCTGGATTGCAGAAGAGACACAAAACGAAAGGCCTCCTCCGTCTTCATTTGGAGCGCAAGCTGCTGAGCTTGTACCGGAATGCTTGGTTGAATTGGAGGATCTCTAAGGACTGCATCTTGTGTGGTATACAATCTCATCTGTACCAAGTGGATGTCATAAATCTGCACATGAAAATCAGCAAACAAAATTCTCAGATTTGGAACCTGGTAAGCAGCCTCAAAAGCAGTCGTACATCTATCTTTCCAAATCAACCAAAGGAATTCAGCTCTAACTCTGGCCCAACACCGTGAGAGCACCCCAACCGTATCCCCTAGAAGTAGTTGTTTAGCAGAGGGCAGGCCGCCCAGAGCAAACCAAATCGGTGACAATATGTCAACAGATCTCTGACAATTTCTGAATAGATGCCCAATATCTTCAATGCTAAGTTTACATCTAGCACATACTCCATCTGAGAGTCCACATTTCCTACACTTGTCACCTGTCCAAATGGCTTTATGCATAATCAGCCACAATAACACAGATTTCTTAGGCTGAATCTCTTTAGACCAAATCGAGCAGAATTTGAAGTTCCATTGGTGCCTGTCATAAAGGACTGACCATCTCTTGTTGAGAGCCACATGTACAGGGGTAGACGGTACTGCTTGCACACGAGGGGGGTGACAGAACGCTGTGCCTCCTCTCCAACATAAGCCTTTGAGGGAAATGGGTTCGGAGACTAATATCTGCCATGCCTCATCTTCAGGAAAGATGCTGATACGATCTCGCACCAGCATCACTTCCCAAGGGAGGAGTGAGAATTTTAACAGTAGTTCATCATTAGTCATCCACCGATGGGAGGGAAATTGCCACACATCAGCCCAAACTTTGATGCCCTTCTTGTGAATACGTAGAGCAGTACGTATTGAAATGCTGGACACCGGAGGAACTGGACTAAGAGGAAACCACAGAGAGTCCGAAGCTTTGATAGAGTAGCTGTGTTTGCTTTCCCACACAACCCCTACCTTGTCACGATATTTGTTCCAAGCTTTCCATAAAGAGCGAAGCAGCTCAGACCCTTTAGGTTTGACAGTTTCATGACCTATCAAGATAGTAATCCAAGGCAGATCCTTCCAGCCTGAGAAGTTTTCCAAGGAGAATTGGTCAAAGTTTCTGAATAGCAAACGGGAAGAGCATTCCTCTGGGTGAGAGACAGCTCTAATAATAGTCTTAACAGCAAGACGGTCAGTCCTAGAGCGAGAATATCTACTACCCCCAATCCCCCTCTGTCCCTGGGAAGGCAGCAGAACTCCCATTTGACTTTGGCAGCTCCTCTCCTAAAAGGGTCTCCTGACCAAAGGAAGTTCCTACATAGCTTTTCAATTTCCTTCTGGGGGTCTCCAACAGGTGAGGAAGAAAAGGACGTAAGCAGCTAAAAAATGATTAATTACCAGCACTCTGCCCGCTAACGATAGCTGCATACCCATCCATCTATTCAGCTTGCCCCTAAATTTTTCAACTACCCAATCCCGCCTGTGCTTCAGGGTAACTCCAAAACCCATAGGAATGCCTAGCAATCGAAAGATTTCACTAGCCCGAATGCTCTGACAGCCCTGCTGAGCCAGCCAAAATGGGAGATTTCCTTCAACAGAGAACACGCCCGTTTTTGTATGATTGACTCTTGAGCCAGATGCTAAACAAAAGGTGTCCAACACCTTCCAGAAGGTCAGGAGAGAATTTTGATCATTGATGAGCAAGGCGTTGGTGTCATCCGCAAACCGAGAGAGAATCTGAACACCATTTGAGCTAGGTGAGGGAATGCCTTGGATTAGCCCCAAACTCTGGGATCTTTGCACCATACAATTCAAGCTATCCACAGCTATCACAAACAACAGAGGAGCAAGAGGACAACCCTGTCTGACCGACCTGGCCAGGGGGAAAACATCTGACATTGAGTTATTTAGCGCCACTCTAGCTGAAGCGTTACCGAAGAGGGTTTTAACAAACTGGATCAAGCTCGGGCCAAACCCCATCTTCTCCAGACTGAGTAATACAAAGCTCCACTCCAGCATGTCTCATAGGCTTTGTCAAAATCAACTTTGGCAAAAATAATGTCAATCCCTTTCTCCTGAGCATACTCTACTCCTTCCCAAATTGAAATTACAGCTTCAATAAGTCTTCTTCCATGGATGAATCCTTCCATGGATGAATCCTTTCTGCTTCTGCTGAGATGTGTTTCATTAAGCTGGGAGTGATCCTGCAGGCTATCACTTTGGCGAGCACTTTGTATACAAAATTCAGCATAGTCAGAGGCCTCCAGTTCTCTAGGAGATCCTTAGGTCGTCGTTTGTGGATAAGTTTTATCACTCCCGTATTGATAAAAGTGGGCAAGGCAGAGAACTTCACCGATTCTTCCCAAACCCTCTGAATGAAAGGGGCAATCCAATCTTTAAAGGCAAGGAAGAACTCACCCAGCATACCATCCAATCCAGGACTTTTGTTTGGTTTCAAACTCTCTATGGCCATCTTAATTTCTGAGATTGAAATAGGCACATCAAGTTGACTTGCCAGCTCTGCAGAGATGACATTATATCTAGCCTCCCAGACCATCTCGCGTGCCTTAGCCTTCAACTCACTGGACTGTTCAGGTGTACTAAAGAGCTTTTGAAAGTGATTGCGGACCAGCCACAGTTTTCCTCCTCAGTCCTAGCCATCCCATCATTTGTGGATAGCAGAGGTACAAGATCCCTCACTTGTATTTTCCTCAAGATCTTGAACATTTCTTTAGACGGGCGATCAATCCTACCAGCCCACCACTCTCTAAAGAACACCGTGGCATGCTTGAAGGCCAGTTCCTCCTCAGATCTAATATGGGCCCTTAGCTTGGTGATCTCTTCTTGTTCCTCAGCTATACAACATTATTCTTGGCTTCAAGTTCCATAAGCTGGAGATAGATAGCTTCTCTCCTTTTCCTTCTAATGATAGTAACCTCTTTCCTAAAACCAATGAGAGCTTTTTGGGACTCTCTCAGAGCTTGAGACCAGGCCGCAGCAGGGGAGTGCGCTTTGCTGAATGCATTCACCCAGACCTTCTTGAGTTCTTTTTGCACCACCTTAAGCTGAAAGAGGGAAGCGTCAGTGTGAAACCATGAGTTTCTAACTTTGGTGGCTTTGTCATCCAAGGTGACTACCAGAGGATAATGATCCGACAAACAAGAGGAAAATTTAGGTTTTGACTTGACCGTGGAGTAGATGTTGGATAAATCCGATGAGATGTAACATCTGTCTAACCTTGCCTTCCTGGTGTTATCGCCAGAGGAGTAGTTCTGCCAAGTGAACTCAGCTTCCTCTCCTACATCCCACAAAGAAAAGAGCTCTTTGACTTGGACCCAACTCTCTTTCTCCAATCCTTTGATTACTTGGCCCAGGCCTTTGTATCTATCCGCTAAGGACTCCACCATGTTGAAATCTCCTACAATGACTACTGGGCCATCCATCGCCTTGAGCTCACTCCACAAATTGGCTCTGTCAGCAGCAGCACCTCCTGCATAGACGGAGCAAATCTGAAACTTAACTGGTTTAACTATCTTGGCTGAAATCCAGTTAAAGCCCCCAACCACCGAGTTAGGGGAGACATCCCAATTAGCGGGCACACCCAGGACAGCACCTCCAGAGCCTCTCGAATGAGACGAAGAGAACCATCTATGATCCTCAGAGGCCTCCTTAAGACAGCTAGAAAGATTGTTGCCATTGGTTTTGACCTCCTGGAGAGCTATTATCTCTGATTTGTTAGAGCGGAACCACTGTTTCAGCTTCCTGGCTTTGATGGGGTCTGAAAGCCCCTTGGTGTTCCAAGAGACAATCTTCATTTATGGGACTTCTTATTGGATTTCTTGGACTGGACTCTGATGGGCGAAGCTTGTGAAGCAGCTTGCATAGGTCTTTTGTGGTCTTTGTGGATCTCCATATAGGAGTGGAAAGCCCAGCCCCCTCCACCTGTACTTCCTTGCCTTTATAAGTAGAGGTGTCTCCTGCCAGATATCCAATAAACACACATTTTTCAGCTTTTGGATCCAGCTTAGTTCTCACCTCATCTGGCACATGCACATATGCAATGCATCCAAAGACTTTCAGATGAGACAAATCAGGTTTTCTGCCAGTAAACCTCTCCTCTGGAGTTACATCATGTATGGCTGCAGTTGGAGTCATGTTCATGATGTAAAACTGTTGTAGAAATAGCCTCAGCCCAATAGCTATGTAGAATATTCTTCTCTTCCATCAATGCTCGCGCATATTCTTCTCTTCCATCAATGCTCGTGCAATCTCAGCAATGTGCCTGTTTTTCCACTCAGCAACTCCATTTTGCTGCAGAGTGTATCTGCAGAGCAGAGTGTATCTGCATGTAAACTGTCTCTAAATACCATTCTTATTCAAAAATTCAGAGAACTCATTGGACTCTCCCCCTCCATCTGACCTTAGGCACTTTATATATTTCCCTGTTTGCTTTTCAACCATAACTCTAAAATTCTAAAAGTGAGTGAACACCTTGCCCTTCTGCTTCATGAAGTATACCCACACTTTCCTTGTGTGGTCATCAATAAATGTCAAATAATACCTTAGTCTCCCATAGACATGGTCTTCGTAGGACCCCATACATCTGAATGCACATCATCTAGTGCATTTCTGATCACATTTCTATTACGTGGAAATACATGCCCTCATCTATCTGATTCATATCACATCTATTTATAGAATGTAAGAGAATTCTTATTTTTGATATAAAGATTCTTTACGCATCTATTTATGCGTAAGAAAAACTTCAGTAAGAAATAACCTTTTATAAAAATCCATTTATGCATCTATTTATGCATAGATCCAATTTTAAGGAGAAAAACACTTTCGAAATAAAAATAAATCTTTTATGCATCTTTCTATGCATAAATTAAATTTTAATGAGAATAACTCTTTTGAAATTTAAAAAAAAATTCTTTATTCATCTTTCTATGCATAAAATCAAAATTCATGAGAGTCACTCTTTTGAAATAAAAAAAAATTCTTTATGCATCTTTCTATGCATAAAATCAAAATTGTTGAGAATAACTCTTTTGAAATAAAAAAAAATTCTTTATGCATCTTTCCATGCATAAAATCAAAATTGATGAGAATAACTCTTTTGAAATAAAAATAAATTTCGTTATGCATCTTTCTATGCATAAAATCAAAATTGATGAGAGTAACTCTTTTGAAATAGAAATAAATTTCTTTATGCATCTTTCTATGCATAAAATCAAAATTGATGAGAGTAACTCTTTTGAAATAGAAATAAATTTCTTTATGCATCTTTCTATGCATAAAATCAAAATTTATGGGAGTAACTCTTTTAAAATAAAAATAAATTTCTTTATGCATCTTTCTATGCATAAAATTAAAATTGATGAGAATAACTCTTTTGAAATTAAAAAAAATTTCTTTATGCATCTTTCTATGCATAAAATCAAAATTTGATGAACGTAACGCTTTTATTATTTAAATTAAATCTTTTATGCATCTATTTATACATAAATTCAATTTTAATGAAACTAATACTTTTATAATAAAAAAATTCTTTTATGCATCTATTTATGCCATAAATTTAATTTTAATGAAATTAACACTTTTATAATAAATAAATTCTTTTATGCATCTATTTATGCATAAAAATCAATTTTGATGAAAGTAACTCTTTTATAATCAAAATATTTCCAATATGCATCTTTCTATGCATAGAATGAAAACAACACTTTTATAATAAAAATATTTCTAATATGCATTTTTCTATGCATAGAATAAAAATAACACTTTTAGAATACATAAGCGGTGGAGATTACTCTTTTTTAATAATAAAAAGATAAAACTTATTTCACCAAATTTTAAAAAAAAATTCCATAACCTCCTTTGTATGGGTGGGTGACCATTTTCAACTTTTTTCACTCTAAAATTTACTAGAAATTATCCAAGATGATTTAAATCATTCTAATCTAATCAATTTCCACTTTATTAAGAGTAAACAATATGAAAAGTTTAGTTCCATCAATTTGATTACACATCTAGGAAAAAGAAAGGCTGAATTCAAGAATGAAAAGAAGGGGGAAAGCCTTTCCAGCAAGGCATAACATCCATTTTCATTTTAAAGAAAGCAAAAATCACGAAACGATAAAATAGAATCAGAAAAAGTAGAATTTCTAACTTACTAGGAGTTTTGTGAGCTTTCCTATGGCTTGGAAAAGTGCACCATTTTAATCGTACGGAGGCTGGTCAAGACCTGGGCAAGCTTTGTCGCGTGAGCTATCCTTTGAACACTCCCCACACCAGCTATTGCAACCGAACTTCCCTTAGAAAAATACATACCAAATGCTCCCTCTAGCATTCTGGCGTATGACAGTCCTTTAAGAAAACAGGGTTTCTATGCAAGTTTTCAGTTTGATTTTTCTTTTGAATACAATGAGCATATCTTAAATCAGTATTCCCGATCGAATTACTGAATTTCATAACAGAATTTCTCGAATTCTGTAACCTTGATCCACAGATCAATTCGAAGGGTCTCAAACTTAGTTCCAGGTTTGGTGGGAGATTTGAGTTTATTTTTCGGAACTGATCACATCTTCTTTCCTGGAAACTGATGAAAGAGTTTGGTCTTGATCATAGTCTGATTCAGGTTCGAATCTGATTCAGGTTCGAATCTGATAAGATTTTTCCTCCTGAACTATCTTTCTCGAAAAGGGGGTGATATTTTAGTTACTATTTTACTAAATTTCATTCATTGAATATTCACTTCACTGATTTCTAAATTAATCACAAATTTTGATGAGGAATAAATTAATTATTTATCTGAATATTTTGACTTCGATAGATTTTTTGAATTTTCTCTTTACAATCCGAGTGAATATAAAACGATAGCAATTTCTCTCTCAGAGTATTTACTTATTCATTTATCAAATACTCATAGAAATTAAACAAAGAATTAAAGCAAATTCTAATTTTGATATAAAAAAGTTCTTTAAGCATAAAAATCAACTTTAATGGGAATAACACTTTTATATAAAAGAAAATCCTTTTATGCATCTATTTATGCATAAAATCAATTAAATAGGAATAATACTTTCAAAATAAAAAGAATTTCTTTATGCATCTTTTTATGCATAGAAATTAAATTCAACAAAAATAACTCTTTTATAATAAAACAATTTCCATTATGTATCTTTCCATGCATAGAATTTAAATTCAATGAGAATAACACTTTTATAATTAAAAAAAATTCCATTATGCATATTTCTATGCATAGAGTTTAAACTCAATGAAAATAACACTTTTATAATAAAAAAATTTCCATTATGCATCTTTCTATGCATAGAAATTAAATTCAATGAAAATAACACTTTTATAATAAAAAATTTTCATTATACATCTTTCTATGCATAGAAATTAAATTCACTGAAAATAATACTTTTATAATAAAAAATTCCCATTATACATCTTTCTATGCATAGAAATTAAATTCAATAAAAAAACACTTCTATAATTAAAAAAATTCCATTATGCATCTTTCTATGCACAAAATTTAAATTCAATGGAAATAAAACTTTTATTAAAAAAATTCCATTATGCATCTTTCCATGCATAAAAATTCAATTCAATGAAAATAACACTTTTATAATAATAAAATTTCCATTATGCATCTTTCTATGCATAGAATTTAAATTCAATGAAAATAACACTTTTATAATAAAATAATTTAAATTTAAATTCAATGAAAATAACACTTTTATAATAAAACAATTTCCATTATGCATCTTTCTATGCATAGAAATGAAATTCAATAAAAATAACACTTTTATAATAAAGAATTTACATTATGCATCTTTCTATGCATAGAAATTAAATTCAATAAAAATAACACTTTTATAATTAAAAAGTTTCCATTATGCATTTTTCTATGCATAGAAATTAAATTTAATGAAAACAACACTTCTAAAATAAAAAACAATTTCCATTATGCATCTTTCTATGCATAGAAATTAAATTCAATGAAAATAACACTTTTATAATTAAAAAAATCCATTATGTAACTTTCTATGCATAGAAATTAAATTTAAAATTAATATCAGTGATATCCATGCATATTCATAGGTGAATATGTACATGGAGTAAATAAGAATACTTCTTTTAGAATGCACAAAACGGTGAGAATTACTCTTTTGGAATAACATAAAAATAAACTTTATTTTCCATAAAATTCAAGAAAATTTTGGCATAACCTCCTTTGTATGGCTGACCATTTCTCAATTTTTATCATTTTATTTTCAATTTAAATCAACCCCAATTAGATATAAAGGACTCTAATCTACATAATTTTTAATTTTTAAGAGAGTAAACAATAAGAAAAGTTTAATCAATCTATTTATTAATCATTCGAGGATAAAGAAAGACTGGATTTTTAAGGAAGAGAAGGGGATGGCCTTTTCATCAAGGCATAACATCAGAATTCACTTTAATCAACTAAAAAATACAAGAAAATCAGAAAACCATATATTTGAATTTAAAAAGTAGAAATTTTAGCTTACATGGAGTTTTGTAAGCTTTCCTTTGGCTTGAGGGATTGAGGATTCTACTCTTGTTTGGATCAAGAGTGGCAACCAATTTCTTTGGAGAGGATTCAGTAAAAAGAAAATTGAATTATCAAGAGAATTCAATGTGATTGGCTATGGGTAAGAGTAGAGTAACAGTGCATAAACACTATTAAGCTTTTACAAAGGGGGAGGCTTCTATTTATAGGAAAGAGTGAGCTTCAAACCAAGCAAACTGATTCTAGAATTTTCCAGATCAATTTGGTGAATTTTTTACTATTTTTTGGGTCAGTTCAGCTTAATTTTTGGAACTAGACTTGAAATAGGAGAGAGGAGAGATGAAATAGCTCACTTAATTGATTTAAAATTTGGGAGTAATGATGAGAAAAAAGGCACCTCCTTCATGAGGGGGAATCCCCACTCTGAGGTGTCAAATTTTTATTTTTTTAATGTTTCCTTTGGTCCTTAGTCCACTCTTCATCTTATGTGAGTAATTATTCATTTTTGGGGGGTTTTTATTTATTTCTTCAATTTATCTCCTCCCTACATTTGGATTAATCTTATTGGTTCCACAGAACCTTAATCCAAAATTTTCAGAAATCTGTACCCTTAGGCTAAGGTCTTTTGAGCACATTATACTTTATTTCTAATGCACCTTAGGAATTTCTTTTTAAACTTTTGTTTCAAGGAAATTTATTTTAATAAGAAAGGATATTTTTCCATCCAAAGATATCTAAAAATTGAATTACCTCTCTCTAGAATATTTTCTCTCTATAGGCCAAAACAGGTAGAAACAAGATCTTTTATTATTCTAAAGAGGGGATTGATTACAGAGGGGAAGAAACTGGACATCTTGAGGGGCTGGGGAAGAATCTTACATCCTATCCCACTTGAAAAACGCGAGATGTCCTCATCTCGCAAACTGGGGGTAATCCCGCATCAGTTGTTTGGCTTCTTTCTCCCAAGTGGTGTCTTCAAAAGGAAAGAACTTCCATTTGACTAATAATTCTCTTAGAATTTGGTTCTTGAGAACCCTCTCTCGAACATCAAGGATTTCTTCAGGTTGGAGTTCCATCAGTCCTTGGGTTGAAGAAGTTAAGAGTTCATCATTAAGCACATGGTTTGGGCTTAGTACATACTTCTTAGGTAAGCTGACATTAAATACATTATGTACTTTGAGATGAGGAGACAGAAGAAGTTCATAGGCTAAGTCACCTACTTTCTTTGTAATCAGATATGGCCCACAGTATCTGGGGGATAACTTCTTGTACTTCCCAAGAGATACAGAACTTCTTTTGGGGCATACTCGAATGAAGACCATATCTACTCTACATTGAGGTTGTTTAGGTGTCAATGCAAGTTGTCCATACTTGATTACACCACTACATTGCATTTTGGAGCCTTGAAAAGCGTGTCAATTCAGGGTATCTCGGACTGTGTGAAACAGTTCATCTTGGGATTCATACAGGTTGATTTTCTACATCAAATTTGAAGATTTGTGGTTACTTTGGAGTATCTGGAACACTCATTGGAGTGTGGTTGAGCTGAGGAAGGCTCGGTTATACAGATTTGGACGAGTGCGGAAGGTGCACATTGAGTAAACATGTCGGATAATCCAGTATAGATTGTTGGTGAAAAGCTGGATAGGAAGAACTTCCAGGCATGGAAGTACAAGATAAAAAGTTTCTTGAAAGGAAAAGGATTTTGGAATCTCATTAACAGGTGCTGAGCCAGAGCCTGAGCTACCTTGACAACCTACACAGCAGCAGCTTATTGCTCATAAGCAATGGTTAGAGAGAGCATTCAAAGTGCTGCATTATCTGTCTATATGTATTTCTGATGCTATGCTCATACACATACAGGATGCTGAGAATCCCAAAGATGCATGGGATACTTTGGTCAAGATGTTTGATACAGATACAAGTGCTCGCAAGTCTCAGTTGCGACAGCAGATACACAATGTGAAAAGGAATAAAAGGAGTATACATGATTATGTGCAAGAAATCAAGAAGTTTGCAGATGCATTGGCCACAATAAATGCCCCCATGCTTGATGATGATTTGGTGGATATTACCTTGCGTGGTCTTGGCAAGGAATACAAATCTTTTGATACATCTATCTCAGTGAGGAGTATAGGTTTACTAGACTTTGATGAGTTGGTTTCCCTCTTGCTTGTTGAGGAAATCAAGCTCAGTGATTCATTTCTGGATGCATCTACCAGCCATGATGACAATGGCAGGAATCAGACTTTCTATTCTCAGAGAGGCTTTAGAGGCAGGGGGAGATTCGCATCACGTGGACGTGGTGGTAATGGTTGTGGATGGCAGGACAGGTCTCCACAACAGAATTCTCAGCCTTCATATGGTGCTCGAGGTGGTCGTGGATATACCCCTCAAAGAGGCAGAGGTAACCCCCGTGGTCGAGGACGTTGGCAAGGCCAACAAACATCTATGCAAGATGTTGAATGTCATTATTGTGGGAAGTATGGTCATATGGCGAGAGATTGTTTCCACAAACAGAATGATTTGAGAGGGGGTAGAGCACAACGTGGTGGTCATTATGGTGGAAATTATGCACAACATGGTGGAAACTATGCATCAAGCCAGTAATGATGGCACTACAAATCATTTGTTCGCCATGAAACATGTTGTGGGTTCAATGATGACAAATGTTGAGAATGATGATACTTGGTATATGGATTCTGGAGCATCAAACCATATGACATGTCATGGTGAATGGTTTGAGCATATGAAGTCTGTGGAAGTGAAAGGCTATGTGGAAACAGGTGATGATACCCAGCATGTCATTACACATGTTGGAAGTGTACCATTGGTCATGCATAATGGTCAAATAAAGTCTATGTCTGATGTATTGTACGTGCCTTCTATCACAAAGAGCTTGGCCTCAGCAGTTGGTCAAATGGTGGAACAGGGATTACAGGTTTGTTTCAACGAGCATGGTTGCTTCATTGAGGTCACCGTTCTCAGAAATCGCATCTGAGGTCGTTTCGGGCTCCGTTTTTGCATTTCAAGTTCTGCAGAGGTGTTTTCGTCATTTTCTGCAGAAATTTCGACAGTGCAGTTTTTTGCAAAACAGGCATACGTACTCTATTGTGGACCGTGCTACATAGCACGAGTTGTTTTCTGTTCAGTATTTGCTTCATTACAGGTAGCTTTTGCATCAGTTTCAGTCAGTGGCCATGGCTGATAACAGCAATGATGTATTTCGCATATTATCTGCTAATGACAAATTGGATGGAGACAGCAAACTACCCACTTTGGGCATACATGATGCAGCATGTTTTGGTTGCAAAAGGACTGTGGAACATTGTGCAGGGTATGGATGTACGTCCAGGTTCTATGGATGTAGGATCTGTTGAGGATGTTGCAGGTTCTAGCAGCTCTACTGTTGCTGCTGTTTTACCCACTACTAAACAAGCTCGTTGGGATGGTAAAGATGCGCAGGCTCATGCCTTGATTGCACTTTCTATCAAACGTAACATCACCCCACACATTCGTTCAGCTAAAACAGCAAAACAAGCTTGGGATATTCTAGCTGGTTTGTATGCAGGTCGTAACGAGGCAAAAATCGCTTACCTGCGTAAAGAGCTAGAATTGAAGATTATGTAGGAAGATGATGACATGAATGTTTTTCTTGCTGAGATTAAAGATCTCAAAGAACAGTTGATTTCTGCAGGTGAGATTATTCCTGATCATTCTCTTGTGCAGACTGTTCTTGATGCTTTACCTGAGACATATCAGACTTTTGCTTCCACGTGGAGACTTCTTACTGAGGACAGACCTGATGCTGTCAAGTATGATACTTTAGTCAACAAGCTCTTGCAAGAAGCGCAGTCCAAAAACAGGGCCAGGTAGCGTGCAATTGATCAAGCATTTATGGCTGCCCAGCAAGCAGAGAAAAAGTGGTAAGGTAGCCCCTTCCACTATTTCTTCTCCTATTAGTAGGTCTGCAACTTCTTCACCTTCCACCACAGGTAGCAACAATAAGTCTGAGAAGGCTCTTGATAAAGGTAAGAAAAAGACCAGGTGCAACTATTGTAAGGCAAATGATCATGTCATTAAGAATTGCCCTAAGCTAAAGGCTAAAGAGGCAAAGAAGAAAGAGTCAAATGCAGCCACAATAGCGGATGCTTCTACAAATGCAGATTCTGCAAATGTTGTGCAGGATACAGAATGGGCGTTTAGCGTGTATTGCCAGTATGACCCATCTGTACATGATGCATGTTTGGTAGTTTCTGTTGACTCTCATGTTTGGTATTTTGACAGTGGTGCTACAAAGCACATTACCTCGCATCGTGATATGTTCACTTCTCTTGAGGCTATCCCTAATGGGAACACTGTCACATGTGCCAATAATGCTTCTTACCCAGTGAAGGGTGTTGGTAAAATTATGCTTACGGCTGCAAATGGCAGCGCTTTCACACTTTCAGATGCTTTGTATGTGCCAGGGATAAAGAAGAATCTATTGTCTGTCTCTGCGCTTGCTAGACTTGGACTTGTAGTCAAATTTGTGGATGACAGATGTACTGTTCATGATTTGACTTCTGGTGATACGATTATTGTATCTGGCACCTTGTTTCGTGGGCTGTATAGGCTCAATTCTTATGACAAGTGTGTGGAAGATTCAGCAAATGCAGTTTCTGATGAAAAGGCAGTTTCAGATGCAAAACTATGGCATGCTCGTTTTGGTCATCTGAACTTTGCTAGTTTGCTGCGTTTGCAGAAATTTGATATGGTTGCTTCATTGCCTCCTCTTGAGGCACCATTAAAACATGTTTGTGAAGGCTGTATTTTGGGCAAAATGCAGTGTTCTACGTTTCCAAAGGATGGTTCTGTGCGGGCCACTCGCAAATTTCAACTTATACATAGTGATGTATGTGGGCCTATGCAAACTCCGTCATTCGGTAAACACTTGTACTTCGTGACTTTCATTGATGATTACTCAAGGCATGCATGGGTATATCCACTAAAGGCAAAGTCCGAAGTGTTTTTGTGCTTCAAACAGTTTTTGCTTATGGTTGAAAATGTATCTAATTGTAATGTGGGCACCCTCCGTTCTGATCGAGGGGGGGAGTACATGTCTAAAGAGTTTGATGCATTTCTTGCTAGTCGTGGGATAAAACACCAATGTACAGTGCCGTATACCCCTCAGCAAAATGGTGTTGCGGAGAGAAAAAACAGGTCACTTATGGAGATGGCACAATGTATGGTCAAGAGCCAAGCTTTGCCACATGCGTTTTGGCTTGAAGCTGTCATGTGTGCTGCATATGTACTCAACACTAAGGCCTTGCAGTCTATTACTCCATATGAAGCTTGGCATGGCAGGAAACCTTCTATTGGTCACTTGCGTGTCTTTGGTTGCTTGGCCTATGCTTTAGTGCCTGTGCAACAACGCAGAAAATTGGATGATAAGGCTGTCAAATGCATTTTTGTTGGTTACAGTGCTGAGAGCAAGGGTTACAGATTGTATCATCCACAGTCAAAGCGTATCTTGATTAGTCGAGATGTTGTTTTTGTGGAAGATGCTGTGTAGCCTTTGTTATCATGTACCAAAGAGACAGGTGTGAGCTCACGGGATGTATTTGATACGTTGTTGCCTCTATTTACAGGTGGAAATTCAAATGTAAGTCCTAATGAGGCAAATGTAAGTCCTAATGAGGCAAATATTCAGCCTATGCAGATTTCAAACGACATCATAGATCAACCTATTTCTGATGCAGATTTACAGGATGTAAATTATGAGGATAGGGCTGAAAATGAGCAGGCTAGAGGTATGCCTAAATGGCTGGTGCAAACCTTGCGTGATAGTAAAATTGATGCACCTATGTCTAGTCGTACTCGTTCAGGTTCTCAGCATGCCTCCCCCAGGATATTTTTACTGTCACGTAGTCAAGGTCATTACTAACCAAACTGATCCAACCAAACCTGTAAGTCACTTGGTCAGATCAAGGAAGAACTTGCACTTGGATCATAGAGACCAACGCTTTTTTCCTCATCGTCGAGAGGCACAACCGTTGATTCTTTTCCATAGAACAAGACTATCCGGGATTTACTTCATCTATCGTATTATAACAGAATTGAGTCTCATCTTTGAGATCCATCAGTCCAACCCAACCGCCCAACCACTGTAGTGATGGGGTCCATTTAGGAATTTGGTTAGGTTTTGTCCCGGGTACCCCCTAGCTAGATTTTCATGCAAACTTCAAGCTAGTCACACCACTTACACACCCAATATGAAATTGTCTGTTTCACAGATTCAAGTATCTTTAAAACAATCTTTTAATGAAACCATAGAATCACTAATCATAATCCTCCAAAATATCCGGTTGAATTCTAATTTCCAATCATTCCTTCATCGATGTACCTATGGCATCATTGGCAACCAGAACGCTCACCACCTGTCCATTCAGGGGCCTTTTCAATAATTCCTAGCTCATAGTACCTGGCAATATAATCACATAAGAAAATCCAGATGGACTCTCCGTTGAAGATCAGAAAGATCAACCAACAGATCCATATAAAAGAGCCATGGACTCATCCGTTGAGGACCAGCAAGGTCAATCAACCACATCCATGTCCGAATTCAGAAAACAACGCTTACTCCTTGTTCCATTATCTTCCTCGACGCACGCGTGGGTATCTTCAACGACCCAGAGCCTGAGCATCGTGTGGTCAGCACCCTCCAGGATCCTTCGCACATCACCTAGCGCTTCACTCATAGGCCGCTTCCTTGGTCCCTCATCCACCGTACCGGAAGCTCACCATTTAAATCGAACCGAGGCTGGTCAAGACCTCGGCCAACCTTGCTACGCGAGAAGTCCTCCATTGACTCTTCGTCTCAGCTGTGGCAACTTTATCTCCACGACCTCATTCACAAGACAGTCAAAATGCTTCCCCAGCATTCTTGACATAAAACAGTCATTTAAAAACAGGTCATTAATACAGTTTCTATAATGAACTCTCATCTTTCCACATTATTGCACATCAATCCACATTACTTAATCCAAGTCCAATCATATGTATTCCCATCGTCCTTCATCCATTCTCATCCAATCACATCATTTTCCATCTCATCATATGTATTCCCATCGTCCTTCATCCATTCTCATCCAATCACATCATTTTCCATCTCATCACATCTTTCCACGTTTATACTCATCACATCATTTTCCATCCAATCACATCATTTTCCATCTCATCACATCTTTCCACATTTATACTCATCACATCTCATCCACTCGCATCTACCCATATCCACATCTTCCCCGATCCACATCACATCCATTTCACCTCACATCTCATTCATTCACATCTATCCCGATTCACATCCCATCACATCTCATCAATTCACATCACATCTCATTCATTCACATCTATCCCAATTTACATCATATCACATCACATCACATCTCATCCATCCACACTTATCCCGACTCACATCACATCACATCCATTCACATTCATCACATTCATTGTATCCCCATTCCATCACATACACTCTATCCACATTACATCACGTCCACATCATATCTCATTCATTCCATCCAATTTACATCACATCCACATCATATCTCATTCATCCACATCTCATCTCATTCATACACATCCCATCTCATTCATCCACATCCATCTAATCATTCACATGCACGACTATCCACATCTATCTATACATTCACATCTACCACTTCACATCCACATATATTCACATCCACATCTATCTATACATTCACATCTACCACTTCACATCCACATATATTCACATCCACATCTATCTATACATTCACATCTACCACTTCACATCCACATATATTCACATCACATCTCATCCACATCCACATCTCTTTACATTACATCACATCTCATCCACATCCATATCACATTCACATCCATATCTCATCTCTTTAAATCACATCACATCTCATCCACATCCACATCTCTTTACATTACATCACATCTCATCCACATCTCTTTACATTACATCACATCTCATCCACATCCATATCACATTCACATCCACATCTCTTTACATTACATCACATCTCATCCACATCCACATCTCCTTACATCACATCACATCTCATCCACTTCCACGTCTCATTCACATCCACATCTCTTTTCAGCACATCACATCTCATCCACATCACCTTCACATCTCATCCACATCCACATCACCTTCACATCCACATCCCTTTACATTACATTCTTTCACATACACATCCACATCCATTTACATCACATTATTTCACATACACATCCACATCCATTTACATTTACTTCCCATCTCACCCTTTCACATATTCTCTCATCTCATTCTCATCTCATCATTCATATCCACATCCATTTACTTCACATTCATTTTCATCACACCACATCCTATCACATCCCATTCACATCCTATCGCATTAAATTTACATCTTATCACATCTTATCGGTGAAAGCCTTGCACCAATTACAACACAATAGCGCTCACAAATCCCACTCTCCACTCTCTTGTCCCCTTGCTTTCTAGGCGAGGGAAGTTTTTCCGGGTTCGATTTTGGAAGAACCGAGGGTTTAGTCTCTTGTCCAGATATCCGTGGGCGAGGCCTCGAGTGAGAGGCTCATATAAGAGGACTGTTCCTAGTAGCAAGGTTGCTAGGCCAGCTATTTTAGCTGTTTCTTCTGATGATGACTCCTATTCCTCTGTTAGGGATACAGATGACCAACCTATCCAGATATCTGAAAGCTTCAAAAAAAACCTTGAAGATGTAGACAAACTAATAGATGAAGCCAAAGATGTGCATCAAAGAATTCTTCAGATGAACAAGCCAGAGAAGAAAACGGAGGAAAAATCTGTCATGCAGAATTAGAAAGGTCTTAAATCGATGGACTTAGGCCCAATAGAAGTCATTGTAAGACTACTGAACTGTTGTATCTCAGCAATGACTAATGTGATGAAAAATTTGTACATGGACGTGTCTAATCTACAAAGTACTCATAACGATTTTGAAGCAAACGTCTTTAAAATTCAGTTTTAACCAAAGATAAGTTATGAGAATAAAAATTATCAATAATCTATTTTATTATGGCAAAGCACAACACTCACAAAATACAATAATGAGTAGGGCTCAATAAAAATATAGAATGTTTATACAAATTGAGCCGAGCTCAATAAAAATACAAAATCTTTACAACGTTGTCTCTAGACATACAAAATGCCTCTAAGCGGTTTCGGGCTCTCTAGCCTCAACCTTGGCCTCCTCTTTTAACTCAGCCTTGGCCTCCTCCTTTGACTCAGCCTTGGCCTCCTCCTTTGACTCAGCCTTTGACACCTTGGCCTCCTCCTTTGTCTCCTTTGTTGGCACCTTGCCTGCCTTGTCCTTGCCCTTGCTTGTAAATGGAAGCTTCCTCTTTGCCTTGCCCTTGCTTTCCTTCTTAGGGACTCCTTATTTAAAGTTGAAATGCTTAATAGGGGAATGAAACGACATCTTTTTTCTCTTCTTTGATGCACTAGTGCCAGTGTCGAAAATTTCGGACACAGAATCACCTGCCTCTATATTTATGAAAGCCCTTGCATTGGCTGCCTTCAACTGCGTTGTGGTGGAACCCAATTTTCTAGCTAGAGAAATCACTTGTGGTCCCCTCATGCTTTTTTTGCTTGCGTGTACGCTGACCTCCACCTATGGGAGATGAGGCATGAGAATAGAGTTCAAGAATAGAGGTCAAGCGATTGACCATGAGCTTAGTGGTGGTGCTGCTGCTACACGTGGTGAGTCCTCAGCCATGGTAGAGAAGTGTCTTACTTAGAGGACCATTACATAGTGAGTTGTATATGAGCCAAGGAGGAGGCAGAGAGCATGTCATCCTGGAGCTTATAAGTTCCTCTCAAATGAGGATTAGCCATCATGTACATGTATATCACATCATGCTTTTGTATCGACCAATCTACATGCCATTTGTATTTATGGCCTCATGTTACTATATACAACATCCACCAGTTGTATCCTATTTTGATATATATATCAATTGGACTATGTCTTTTGTGATTTTGTATTGCTATAAAGTTTTATATATTAGACTATCTTTTGTGATTTTTAATTTCTATAAAGTCTATACATGTAAGGTGCCATGCTATTCTCTTCATAGGGGACCCCTTGGGCACTATGCAAAAATAGCGCGTGGCAGCACACCGTCCCACCCATCCGACATCCAATGATGGTGAAACTTTGCGAGTGGTGAGGTAGCAACCACCTGGACCCGCTCGCAAAGTTTCACCACAATCTAACATCGTATGATAATGTTACCCCCTAAACCTGCTATTCCCTATTGTTTATATAGGGGACTCCTTGGGCACTATGCAAAAAATAGTGGGTGGCAACATACCGTCCCGACCATCCGGCATTCAATGGTGGTGAAACTTTGCGAGTGGCGGGGTAGCAGCCCCATGGAGCCTCTCAGAAAGTTTCACCACCATTAGAAACCACTCACTTGTTGCAGAGTTTCACCCCCAAACCATGAACATAAGGATACAAAATATATGGGCCACAATTGAAAAGCCAACTCATAATATATATGGGTAGAAGGTACAAACTGAGAGAAATATACAAAATGAAGGGTAGTAGATACAACAAATAAGAGGGAGGAGGCTACAATATCATTCCACATGGGATACAGGTGTTATAACCCTGCTACATGTGAGTTGAGGATAAGCAGGGGTGTTGTTTTGATGAGATGAGCAGCTGGTATGCTGCTAAAAAAGAAGCTGTTGGGGCTGATGTGAGTGGAAAGGTGGTTGCACAAAATGCAAGTCAGCAATCACAGTCTTTGAGTGGACTAGGAGAGCCTCATCTAGTGGTTCAGTTGATAGACCATGGAGTGGCAGACTGCGTCATAATATCGGTCTTGCAAATGTGATTAGTACATCACATAAAGGACCCTGCTACACGTGAGTTGAAGGGTAAGCAAGGATGCTGTTTTTGATGAGATGAGGAGCTGGTATGCTGCTGAAAAAGAAGTGTTGGGGTTGATGTGAGTGGAAATGTGGTTGCACAAATTGCAAGTCAGCAACCACAGTCTTTGAGTGGACCAGGAGAGTCCTCATCTAGTGGTTCAGTTGATAGACCATGGAGTGGTAGGCTGCATCATATTACCAGTCCTGCAAATGTGATTAGTACATCACATAAAGGCAAAGAGAAAATGGTTGAGCCCCTTAATATGTCTGACATTTCTGCAAGGCATTCTCATGTTGACGGAGAGTCTAGTGGCTCAGAGATGAGCCTTGATGAGAAGCTTGGGATACCAGCTATGAGAACACCTGGTGTAAAGAAGGCTATGGAAGCCATGAATGCAAAGCTGCGAAGATCTGGGAGAGTGAAAAATCTTGTGCAAAGGTTTACCTATGATGGTTATGTGGCACATCACAATGCATACATGGCAAAGGTTGTGCAGGTTGTAGAGCCCACATGCATTGATGAGGCTGTTGGAAATGTGTGTTGGGAGAAAGCTTAGACAAAAGTTTGAGATGAAGGATCTGGGGGAGCTCAGATATTTCTTGGGCATTGAGGTGATTAGGTCACCACATGGTATTGGATTACTGCACAGACAGTATGGCTTGTACATGTCCAAGTATGGTATGACAGGCTGTAAGCCTATCTCAGTGCCATTGGATCAGAATGGCAAGTTGAGTGCAGATTCAGGAGAGATTTTGGAGGATCCTACTATGTATAGGCGCATAGTAGGAATCTTGATCTACATGATGATCAAGATATTGGGTTGGTGAGTCAGTTTATTTAGAAGCCTCATTTGGATGCATTGAGACGCATACTGAGGTATGTGAGGTCTACTTTGCATTGTGGACTATTTTATGAAACTGGGACAGAGATATGTGTACATGGATACACAGATGCTGATTGGGCTTAGTAGTATCTCAGATAGAAGATCTACTAGTGGTTTCATGTTTTCTTTGGGGAGTGCTGCTGTGACTTGGAGAAGCAAGAAGCAGCCTACGGTTGCTCTATCCAGTACTACAGAGGCCGAGTACAGAGGTGCTGCTATGGCAGCATGTGAGGTAGCTTGGTTGAGAAAGCTACTTTTGCAGATTTGGGTCTATCAGTGTATAGACAAGTTATCATTTTTTGTGACAACATTAGCAGTATACAGTTGGCCAGGAACCCAGTTTCTCATGCTCGTATGAAGCATATAGAGGTCCACTACCATTTTGTCAGAGAGAAGGTCTTGGAAGGAGACGTTGACCTTGTTTATGTCAGCACCACACAGGATCAGGTAGCTGACATCTTCACCAAAGCATTGGGTACAAAGAAGCTCCACAGATTCAGGGCTTTGCTTGGTGTACATGAGATGGAGTTGAGCTCGAGGGGGAGTGTTGAGATATTGAGCTCATCTAGTGAGGTGGTGGACATTGATGACCCGCTTGGGGATCCTGGGGATAGGCCCCACACTTACACCACTGGCATGGTTGGTGAGATCATGGGTGATATGCGGCCAGTGGGATGACAGGCTGTTTGACAGCCATTCTAGAGACTGGCATAGTTATAGCGCGAGCTCATTTAGTTGGGTTCACACTATAGAGAACCCTAGTATGTATTTGGTTGAGTACCTTTTCATATGTGTGTACTCTTATCTTTGTATATGGTGTGTTGAGTGTTGAGTGAAGAAGAAGAAGATTTTCAGCCTCTCACCTTGTGTGTTCTCTATTAGGGTTTTGTGAGTGTGTGTGTGCTTGCAAGAGCTCAAGCTCTCTTCTCCCCTGCATCTTTTCATCAAGAATGAGAGGTAAATAGATGTGATGAGACGGGATGCAAATCAGATAGATGGGAATGAATGGATGGATGGATGTGATGAGAATAGATGTGATGAGAATGAGAGGTAAATAGATGTGATGAGATGTGATGTGAATCAGATAAATGTTAATGAATAGATGAGATGTGTTAGCATGTGAATCGAGATGTGAATGAATGATGTAGGATGTGAATGAATGTGTTAGCATGTGAATCGGGATGTGAATGAATGATATAGGATGTGAATGAATGCGTTAGCATGTGAATCGGGATGTGAATGAATGATATAGGATGTGAATGAATGCGTTAGCATGTGAATCGGGATGCGAATGAATGATATAGGATGTGAATGAATGATATAGGATGCGAATGAATGATATAGGATGTGAATGAATGATATAGGATGTGAATTAATGTGTTAGCATGTGAATCGGTATGTAGGGAGGAGATAAATGGAAGAATAAAAGAAAATCCCCCAAAAATAGTAAATGCTCACATAAGATGAAGAGTTGACTAAGGATAAGGTTATTAGTTAAAAAAGAAGAGATATTTAGAAGAAATGATGCATTTTTGACACCTCAGTGTGGGGAATTTTCCTCATGAAGGAGGTTCCTATTTCACATGTGTGGTTAAGTTTTAAACTCACAAATAATGAGATATTTTCATCTCTCCTATCTCTTGCTTCAACTAGATCCAAAAAGTAACCTAAATTGACCTGAAAATGGTCAAAAATTGACCAAACTGATCTGGAAAATTCTAGAATCAGTTTGCTTGGTTAGAGGCTCACTGTTTCCTATAAATGAAGCCTCCCCCATTGTAAATGGTTAATAGTGTTTTATGCACTGTTACTCTACTCCTCCCCAGAGCCAAAAACAGTGCATTCATTGATAATTCATTTGTTTTTGACCATTTCCTCTTCAAAAGAATTGGTGGCCACTCATGTTGCAAACAAGAGTAGATCCCTCAAACCATCAAGCCAAAGGGAAGCTCACAAAACTCCTAGTAAATTAGAAATTCTACTTTTTCTTATTCTATTTTATGGTTTTCTGATTTTTGCTTTCTTTAAAATGAAAATGGATGATATGCCTTGCTGGAAAGGCTTTCCCCCTTCTCTTCATTATTGAATTTAGCCTTTCTTTATCCTAGATGTGTAATCAAATTGATGGAATTAAACTTTTCATGTTGTTTACTCTTAATAAAGTGGAAATTGATTAGATTAGAATGATTTAAATCATCTTGGTTTTTGATTTTTGCTTTCTTTATTTAAATGAAAATGGATGATATGCCTTGCTGGAAAGGCTTTCCCCCTTCTCTTCATTATTGAACTCAGCCTTTCTTTATCCTAGATGTGTAATCAAATTGATGGAATTAAACTTTTCATGTTGTTTACTCTTAATAAAGTGAAAATTGATTAGATTAGAATGATTTAAATCATGTTGGATAATTTCTAGTAAATTTTAGAGTGAAAAAATTTGAAAAATGGTCAGCCATACAAAGGAGGTTATGGCAAAATTTTCTTACATTTGGTGAAATAAGATTTATCTTTTTATTATTTAAAAAGAGTAATCCCCACCGCTTGTGAATTCTAAAAGTGTTATTTTTATTCTATGCATAGAAAAATACATATTATAAATATTTTTATCATAAAAGTGTTATTTTCATTAGAATTAATTTCTATGCATAGAAAGATGCATATTGGGAATATTCTGATTATAGAAATGTTAATTTCATCAAAATTGATTTTTATGCATAAATAGATACATAAAAGAATTTTTTTATTATAAAAGTATTACTTTCATTAAAATTGAGTTTATGCATAAATAGATGCATAAAAGAATTTTTTATTATAAAAGTGTTACTCTCATTAAAATTGAATTTATGCATAAATAGATGCATAAAAGATTATTTTTTATTATAAAAGTGTTACTTTCATCAAATTTTGATTTTATGCATAGAAATATGCATAAAGAATTTATTTTTATTTCAAAAGAGTCTCTCATCATCAATTTTGATTTTACGCATAGAAAGATGCATAAAGAAATTTATTTTTATTTCAAAAGAGTTACTCTCATCAATTTTGATTTGACGCATATAAAGATGCATAAAGAAATTTATTTTTATTTCACAAAAGTTACTCTCATCAATTTTGATTTTACGCATAGAAAGATGCATAAAGAAATTTATTTTTATTTCACAAGAGTTACTCTCATCAATTTTGATTTTACGCATAGAAAGATGCATAAAGAAATTTATTTTTATTTCAAAAGAGTTACTCTCATCAATTTTGATTTTATGCATAGAAATATGCATAAAGAAATTTATTTTTATTTCAAAAGAGTTATCGTGGTAGAATCGCCCGTACTTTTTGGGCAAGGGAAGTTTTTCTGGGTTCGGATTCGGAAGAACCGATGGATTAGTCTCTTGTCCAGATATCCGTGGTGGGGGGCAAGGCCCCGAGTGTGGGACCCTGGCTCGCTCAAGAAAGGCTCGCGTAAGAAGTGCTAATTCTGCTGCTAGCACCCCTGATTTCATTGCAAATGGTGACAGGGATCTTACAATTTCGATCACCAGCTTAAAGACTGCCCGACTCCTGCCATGTCAAGAGGAGAGTGAAGTCAAGGACCCAGAATGCAGAGACTAGCCTCTTCGTATTAGTCAAATCAAGGTCTCATCAAAATCAGGGCAATCCCAAGAGGAATCTAGCTCAGCCATCTGCCTCTGTTTAGAGAAATCTTAGAACTCCCTCCCATAACTGGGGTAACCAAAGAGAAAGAGTTACGTCCCAATTTGCAGCACAGCAGCCAGAGTAGTTACAATAGCAGAAGTAGTGGAAGAGGAAAGAGATCAGATTTATGCTACAATTGAGAACCAAGGGCCAAATTGTCAATTCTCAGTCATCCAAACTCCAGTTGAGTATAAGGGTAATCTATTTAAGCTTTTGATTGATTCAAGCAGTACTCATTCGTTTATTTCCCCTGGATGCTTGCGTAAGCTAGTCTTAGAATAGAAATCAAGGAAACCTATGCAAGTTGAATTGGCCAGTGGGAAGATCCTTTTCACTCACCATGAAACAGATCGTATTCAGTTTAATCTAGATGGGAATGTAACTGATTTCAATTCTTAGAGTCCTACCTTTGGGAGTTTTCGATGGCATCCTTGGAATGGATTTGCTCCATAAAAATCAAGCTGACATTCACTGTCACAATGGAACCATTTCCTTCTGTGACTTCACGGAAACAAAGTTCAAGGAATCGAAATTTCAAGATCCCCAGGTTTGCAATTAGTAAAAGCTTCTAAGTTACTAAAAGGACGTAGAAACAAGCAGCTCATTTATGTTGTCAAAATGAATCCAGTAGACACAAAGTTAAAAGCTAAAGAACCAAAATGGTTAAGTGAGTATGATGATTTATTCCCAGCAGAGCTAACAGAGATTGTAAGGTTCCTCCCCCAGCCTCTCAGGATATCCACTATCTTTCCATGTAATCAAATCCCTCTTCAGAAATATAAAAGATCTTGTTTCTACCAGTTTTGGCCTAAAGAGAGAAAATGTTCTACATAGAGAATATTCAGATTTTAAATATTTTTGGATAGAAAAATACCTCATCTTATTAAATAAGTTCCCCTGAAATAGAAGTTCAAAAAGATTTTCAGAAGGTGCATTAGAAATTAAGTATAATCTGTTCAAGAGGCATTATCCTGGGGGTGAAGATTTTTTTAAAATTTTAAATTAAGGTTCCTATGGACCAATAAGATTCATCCAAATGTAGGGAGGAGATAAATGAAGAAATAAAGAAAAATCCCCCAAAAATGAGTAAATACTCACATAAGATGAAGAGTTGACTAAGGACAAGGTTAATAGTTAAAAAAAGAAAGTAATGATGCATTTTTGACACCTCTGCATGGGGGAATTCCCCTCATGAAGGAGGCGCCTATTTCACATGATTGAATGAGTTTTAAACTCCCAAATAAATTGATATTTTCATCTCTCCTCTCTCCTGTTTCAATTAGATCCAAAAAGTGAGCAAAATTGACCTAAAAATAGTCAAAATTGACCAAACTGATCTGGAAAATTTTAGAATCAGTTTGCTTGGTTAGAGGCTCACTTTTTCCTATAAATAGAAGCCCTCCCCTTTGTTGAAACTTAATAGTGTTTTTGTACTGTTACCCTGCCTCTCCCAAGTGCCAAAAACAATGAATTTTACTCATAATTCATTAGTTTTTGACCTTCCCTCTTCCAAAAGATTGGTGGCCACTCTTGTCTCAAACAAGAGTTGAACCCTCAAAAACCATCAAGCCAAAGGAAAGCTCTCAAATTCATTAGTAAGTTGGTGATTCTTCTCTTTTCCATTTATTTTTTGGTTTTTATGGTTTTTTATGCTTTTTGTCTTCTCTAAAATTGCAAGTGATGTTATGCCTCATTGCAAAAGGCATTCCCCTCTCTTCTCTAGTAAATCCAACCATTCTTTATCCTAGGTGAATGATTAATGAATAAACTCAAGTTTTTCATAATGTTTCTTTTAAATAAGTAGAAAAATGTTACTTTAGAATGATTTAAATACTCTTGATGCATTTCTAATTAATTTTAGAGACTTAAAATTAAAAAATGGTCAGCTATACAAAGGAGGTTATGGCAAAATTTTTCAAAAATTGGAAATAAGTATTATCTTTCATTATTCTAAAAGAGTAATCCTTATGAATTCTATATTCTAAAGTGTCATTTTCATACATAGAAGATGCATTTTGATTATTTGTATAAAAGAAAATTAGTATTATTATAAAAGAAAATTAGTATTATTTGTATAAAAGAAAATTAGTATTATTATAAAAGTATTACTTTCATTATATTTGATTTTTATGCATAAAAGTATGCATAAAAGATTATTATTTCATTGTAAAAGTGTTACTTTTATCATATTTGATTTTCATGCATAGAGGTATGCATAAAAGATTTTTATTTTATTGTAAAAGTGTTACTTTTATCATATTTGATTTTCATGCATAGAGGTATGCATAAAAGATTATTATTTTATTGTAAAAGTGTTACTTTTATCATATTTGATTTTCATGCATAGAGGTATGCATAAAAGATTATTAATTTATTGTAAAAGTGTTACTTTTATCATAATTGATTTTCATGCATAAACATATGCATAAAAGATATTTTTTTATATTAAAAGTGTGATTTTCATGATAAATGATTTTATGCATAAATTAGATGCATAAGAGAAATTCTTTTATTCTAAAAGTGTAATTTCTACTAAATTGGATTTATGTATGGAAAGATACATAAAGAATTTATTTTAATCCAAAAGTGTATGTGAAAGGAAAGATGTATGTGAAAATGAATGTATGGACGTAGATATGGATGTAAGAATGTGGATGTATGTGAATGTGAATGTGGATGTGAATGTGGATGTGTGAATGCAGATATGGATGTGGATACGGAATGTGGATGTGGATGTATGTGAATGTGAATGTGGATGTGTGAATGTGAATGTATGAATATGAATGGGGATGTGAATGTGAATGTGGATGTATGAATATAGATATGGAATGTGGATGTGGATGTATGTGAATGTGAATGTGGATGTGTGAATGTGAATGTATGAATATGAATGGGGATGTGAATGTATGAAGGTGGATGTGGAAATGGATGTATGGATGTGGAAGTGGATGTGGATGTATGAATGTGAATGTATGAATGTGGATGTGAAAATGGATGTATGGATGTGGATGTGGAAATGAATGTATGGATGTGGATGTGGGATGTATGAATGTGGATGTGGATGTGGATATATGAATGCGAATATGTATGTGAATGGATATGAAGTCGATATGAACGGATGGATGAGATGAGATGTCAAGTGAATCAGAATGTGAAATGAATAATATAATATGTGAACGAATGAGATGTAATGAGAAATGGATGTGATGAGACGTAATGTAAATTAAGAAAGATAGGAATGGATGTTATGTGAAGTGAATAAATCTGATGAGATGGGATGGAAAATGATGTATCTGGTCAAGAATGGATACACTTATGAATTGGGTTTGGGTTAAGTAATATGGATTGATGTGGAACAAACTGGAAAGATGTGAATTCATTATAGAAACTGTATTTGTGATCTGTTTGTAAATGACTGTTTTATGTCAAGAATGCTAGGGAAGCATTTTGACTATCTTGAGAATGTGGTCGTGAAGACCTACCTGATAAAGTTACAACTGCTGTATGGAGAGTCAATGGAGGACGTCTCGCGTAGCAACGTCGGCCGAGGTCTTAACTAGCCTCGGTTCGATTTAAATGGTTAGCTTCCGGTACGGTGGATGAGGGACCAAGGAAGCGTCCTATGAGTGAAGCGCTAGGTGACTTGCGAAGGATCCTAGAGGGTGCTGACCATACGGTGCTCGGGCTCTGGGTCGCTGAAGATACCCACACGTGCATCGTGGAAGATATTGGAACAAGGAGTAAGAGTTGTTTTTTGAAACTGAGCATGGATCTGGTTGATTGACCTTGCTGGTCCTCAATGGATGAGTCCATGGCTCTTTTATATGGATCTGTTGGTTGATCTTGCTGATCTTCAACGGAGATTCCATCTTGATTTTTATAAGTGATTATGTTACCGGGTACTATGGTCTAGGAACTATTGAAAAGACCTCTTAGTGGACAGGTGGTGAGCGTTCTGGTTGCCAATGATGCCATAGATACTCCAATGAAGGAATGATTGAAAATAAGGACTCAACCAGAGATTTTGAGGATTGTGATTAGTGACACAATGGTTTCATTAAAGGATTGTTTTAAAGATAGCTGATGGTGAGAAAAAGGCAATTTCATATTGGGTGTGTAAGTGGTGTGACTAGTTTATGTTTGCATGAACATCCGGCTAGGGGGCCTGGGAACTCTTTTCCATGGTACCCGAAACAAAACCTAACCAAATTCTAAATTGGATCCCATCTCTACAATGGTTGGGCGGTTGGCTAACCCATGGGACTGGATGGGGTTAGGCTAGATTGATGGATCGAGACTCAATTTCTGTTTAGTTCGATAGATGAAGTAAATCTCGGACAAAAATTGTTCTATGGAAAAAGAATCAACGGCTGTGCCTCTCGATGAGGGAAAAAGCGTCGGTCTCTATGATCCAAGTGCAATCTGTCCCTTGATCTGACTATGGAACTTACGAGTTCGGTTAGATCAGTTCAGTTAGTAAAGGCTTTTGACTACGTTAGGGTAAAGTTATCCTGGTGGAATTGCCCATGCTTTCCAGGCAAAGGAAGTTTTTTCGGGTTCGGTTTTGGAAAAACTAACGGATTAGTCTATTGTCCGGATATCTGTGGGCGAGGCCCCGAGTGTGGGACCCTGCCCCGCACACAAGAAGTGCTACTTCCGCTGCTAGCACGACAGAATTCGTTGTGCAGATGGGTCAGGGATCTCACAGTTGGTATCACAGCTAATTGGCTAATGAGGATCAACCGAGAAGCCAAATATGTCAAAAATTTATCATCAAGAAGCACTAAAAGGTTGTAATTGTGTGATAAAATTCATACAATTTGATATTTAAACTGAAATTTGTAAATTGGTTATTGGGTCTTCAGATGGAAGTACCGCAATTGTATGGAATCCCTGACTTGCTTGAGGCCTAGACCTGATGGTATTTACTTTATAGTTCCAAGAACCATGACTACCCATATATACCGAGGGTATAACTGTAGCTCTT
This sequence comes from Cibotium barometz, assembly GCF_041138505.1. Lineage (NCBI taxonomy): Eukaryota > Viridiplantae > Streptophyta > Polypodiopsida > Cyatheales > Cibotiaceae > Cibotium > Cibotium barometz. Next base: position 29,507,651 of record NC_141060.1, read on the forward strand.
TACTGGCAGTATATACGAGTAAATCTAAGACTTGAAATTATAAGCATTAATGCTATCTAGTTGATGAATTCAAATGTGATTGATATGATTTTTGAATTCAGGTTGAGAACTGATGAGTTGATTTGGATTCTGATTAAAAAATGAAGATTTCTGAATTTTGGCTGAATTATAATTAACTAAGTAAAACCACAATGAGGAGGATGAATGGGACGAGTCCCTGTGATGATGATCTTAACTGGAATGACGTTAATGACTTTAGCCAATCACTATGAGATTAGTGGATTGTGCTGGAAGATTGCTACTGTTAACTTTTGATCAGTGGATCAAGTTAAGGGATGATAAATTAAAAATCTGAAAAATTGAAATCCCCCATGGAGGATTGTTCAGATAGAAAAATTCAGTCTGATGGACCATTATTGTGTTAAAGATATGAATGAGATATTCTGAAAGAATTGTCAACTGATAATGCGTTCTATATGAGTATCTTTATCCCTTGATTCTGTGGGGAGCCGACCTATTTAGAGAACCCCAGAATCAGTTGAATCAAAAAAATCGGATTGAATCATAAATAAAGAGACTTAACAAGAATTTTCGTATTGATAGGAACATAGATCGAGGTCTTCGTGGTAGAAATGTTAACCCCCAACTCAATGAAGAAGAGCTTGACCTGGATGTTCGTAAAACTCTTCATAGTTCGCAGCCTGGACCTTTCAAGGGTGAAGGGGAAAACTTGGGCGAGACTGTGAAGTGGATCGAATCAATGGAACAATACTTCAATGTCACCGGTTACAATGAGAAGAGCAAAATGGCTCTTGCAAGGCTGAAGATAGTGGAGACACCTAGAGTGGCATGGAGAAACCACTGCGAGACAAAGTGTCTCGACCGAAATACCCAAACTTGGACCGATCTCAAGACTTACCTCAGAAAGAGGTTTTGTCCCCCAAGCTTTCTTGAAACTAAGATGAATGAGTTCTTGGAACTAAAGCAGGAAATCCGAAAAATTGAAGAGTACCATCAAGCTTTTGCACTTCTCCTTAAATATTCCCCTCGATTGGATGAAGAGCAGCTGATGGCCAGGTTCATTCGGGGAATGAACGAGCCATTAGATACTTTAGTCAAGAATGCCAAACCTATTTCCATGGCCGAAGCAGTTCGGATGGCGAAGGATTTTGCCAAAGCCTTTGATGTCAAAGTCTCGCAAAAGCCAGCACCATCACCTTTCAAAAGGTTTTTATTCCCAGAAAGTGATTCCAACCTTCCTCCGCCTAAGAGATATCAGGGTCAAACCCAGGATATGGGAAGTTCCAGAATGGAAGAAATGTCCTTTTCCTGAAACTCAATTCCCTAGATTTCAACTTCAAAAGTTCCACCCTTGAACAAGAGAGTGAAATGTTATAGCTGTCAAGGGTTTGGACATCGCAACATGGATTGCCCAACTCCTTTTGGATCAAGGTTTTCAGGGCAAGAGAATCAGGGATCAAGATTCCAGACTCCAGTGCCTTCTGTCCAGAGTAATCACGGTTCTATCTGCCAAAATCAAGGAAATCCCAGAGGTAGACCCTCTATCCAACCTGCAGTTAATGCAAGACCTCCAACTCAGAATAAGGAAGTCAAAGAGAGTTGTTCCCAAATCGGCCGTCCACTTCCAAGGCAGTAACGTTGGAAGTGATTGAAGAAGAAGAAGAAGATGAAAGAGATCATACTCCACCTGCGAGATGAGGACATCTCGTCTTTTTTAAGTGGGGTAGAATGTAAGGCTCCTCCCCCAACCTCTCAGGATGTCCAGTATCTTCCCATGTAATCAAATCCCTCTTCAGAAATATAAAAGATCTTGTTTCTACCAGTTTTGGCCTAGAGGGAAAAAATGTTCTACATAGAGAATATTCAGATTTTAAATATTTTTGGATAGAAAAATACCTCATCTTATTAAAATAAGTTCCCTTGAAACAGAAGTTAAAAAATATTTTTAGAAGGTGCATTAGAAATTAAGTATAATCTGTTCAAGAGGCATTATCCTGGGGGTGAAGATTTTTTCGAAATTTTAAATTAAGGTTCCTATGGACCAATAAGATTCATCCAAATGTAGGGAGGAGATAAATGAAGAAATAAAGAAAAATCCCCCAAAAATGAGTAAATACTCACATAAGATGAAGAGTTGACTAAGGACAAGGTTAATAGTTAAAAAAGGAAGTAATGATGCATTTTTGACACCTCTGCATGAGGGAATTCCCCTCATGAAGGAGGCGCCTATTTCACATGCTTGAATGAGTTTTAAACTCCCAAATAATGTGATATTTTCATCTCTCCTCTCTCTTGTTTCAATTAGATCCAAAAAGTGAGCAAATCTGACCTAAAAATGGTCAAAATTGACCAAATTGATCTGGAAAATTCTAGAATCAGTTTGCTTGGTTAGAGGCTTACTTTTTCCTAAAAATAGAAGCCCTCCCCTTTGTTGAAACTTAATAGTGTTTTTGCACTGTTACCCTGCCTCTCCCAAGTGCCAAAAACAATGAATTTTACTCATAATTCATTAGTTTTTGACCTTCCCTCTTCCGAAGATTGGTGGCCACTCTTGTCTCAAACAAGAGTTGAACCCTCAAACCATCAAGCCAAAGGAAAGCTCTCAAATTCATTAGTAAGTTGGTGATTCTTCTCTTTTCCATTAATTTTTTGATTTTTATGGTTTTTAATGGTTTTTTATGCTTTTTGTCTTCTCTAAAATTGCAAGTGATGTTATGCCTCATTGCAAAAGGCATTCCCCTCTCTTCTCTAGTAAATCCAACCATTCTTTATCCTAGGTGAATGATTAATGAATAAACTCAAGTTTTCATAATGTTTCTCTTAAATAAGTAGAAAAATATTACTTTAGAATGATTTAAATACTCTTGATGCATTTCTAAATAATTTTATAAACTTAAAATTAAAAAATGGTCAGCCATACAAAGGAGGTTATGGCAAAATTTTTCAAAAATTGGAATCAATATTATCTTTCATTATTCTAAAAGAGTAATCCTTATGAATTCTATATTCTAAAGTGTCATTTTCATGCATAGAAGATGCGTTTTGATTAGTTGTATAGAAGAAAATTAGTATTATTATAAAAGTATTACTTTCATTATATTTGATTTTTATGCATAAAAGTATGCATAAAAGATTATTATTTTATTGTTAAAGTGTTACTTTTATCATATTTGATTTTCATGCATAGAGGTATGTATAAAAGATTATTATTTTATTGTAAAAGTGTTACTTTTATCATATTTGATTTTCATGCATAGAGGTATGCATAAAAGATTATTATTTTATTGTAAAAGTGTTACTTTTATCATATTTGATTTTCATGCATAGAGGTATGCATAAAAGATTATTATTTTATTGTAAAAGTGTTACTTTTATCATATTTGATTTTCATGCATAGAGGTATGCATAAAAGATTATTATTTTATTGTTAAAGTGTTACTTTTATCATATTTGATTTTCATGCATAGAGGTATGCATAAAAGATTATTAATTTATTGTAAAAGTGTTACTTTTATCATATTTGATTTTTATGCATAAAAGATATTTTTTATATTAAAAGTGTGATTTTCATCATAAATGATTTTATGCATAAACTAGATGCATAAGAGAAATTCTTTTATTCTAAAAGTGTAATTCCTACTAAATTAAATTTATGTATGGAAAGATACATAAAGAATTTATTTTAATCCAAAAGTGTTATTCTCATCAATTTTAATTTTATGCATAGAAAGATGCTTAAAGAAATCTATTTTTAGTTCAAAAGAGTTATTTTCGTCAATTTTCATTTTATGCATATGAAGATGCATGAAAGATTGATTTTAATTCAAAAGTGTCATTCTCATTTTAAATGAATTTATGTATGTGGGATCCCTCTACCCCCTCCGCGCATTGGACTCCCGGTAGCTGACAGCAGCGAAAAGCAGCCCCCTCATGCGCGGGGTAGGGTTTCTCACTCGGAGCCTCGCCCTCGAATGTCCGGGCACGAGACTAGGCTGGTGGTCACTCCGAAAACCGAAACCAAGAAAAATTCCCATGCCTAGAAAGCGGGGACGATTCCACCTTTTTGAATTTTTCTTAAAACGAGTTTTCTAACGAGATCAAAATCTAAACTATCCTCCACCTGAATTAATCCAGATAGAAGGAAACTATCACTGATATAAATTGATCATCTGAGCAATTCAACGCTTTTTTCCTAATCAAGATTAGGCACAGCCGTTGATCCACTCAATCGAGAATTTTATCAGGGAATTAACTATCTACTCGAATCCTAGAGTAATCCTAAGATTTTTCAGTTTGATTATTAAAAACTCCATGACTCCAGCCTAACCCCATCCGGCCCATGGGTTACCCATGGGTTAGCCACCACCCTACCACTGGAATCGGTGGAACCAAACAAGTACTCACCCACCCATAATTGAAATGTCTTTCTTAACTTTAGCTTTAGAAAATAGATACGCACACACTCCTCTTTATTAAAACTTAAATAAAAAAAACAATCTATTGACATTCAATTTACGGGTTACACATGTCATACTTCAAAATTTCCATTGAGTCTTTGTTTCTCACAAAACAGTATCACTCCGGACTCTCCGTTGAGACCAGCGAGTCAACAACAAGATCCAGTGTGATAGATTACAATAAACATAGGTCCATCATATAATATCTTCCTTGACATATGCATGGATGTCCTCGACACCGCGAGCCCGTGCATCGCCTGGTCAGAACCCTCCAAGATCCTCCTTTAAACACCTTAAATATTGCCCGACTCCTACCATGTCAAGAGGACAGTGAAGTCAAGGACCCAGAATGCAGAGACCAGCCCCTTCATATCAATCAAATCAGCCGTCTCGTCAAAATCAGGGCAATCCCGGGAGGAATCCAACTCAGCCATCTGCCTCTGTTCAGAGCAATCTTAGAACTCCCTCCCAGAACCGGGGTGACCAAAGAGAAAGGGTTCCGCCCCAATCTGCATAGAAAGATGCATAATGGAAATTTTTTTATTATAAAAGTGTCATTTTCATTGAATTTAAATTCTATGCATAGAAAGATGCATAATGGATTTTTTTATTATAAATGTGTTTTTTCATTGAATTTAATTTCTATGAAATTTAAAAAATCTATCGAAGTCAAAAAATTCAGATAAATGATTAATTTATTCCTCATCAAAATTCGTGATTAATTTAGAAATCAATTAAGTGAATATTCAATGAAAGAAATTCAGTAAAAAGCTGAAATATCACCCCCTTTTCGAGAAAGATAGTTAAGGAAAAACCTTATCAGACTCAAACCTGAATCAGACTATGACCAAGACCAAACTCTTCCATCAGTTTGGAGGAAAGAAGATGTGATCAGTTCCGGAAAATACACTCAAATCTCCCACCAAATTTGAAACTAAGTTTGAGACCCTTCGAATTGATATGTGGATCAAGGTTACAGAATTCGAGAAATTCTGTTATGAAATTCAGTAATTCGATCATGAAGTTTTGGGGATACTGATTTAAGATATGCTCATTGTATTCAAAAGAAAAATCAAACTGAAAACTTGCATAGAAACCCTATTTTCTTAAAGGACTGTCATACGCCAGAATGCTGGAGGGAGCATTTGGTATGTGTTTTTCTAAAGGAAGTTTGGTTGCAATAGCTAGCGGTGTGGAGTGTTCAAAGGATAGCTTATGCGGGCAAATCATGGTCTTGACTAGTCTCGGTACGGTTAAAATGGTGCGCTTCCGGTGGTACGATGGATGAGGGCCGACGAAGCGGTCCCTGAGTGAAGTGCTAGGACACCTAAGGAGGATCCTGGAGGGTTCTGACCAGGCGATGCACGGGCTCGCCGTGCCTAGGACACCCATGCGTATGTCATGGATGATTGTATGATGGACCAATGATTATTATAATCTGTTACTGGATCTCGTTTGCTGACCACCTAGTCTCAAACGGAGAGTCCAGAGTGATCCTATTTTTTTTAGAAACAAAGATTGGATGGAAATTTTGAGTCATGACATCTGTAAACCAATAACCGTTTATTAATGGATTGTTTTATAAGTTAAGTTTTAAAGAGGAGTGTGTATGTATCTGTATTCAAAAGCAGAAGTTAAGAAAGGCATTCAATTATGGGTGGGTGAGTAATTGTCTGAATGTACCGATTATTGTGGTTGGGTGGTGGCTAACCCATGGGCCAGATGGGGCTAGGCTGGAATCAGTGGAGTTTTAATAATGGAATTGAATAATAGGAATACGCTTAGAACTCGAGTAGATAAATAAAAACTTTAAGACTTTTCTATTAGATCAACGGCCGTGCCTAATTTGGTTAGGAAAAAAGCGTTGATTTCTTCAAGTTAAGTATGTAATAGTTTTCCTTCTATCTGGTTTAGTTAGGTGAAGGATAGTTTAGTCTCTTGACCCCATAGAAAATTCGTTAAAAAGATAGAAAAGGTGGAATCGTCCCCGTTTTCTGGACAAGGGAAATTTTCCCGGTTTCGATTTCGGAATGACCACCAGATTAGTCTCGTGTCCGGACATTCGAGGGTGAGGCCCTGAGTGGGAAACCCTGCCCCACGTAAGAGGAAGTTACTTCCGCTGCTATAAATCGAGAATCTGGTGCACGGAGGGGGCAGTGGGGGCTCACAGCTGGTATCGACGGAGCGCGGTTGTAAACTTATAAAACAGCAGCAGAAATTACCTAAAATTTCAAAGTAAATCTAGGAAATAATGTTTTCACTTGCTAAGATTATGTTTGAAATGAACTCATAAATTGAAAACTCATAAATTAAACTGGATTTTTAGATGGATACCCTAAATCTGTCTAGCATTCCTGGACTTTCCCTAGTTAGGATATGATCGCCTTTGCCTTCGAAAATCTCATCAACTCCGCCACAACTCGAGAAAACAGAGTGAGACTCGCTCGTCACTTTGAGGATCTATACTTTCTTGATCCTGTAGAGCATATGTGGTTCTCTGGAGGGCGATGTATTAACGTCAATACCAATCAGCGTTAGAGACTCAGACAGAATATCTCGCTAGCCATGATCTTGTTCAGGCTAGGAGTTATTCATTATGTCCAACTCTATAATCATTCACCCTAAAAGTTTGGAATTTCTTGCCGGATTTTTAGACTTCTAAGCCGGAGCATAATTACAACACCTTTATTAGTGAATGAATCGTGTATACCATAGCATGTCTCCATCACAGTATCTCCTTTTTATACATACGCGATTGAGGCAGTGACTTTTGGAGTCGAGACGCTCTAGTATGTATATATCAAAAACTTTTGATAATAAATGATGTTTTGCAAAAGATTCCAAATTGTTTTCGTGGTTGTGAATATTGGTTAGCAAAATTATCAGAGTGAATCTTGTTTTCAAATATTATGATGGAATATTTATTATTTAAGAAATATATCTCAAAAATTAAATAGTCATAAATCTGATGACGAAGTTAACTTGACAAAAATCTCGTTTTGTCAAAATCATGGGACGTGCATCCCATGCTAGGCTGCCAGATCCTCTTATCGATCATGAAGAGTTAGATCCGGACGTTTGTAAAGCCCTGCACCGATCCCAACCTGGTCCATTCAAGGGTGAAGGGGAACAATTAGGTGAAGCAGTGGAAAATGGATTGAGGCATTGAAAGAGTACTTTGATGTGTAATCGGTTATAATGAGAGGAGCGAGATGTCTCTTGCGAGATTAAAAATTGTGGAAATGGCCAGGGTCGCATGGAGAAACCATTGCGAGACAAACTGTCACGACCAAAATACCAAGACCTGGTCAAATCTTAAAGCTTACCTCAGGAAGAGGTTCTGTCCTCCAGGCTTCCTAGAAACCAAAATGAATGAGTTCTTGGAATTGAAGCAGGATAGCCCGACACTTGAAGAATACCATCAGGCATTTTCCCTTCTCCTCAAATATTCTCCACTTTTGGATGAAGAGTAGCTGATGGCCAGATTCATTCGAGGGATGAACATTTATTGGATACTTTAGTGAAAAATGCCAAACCACTCTCAATGGCTAAAGCTGTCAGAATGGCAAAGGACTTTGCCAAGGCATTTGTTGTTAAGGTCTTGCCAAAGCCTGCACCCTCAAACTTTAAAAGGTTCCAAACCTTAGGAAGTACTTCAAACTTTCCACCCCCAAAGAGGTAGCAAGGTCCAAATCAGAATCAAGATGCTAGGAGATTCGAAAGTGAAGGAAGACCCTTCCCTAAGAACACTTTCTCAGGAGCCCCACCTTTTTCAAGGACCCAGAGCGATGAGCTGAGAACATATGTTTTGGATGTCAGGGTTTCCTGCCATGTCAAGAGGACAGTGAAGTCAAAAACCCAGAATGCAGAGATCGTCTCGTGAAAATCAGGGCAATCCCAGGAGGAATCCAGCTCAGCCATCTGCCTCTGTTCAGAGCAATCTTAGAACTCCCTCCTAGAACTCGGGTAACCAAAGACAAAGAGTTTCGCCCCAATCTGAAGCAGCCAGAGCAGTTATAATAGCAGAAGTAGTGGAAGAGGAAAGAGGTTAGATTTATGTCGCAACTGAGAACCAAGGGCCAAATCATCAATTCTTAGTCATCCAAACTCCAGCTGAGTATAAGGGTAATCCATTTAAGCTTTTGATTGATTGATGTAGTACTCATTCGTTTATTTCCCCTCGATGCTTGCATAAGCTAGTCTTAGAACAGAAATCAGGGAAACCTATGCAAGTTGAATTGGCCAGTGGGAAGATCCTTTTCACTTACCATGAGACAGATCGTATTCATTTTAATCTACACGGGAATGTAGCTGACTGTCAGTTTAGAGTCCTACCTTTGGGAGTTTTTGATGGTATCCTTGGAATGGATTGGCTCCACAAAAATCAAGCTGACATTCACTGTCACAATGGAACCATTTCCTTCCGTGACCTTCATGGAAACAAATTCAAGGAACTGGAGTTTCAGGATCCCCAGGTCTGCAATTAGTAAAAGCTTCTAAATTACTGAAAGGACTCAGAAAGAAGCAGCTCATTTATGTTGTCAAAATGAATCCGATAGACACAAAGTTAAAAACTAAAGAGCCATAATGGTTAAGTGAGTATGATGATTTATTCCCAACAGAGCTAACAGAGCAGAGATGCCTCCAATTCGGGAAGTAGATCATGTGATAGAATTGACCCCCGGAGCTAAGCCAGTAGCCCAGCGCACGTACAAAATGCCAGTCTCTGAAGCCATTGAACTCAAGGAACAGCTTAGGTAGCTGTTAGAACAAGGGTTTGTAAGACCCAGTGTTTCACCTTAGGGAGAGCCAGTTCTCTTTCAGAAAAAGAAAGATGGGACGTTAAGACTCTGTGTGGATTACAGAGGTCTCAATCAGCTGACAGTTAATAATAAGTATCCTATCCCCAAAATTGATGTGCTTCTCTAGACAGGCTAAGTGGAGCCTAGATCTTCACAAAGATAGATCTCAATTCAGGGTATTACCAGATCAGGATTAATGAGCAAGATATCCCAAAGACAGCCTCAATACTCGATATGGGCACTATGAATTTACAGTCATGGCATTTGGATTGACAAATGCCCCAGCTACATTCAATCGCCTAATGTAGGACATTCTCAGAGAATACTTAGATGATTTTGTTCTTGTTTTCTTTGATGATATTCTGATTTACTCAAAGAATGCAGCTGACCATGAAGCTCACGTCCGAAAAGTTATTGAGATTCTAAGAAAGCACCAACTCTTTGCAAAAAAGAGCAAATGCACTCTCTGTCGACCATGCTGAATACTTGGGCTTTCTGGTATCCAAAGACGGAATTTCTCCAAATTTCGCAAAAGTCTAAGCAGTCATAGATTGGCCTGAACCAAAGACAGTGAAAGAAGTCAGAGGATTCTTGGGATTAACTGTTGGTATAGAATTTTTATACCTAAGAATGCTCTCATAGCTTCCCCCCGACTAGTCTTCTCAAAAAGAATATCCCGTTTCAATGGTCTGTCAGGTGTCAGAGTGCTTTTGATAAGCAGAAGACCGCCTTGGTAACCAATCTTGTTCTGAAATTGTCGGATTTCTCTCTACCCTTTGAGGTAGTAACTGATGCCAGTGGTTTTGCCTTGGGAGGTGCGCTCATGCAGGAAGGTCATGCAGTGGCCTATGAATCCCGAAAACTCAGAACGCATGAGAGAAATTATGATGTCTACGATCTGGAGCTACTTTCAGTAGTCTATGCCTTGAAGTTGTGGAGACATTACCTACTAGGTCAAAGATTCACTTTGATGACAGATCATCAGAGCTTAAAGTGGATTTTCACCCAGAAGGATCTCAACATGCGCCAAATAAGGTGGATGCAGACCCTGCAGGAATCTAGGTTTGAAATCAAGTACCACCCAGGCAAAGAAAATGTGGTAGCAAATGCCCTCAGCAGAAAATCCTCCTTGCTTGCAATCACAGTGGTGTCAAATCCATTGATTAATGAAGTAAGAGAGAAGATCATGCAGGATATATTCTTTGGCCCTATCACTACCCTACTTATGCAGGAAAGCAAAAGTCCTCAGGAGTTGAACTGAGTTCAAGGGTATAGCCTGGATGAAGGAGTTATGTATTATAATAGTAGGCTATGCATTCCAAATGATGAGGGAACTAAGGGTCAAATTCTGAATGAAGCCCATGATAGCCTTATAGCACGACATCTAGGTTTCATCAAGACCTACATGTCTGTAAAAAAAAGCTTCTTTTGGCCTGGACTAAAAAAAGATGTACTTAACCATGTATGTCAATGCCTGATTTGTTAGAAAGTCAAAGCCGAGAGAGTAAAATGCCTGAGAAATTACATCCATTAAACATCCCCCAGATGAAGTGGGAATGTATTAGTATGGATTTTATTACTAGACTACCTTCAGTGCAATCAAGTTACAACTCCATCTTTGTGGTAGTTGACAGTTGCCCATCTAATTCCACTAAAAGAAACCTACACTACACTTGATATGGCCAGAGTGTTCCTCAAGGAAATTTTCGAATTGCATGGCCTATCTAGGAGTATAGTAAGTGATCGAGATCCCAAGTTCATGTCAAGATTTTGGACTGCAATTTTTGAAGCAGTAGAAAATTTCTTGGATCTCAGCACAGCTTACCACCCCGAGACGGATGGTCAAACATAAAGGGTGAACCAAGTAATCGAAGATATACTTTGGTCATAATGTGGCAAGGAACCGAAGAAGTGGCTAAGCTATCTGCCGACTAGTCGAGTTTGCCTTCAATGCCTCTTATCACCAAAGCATCGGGATGAGCCCTTTCAAAGCTCGGTATAGACAAGACTGCTTAACACCATTAACTTGGTCTGACCCATTGATTAGGGTCGAGATGTCCAGACAGATGCTTAACGACATGGAGCAGCACATGCAGTCAATCTGCAAAGATATGAAAGCTACCAAGGATAGACAGAAGCAGTATGTAGATAAGAAGAGGTCAGACAGAAAATTCGAAGAAGCAGATATGGTCTTCATTCGAGTACGCCCCAAAAGAAGTTCTCTATCTCTTGGGAAGTATAAGAAGTTATCCCCCAGATAGTGTGGGCCATACTGATTACAAAGAAAGTAGGTGACTTAGCCTATGAACTTCTTCTGCCTCGTCATCTCAAAGTACATAATGTATTTAATGTCAGCTTACTTAAGAAGTATGTACCGAGCACAAATCATGTGCTTAATGAACTCTTAACTTCTTCAACCCAAGGGCTGATGGAACTCCAACCTAAAGAAATCCTTGATGTTCGAGAGAGGGTTCTCAGGAACCGAATTCTAAGAGAGGGTTCTCAGGAACCGAATTCTAAGAGAGGGTTCTCATGAACCAAATTCTAAGAGAATTATTAGTCAAATGGAAGTTCTATCCTTTTGAAGACGCCACCTAGGAGAAAGAAGTCGAACTGATGCGGGATTACCCCCACTTTGCGAGATGAGGACATCTCGCATTTTTCAAGTGGGAGAGGATGTAAGATTCCTCCCCAGCCCCTCAAGATGTCCAGTTTCTTCCCTTGTAATCAATCCCCTTTCCAGAATAATAAAATATCCATTTCTACCTTTTGGCATAGAGAGAGAAAATGTTCTAGAGAGAGATAATTCAATTTTTAGATATCTTTGAAAAAATATCCTTTCTTATTAAAATAAATTCCCCTGAAATATAAGTTTAAAAAGAAATTCCTAAGGTGCATTAGAAATAAATTATAATGTGCTTAAAAGACCTTAGCCTAAGGGTCCAGATTTTTTGAAAAATTTGGATTAAGGTTCCGAGGGACCAATAATATTAATCCAAATATAGGAGGAGATAAATTGAAGAAATAAAAAAAACCCTCCAAAAATGAGTAATTACTCACATAAGATGAAGAGTGGACTATGGACCAAAGGAAACATTAAAAAAATGAAATTTAGACACCTCAGAGTGGGGATTCCCCTCATGAAGGAGGTGTTTTTTTCTTATCATTACTCCCCAATTTTAAATCAATTAAGTGAGATATTTCATCTCTCCTCTCTTCTATTTCAAGTCTAGTTCCAAAAAGTAAGCTAAACTGACCCAAAAATGGTCGAAAATTCACCAAACTGATCTGGAAAATTCTAGAATCAATTTACTTGGTTTGAGGCTCACTTTTTTCTGTAAATAGAAGCCTCCCCCCTTGTAAAAGCTTAATAGTGTTTATGCACTATTACTTTATTCCTACCCAGAGCCAATTACATTGAATTCTCTTGATAATTCAATTGTTTTTGACTAGATCCTCTCCAAAGAAGTTGGAGGCCACTCTTGATCCAAACAAGAGTAGAACCCTCAATCCCTCAAGCCAAAGGAAAGCTTACAAATCTCCATGCAAGCCAAAATTTCTACTTTTGAAATTCAAATCTATGGTTTTCTGATTTTCTTGTTTTTTTTAGTTGATTAAAGTGAATTCTGATGCTTTGCCTTGATGAAAAGGCCATCCCCTTCTCTTCCTTAAATATTCAACCTTTTTTTATCCTAGAATGATTAACAAATAGATTGATTAAACTTTTCTTATTGTTTACTCTCTTGAAAATTAAAAATTGTGTAGATTAGAGTCCTTCATATCTAATTGGGGTTGATTTAAATTAAAAATAGAATGCTTAAAATTGAGAAATGATCAGCCATACAAAGGAGGTTATGCCAAAATTTTCTTGAATATTGTGGAAAAGAAAGTTTATTTTTATGTTATTCCAAAAGAGTAATTCCCACCGTTTGTGCATTCTAAAAGAAATATTCTTATTTACTCCATGTACATATTCACCTATGAATATGCATGGATATCAGTGATATTAATTAAATTTAATTTCTATGCATAGAGAGATGCATAATGGAATTTTTTTATTGTAAAAGTGTTATTTTTATTGAATTTAATTTCTATGCCGCCCCTACCGCTTTATGTCAATCCCACAAGCCTCTTCCAAAATTTCTATGCAAAGAAAGATGCATAATGGAAAATGTTTTATTATAAAAGTGTTATTTTCATTGAATGTAATTTCTAGGCATAGAAAGATGCATAATGGAAATTGTTTTTTATTAAAAAAGTGTTATTTTTATTGAATTTAATTTCTATGGATAGAAAGATGCATAATGGAAATTTCTTTATTATAAAAGCATTATTTTCATTGAATTTAACTTCTATGCATAGAAAGGTGCATAATGGAAATTGTTTCTTAGTATAAAAGTGTTATTTTCATTGAATTTAATTTCTATGCATAGAAAGATGCATAATGGAAAATTTTTTATAAAAGTGTTATTTTCATTGAATTTAAATTCTATGCATAGAAAGATGCATAATGGAAAATGTTTTTTAGTATAAAATGTTTATTTTCATTGAATTTGATTTCTATGCATAGAAAGATGCATAATGGAAATTTTTTTATTATAAAAGTGTTATTTTCATTGAGTTTAATTTCTATGCATAGAAAGATGCATAATGGAATTTTTTTAATTATAAAAGTGTTATTTTCATTGAATTTAAATTCTATGCATAGAAAGATGCATAATGGAAATTTTTTAATTATAAAAGTGTTATTTTCATTGAATTTAAATTCTATGCATGGAAAGATGCATAATGGAAATTTTTTTATTATAAAAGAATTATTTTTGTTGAATTTTTTTAATGCATAAAGAAATTCTTTTTATTTTAAAAGTGTTATTCCTATTAAATTGATTTTATGCATAAATAGATACATAAAAGGAATTTCTTTTATATAAAATTGTTATTCCCATTAAAGTTGATTTTTATGCATAAATACATGCATAAAGAAATTTTTTATATCAAAATTAGAATTCTCTTCAATTCTATGTTTAATTTCTATGAGTATTTGATAAATGAATAAGTAAATACTCTGAGAGAGAAATTTCTATCGTTTTATATTCACTCGGATTGTAAAGAGAAAATTCAGAAAACCTATCGAAGTCGAAATATTCAAATAAATGATTAATTTATTCCTCATCGGAATTCATGATTAATTTAGAAATCAGTTAAGTGAATATTCAATGAATGAAAACCAGTAAAATAGTAACTAGAATATCACTCCCTTTTCGAGAAAGATAGTTCAGGATCAGACTCAAACCTCAATCAGACTATGACCAAGACCAAACTCTTTTATCAGTTTCGAGGAAAGAAGATGTGATCAGTTTCAAAAAATACACTCAAATCTCCCACCAAATCTGAAACTAAGTTTGAGACCCTTCGAATTGATCTGTGGATCAAGGTTACAGAATTCGAGAAATTCTGTTATGAAATTCAGTAATTCGATCATGAAGTTTTGGGGATACTGATTTGAGATATGCTCATTGTATTTAAAAGAAAAATCAAACTGAAAACTTGCATAGAAACCCTCTTTTCTTAAAGGACTGTCATATGCCAAAATGCTGGAGGGAGCATTTGGTATGTGTTTTTCTAAGGGAAGCTCGATGGCGGGGAGTGTTCAAAGGAGAGCTCATGCAGCAAAGCATGCCCAGGTCTGACGAGCCTCAGTACGGTTAAAATGGTGTGCTTCTGGTACGATGGACGATGGCCGATGAAGCGGTCATTGAGTGAAGTGCCAGGACACCTAAGGAGGATCTTGGAGGGTTCTGACCAGGCGATGCACGGGCTCGCAGTGCCTAGGACACCCATGCGTATGTCATGGAAGATTGTATGATGGACCAATGATTATTGTAATCTGTTACTATTGGATCTCGCTGACCAGCTGGTCTCAACGAAGAGTCCAGAGTGATATTGTTTTTTTTTAGAAACAAGGATTGGATGGAAATTTTGAGTTATGACATCTGTAACCAATTTTTGTTTGTCAATGGATTGTTTTATAAGTTATGTTTTAAAGAGGAGTGTGTGTGTCTTTGTATTCGAAAGCAAAAGTTAAGAAAGGCATTCAATTATGAGTGGGTAAGTACTTGTCTGGTTCTACCGATTCCAGTGGTTGGGTGGTGTCTAACCCATGGGCCAGATGGGGTTTTAATAAATGAAATTGAATAATAGGAATAAGCTTAGAACTCGAGTAGATAAATAAAAACTTGAAGACTTCTCTAATGATTAGTAGGCTGGAATCAGTGGAGTTTTAATAATGAAATTGAATAATAGGAATATGCTTAGAACTCGAGTAGATAAATAAAAACCTGAAGACTTCTCTAATGATTAGATCAATGGCTGTGCTTGATTCGGTTAGGGAAAAAGCGTTGAATTCTTCAAGTTAAGTCTATAATAGTTTTCCTTCTATCTGGTTTAATCAGGTGAAGGATAGTTTAATCAGGTGAAGGATAGTTTAATCTCTTGACCCCGTAGAAAATTCATTAAGAAAATCAAAAAGGTGGAATCATCCCCATTTTTCGAGCAAGGGAAATTTTCTTGGTTTCGGTTTCGGAATGACCACTAGATTAGTCTTGTGTTCGGACATTTGAAGGCGAGGCCCGAAGTGGGAAACCCTGCCCCGCGCAAGAGGAAGTTACTTCCGCTGCTATAAATCGGGAATCCGGTGCGCAGAGGGGGCAATGGGGTCTCACATTGAGCAAAATGAGCAATATTTCTTGGAGGGACAATCATTTAGAAGATGGCCTTGCAAGCTACATACCGGGCACCATGGACTCGTCCTTGGGATCTTTGACCTTGAGCTGCTCAATCTCCTTCCCGGAGCATTGTGACCTTTTGAAACCTTCTTGAGCTTAGCTAGCTCATCCATGGAAAAGCAGATGTAGAATCTACCGTCGGGGCTAGAGAAACAATTGGAGGAGCCAAAGACATGTCGGGGATAAGTGGGGACCAAGAGGTACTACGCTCTGCCATGAGGCGAGCATTCTCCAGTTGTGTAGCTCTGTCTTGGAAGTCTTTCAGGGTGCCTTGGGGTGGAAAAGTTCCTCTCATCTTCATCGCTCTGTTTGAGTAGGGAGTGCTCAAAGCACCCACTATTGCAGCATGTAGTTTCCAGGATGTTGGGGTAGCCGAGCGACCAAAACTTTAGCTCTTGTCACAAGTTGGGCCACTGACTCCTCCACCTTCATGGAGAGTTGGTTGAGCTCTTGAGTGATGAGGTCAAAGTAGTTCCCTGGCCCAAAGGTAGCCAAAAACTATAGCCTGAATCCGGGAAGTGGTTGATAGGAAATTGACTGTACCACCGGTCAGCACTTTCTTCCAGCGTGGTCGGGAGCAAGACCAAGCATGCATCATCTCGGTTGAGATCTCTTGAGTCACACATAGTGAGGAACCACTGCACATGGTCTTCCGCATCTTCAATGATGGTACCTTTGAAGGTTGGTAGCTTAACTTGCACGCGGTTAAGGACAGTAGCCAATGGCTCTGGCCCTGGAGCTGCCATAGGGCTAGAAGAGGAAGATGCTGAGGGAAGAGTAAGGGACGAGGAAGAACCCTACGACTAGTTCCATGCAACCGGAATCTTATTCTAGGAATTGATTGTGGAAAGATAGAGAATTAATTCAATCATAAAAACCATTGCTTGTTAGCTTCAACTAAATCAAAGCAATTGAAAAATTAAACACTTAAACAAAAATACTTAGCTCCAAAAAGACCATATTGGGTGCAATCTTCCCCCCTCTTGTGCGTGGCCTCTCCCCACACAAGAGTATTTCTTTATTAGCTTTCCTTTTTACCAAAATTAGGCCATAGCCCCCAAAATACAAGATGTGCTTTTTAGAGAGCACGGCACTCTTCTTTAACAAAAATAGAGTGTCAAATTGGGACTAGGGTAAAGCCATAGGCTTTAATAAATTCCACAAAAAATAAATGTATCTTTCCTAAAGTTCAAAATGGAAAAATCATTTAATAAGATTACAAGCTACTATGCTTGCCAAAAATGAAATGTGATGATCCAAGACATTTCTTCCAAAGTAAACTCTTCAATTCCCATAGTCTTCATCACCTGAAAATATAAGCCCAATTAATTATTAAATTAATCCCACAAATATTAAACAGGCACAAATCATCACCAACTCATGACTACCAGGCGTAAGTACCCCAGGAATCACCCTGCCATACAAACCTAACTGAAATAATCATAGGTGGCCTCAAACATACGTCATATACCGCACGTATTAATATTTATAGTGGTGTCACCCACGATATTAACCTAGCCGACATGACGCAAGAGTAATCTAGGCGTCCCCAAATTACTCAAGAGGGGATAAATAATATTTTTCTAGAGGACTTAAAATATATTCTCATGACATCCCTCTTGCTTGAGTTTGCAATTGTCCTCAATTGCGGATTTGCTGGGTTTGAAAAGAATGAAGAATTTTAGGGTAAACTCGGAAAAATTTCTTAGGCATCCATTTAGCATCTTCTTGTGGATGATTCTTAAAAGTCAAAAGATACTTGAAGTATTGATTACCTGTCCTTGTTGTTGTTATCTCTTGGTCAATGATTGCATCAGGAACTAGTACTTCTTCCTCTCCTTCAATAAGAGGTGGTTCCTCATATGTTGGGTGAGTAGGAAGTGTTCCTCGAAAAGGTTTCAAGAGATGGATATGAAAAGAATTGTGGATATTCCAATTAGATGGAAGCTCTAGTCTATAGGCCACATCATTAATCTTTTGAAGGATTTTGAATGGCCCATAATATCTAGGCGCTAGCTTCACTGCAGGGAATTTTTCCACACTCTTTAATCGACGCTTTTCAATTCTCAAAAGTACATAATCACCTTCTTGAAATGAAAAATCTTTGCGCTTCCTATTTGCTTGAGATGTATACTTCTCTTGAGCTCTTTGGATACAATCACGCACTTCAGATAGAATGTGATCAAAGTCTCTAACATATTGGTCGGCTGCTTCTATTTTATGAGAGAGTCTAGTAGCCGGAATAGGCAATGCTCTTCCATAGATGATCTCAAATGGTGCTCGACCAGTTGCAGTATGAGGAGTATTATTATAAGCAAATTGGAGTAGATGTATGTACTTATCCCATGCACTAGGTTGCTGGGAAACATAGGCTCTAAGCATATCTAAGATAGTGCTATTTGTAACTTCGGTTTGTCCATTCGATTCCGGATGGAAAGCCGTAGAAAAATCTAACTTAGTGCCCAAGTTTGAGAAAAGAGCAACCCAAAAGTGACTACAAAATTTAGAATCTCTATCAGAAACTATCACTTTGGGTAGACCATGATGAACAAAAATTTGCTTAACAAATATGTTCGCGGCTTGCTGAGAAGTTAGTGTCTTTTTGCATGGAATGAAATAGGCTTGCTTACTAAATCTGTCCACTATTGTCCAAATCATATCATGGTGACTGGAAGTAGTAGGGAAGCCAGTAATAAAGTCCATAGACACTTGTTCCCATGGTCTATCAGGAATAGGTAGAGGCATAAGCAATCCTAAAGCTTTGCCTTTGTAGCTTTTGATTGTTTGGCAAATGTTACATTCAGCTACAAACTTAGCTACATCATTCTTCAAATGGGGCCAATAAAATTCTCGAGAAACTACTTGAAGTGTTGCAGAAACTCCTCTATGTCCGACAAATGGTGGTTGGTGCATCTCTTCCAAAACAAGCTGTCTGTAAGGTTGAGTAACACACAATCTCTTCTCAAAGAAAAGATAACCATCATTATGTGAATAACTTCCTTGAGGTGTCCAATTGTTTTCACGCAATTTGATCCATATTTGAGAAAAATCTGGATCAACTTCGTAAGTTTCTTTCATGAGAACGAATGGTTCACTTTCAATTATAGAAATGTTGTTGATATTTGGTCTTCGACTCAAAGCATCGGCAACAACATTTTCTTTTCCAGGTTGATATTGAATCATAGGTTGGAAACTTTGAATGAAAGCTGCCCATTTGATATGTCTATCTGAAATAAGAGGTTGCGTAAGCAAATGCCTAATGCTTTGTTGGTCTGTCTTGATAAGAAATTCAGAGCCCATTAGGTAATGCTTCCAGATTTTCAAAGCATGCACTACTGCTGCTAATTCCTTGTCATAAGTGCTATAATTTTGCTCTGCAGGCTTAAGCTTTCTACTTTGATATGCAATAGGATGGTTGTCTTGCATAAGAACAGCTCCAAATCCTTTGCCACTAGCATCAGTCACTACTATAAAGAATGGTCTTTGAAAATCAGGTAGTGTAAGAACTGGTGCTTGTGTTAAAGCATTCTTGAGTGTTGCAAAAGATTTATCTTGCTTTTCAGTCCAATTGAAATTTGTAGCTTTCTTAAGGAGTTCAGTCAAAGGATTGGCAATACAAGCAAAATTCTTGACGAACTTCCTATAATAACTACATAAGCCAAGAAAAGATCTAAGATCATGTATGTTTCTAGGCATAGGCCAAGAAGCAATACACTCAATTTTCTTAGGATCTACACGAATTCCTTCGGCCGAGACTATATGTCCTAAGTATTCAATCTCCTCTTGAAAGAAAGAACTCTTTTCAGGATTGACATACAATTCATTTTCTCTCAAAAGATTGAACACTTGTTCCAAGTGTTGTTCATGTTCTTGTCGATCCTTGCTAAAAACAAGAATGTCATCAAAGAATACTATAACAAAACTTTGAAACTTAAGGAATATACGATTCATCATACGGCTGAAAGTAGCTGGAGCATTGGTCAAACCAAATGGCATAACCAAAAACTTATAATGACTAGTTTGGGTTCTAAAAGCTGTCTTGAATATGTCAGATTGAGTCATACGGACTTGATGATACCCAGACTTTAGGTCAATCTTGCTAAAGACCTTTGATCCTCTAAGCTTATCAAGAAGATCATCTACCCTAGGAATAGGATATCTGTTCTTGACAGTAATCTTATTCAATGCACGATAGTCTACACACATTCGGTAAAGTTCCGTTCTTCTTCTTAACAAGAAGTACTGGAGCTCCAAAAGGTGAACTACTAGGTTGAATAAGGCCTCTCTCTAGCAAGTCTTCTATTTGGCTTTGGATTTCTCTTTGCTCTAAATTGTTGACTCTATAGGGAGCTTTACAAGGCGGGGAATTTCCAGGCAATAAGTCAATACTATGATCCTCTGGCCTAGACTTAGGTAATCCTGGAGGCAAATCTTCCATGAAACAGTCACTAAATTTGGAGATAAAAGAATCAAACTTTGGTCTTTTGGATGTGTCCAACTTAGCATCAAGCTGGTTAACCCATACCATATAAGTCTTGTCTCTTTTTCTTAGAGCTCTCTTTGCTTGAGTGTGACTCAACAAAGGACTCATTTCTCCTTTGACTTGACACTGAAGGATAATATTTTCATTGTCCTTCCTTAGAGAAATACTATGAGTGTCATAGTCTATCATAGGATTGTATTTGTGTCTCCAAGGCATACCCAAAATTATATATACCCCTTGTAAAGGTGCAACTAAGAAATCCCTTTTTTCTGTTAAAGGTTTGATGCATAAATCCAAATCTTTCACTACTTGCATGCAATTGTACTTTGTTCCAGTAAATGCTGCTTTGACTTTATAGTGCGTAGGTGAAGAATGAAGATTTAATGCTCTAAGTACCTTTTCAGAAATGAAATCATGTGTACTACCATCATCATGCAAAATAAGAACTTCATGTCCATTTATCGTTCCTTTTATTTTAAGCAAAGAATGAACATGAGGTTTACCTTCTTGTTCTGAGTAATCTGGATCGGAATTACCCTCTTGCCTGAATGATTCTTCTTCATTGTCGTCTTCTTCAATCATGTTGACTCGAGCTGCTGGTGCTGGGGTTGAATTCTTGGTACGCTCCGGACAATTCGGTGCTATGTGACCTTCTTTGTGGCACTTGAAACATTTGATAGGAGATGTCTTCGGTTTGCCACCATTGACTTTCTTATTGGTACTCAGGTTGCCTTTAGCCTCGTCCTTGCCTTTGTCATAACCTGGTTTATACATCTTCTTTGAAGCATAAAAAGATTTAGTAAATGGTTTAGACGAAGTACCCTCATGTGCTTTATTCTCTTTAGGAAAACCATTTTTACGTTCTGAATTAGTTGCCAAGGATATTGCAGAAGATAGTGAATGAGGTCGAAACATATTCACATCGGCCCTAATGGTAGATCTAAGGCCCGATATGAACTTCCTTTTTTGATCCTTTTCACTAACTTTATCCACAACCTGCACCTGTAATAAAGTATTCCAAAACTTTTCTACATACTGTGACATAGTTTCCTTTTCCAATTGATGCAAAGTGTCCCATTGGTGCCTAACTTTGGACTTGAATTGTGAGGGTAAAAAGTGCTTTTTGACCAGCCGTTGAAATCTTTTCCAAGAGTCTGGCTTGTCATGACCTTGCTTTACTACACTCCACCATAAAGCTGCACTGTCTACCATATGATTGACTGCACATTTAATCTTATCTTTCTCTGAAAATCTTTCTCCAGAAAAATAGTCATCTAGTTGACTAAGCCAAGCTAAAATGACCCTAGCATCCTTCTTTCCATCATAATTTTGAAATGTGAAAGCTTTTCGACTAATCTTGGATTCTTTTTGTGACCTTTGTGCTTGCAATGTAGCATTTACAGCCCTTTGAATAGTGTCATCTTCGTCATCAAAAGATAGCGAAGAGTCACGCTTGCGTCTACGATTTGAGAGCTATCTCTCCAATTCAATACGCTTCTCTCTTTCTTCTACAATTTGATGTTGTAAAGAAAGGAGTTGCTCTTGAATTGATGGCGAGATAGGCAAATCGGTCATAGTGCTTGTGCAAATGATGTAGATAAATAAAATTTTACTTTATTTGATGTAAATAAATAAAGCAAAAATGAGTACTTATCTTATTTTTCTCCCGCAATTCGATCTTGGTTGAAGCTGAACAAGACGTTGTTCAATGGCTGAATTGAATTCTCGTCGCCTCAAACAAATCCCGAACGATTCCGCGTGATTCGAGAGTCTTGGGCTAGTCGAATTATTGATGAAATAATTTTTTTGCACTTTGAAACCTGCTGAAACAGTCCTGTAAACCTTGCCCAAGCTCTGTAATATTTTTCTGAAATTTTCAGAATTTTTCAGAAGCGATTTCGGAATTTTCTAGCCTTTTCTAGGCAATTTCCAAGCTTTTTAAAACCTGTAAATCACTTTTCTGCAGCAGCCAGAAATTTTCAGAATTGGAAAACCTTTGAATTTCTCCTCAAATTTGGAAATTGGGAAAAGTAGAGGTTGAAAAAGGAGTGATGTGACTTGCATAGGGATTGGGAAAATTAAACTTGATTAGGATTAGGGAAAAATCAAGATTATGGAGTGATTAGCTTATGGAGCTTTTTTTTTCTCTTTCTTCTCTCCACGCGTTTTGCGCCGGCAGGCTGCCGCCGGGCGCCTCTTGTTCCAAAAGATTAGTGAGATTTATAATATGGCTTTTGCATGGATTTATCTGCTCCATCCATTATAGATTCACTCAACCTTGAAGCTTTCTGATTTCTGAGAGTTACCCGTGAGGTTTTTGGCTATGAGGATTTCATCCATACGGTCAGATTCTGATTTCACTGAGAATTTGGGAAAACCGCTTTTTGATAAAGAGGGATGGTTTTGCAGGGTGGTGAGTGGGTTTGAGAGTAGATCTAGTTTTGAATCTTTGACCTTTGGTTAAAGACCTGCAAAACACCCTTCTGTCCACTGGATAAATTCCTGCACTTTCTTGATTTTTGAGAAGTTGAAGCCCTTTCTAACCTTCTCCACAAATCTCCTAGCCCAAGCTCTGATACCACTGATACCACTGCAACCGGAATCTTATTCTAGGAATTGATTGTGGAAAGATAGAGAATTAATTCAATCATAAAAACCATTGCTTGTTAGCTTCAACTAAATCAAAGCAATTGAAAAATTAAACACTTAAACAAAAATACTTAGCTCCAAAAAGACCATATTGGGTGCAATCTTCCCCCCTCTTGTGCGTGGCCTCTCCCCACACAAGAGGATTTCTTTATTAGCTTTCCTTTTTACCAAAATTAGGCCATAGCCCCCAAAATACAAGATGTGCTTTTTAGAGAGCACGGCACTCTTCTTTAACAAAAATAGAGTGTCAAATTGGGACTAGGGTAAAGCCATAGGCTTTAATAAATTCCACAAAAAATAAATGTATCTTTCCTAAAGTTCAAAATGGAAAAATCATTTAATAAGATTACAAGCTACTATGCTTACCAAAAATGAAATGTGATGATCCAAGACATTTCTTCCAAACTAAACTCTTCAATTCCCATAGTCTTCATCACCTGAAAATATAAGCCCAATTAATTATTAAATTAATCCCACAAATATTAAACAGGCACAAATCATCACCAACTCATGACTACCAGGCGTAAGTACCCCAGGAATCACCCTGCCATACAAACCTAACTGAAATAATCATAGGTGGCCTCAAACATACGTCATATACTGCACGTATTAATATTTATAGTGGTGTCACCCACGATATTAACCTAGCCGGCATGACGCAAGAGTAATCTAGGTGTCCCCAAATTACTCAAGAGGGGATAAATAATATTTTTCTAGAGGACTTAAAATATATTCTCATGACATTCAAAGAGGAGAATGAAGGGGTGAATCACCTCCAGAAGCTCTAGTCTTAGGGGGCATGCACAACACTCCTCTCACCCCATGATCAAAAATCACCAAAAAAGAAAAAAATAAATAATTTTTTTTTGAAACTATCCTTGACCTCTAGGAGAGTCCCATCGTGATGGCCAAATTTTTTCTAAGCTGTGGATGACTCCGCCGATCCTTGCTAGGGAATTTGAAGGCAACCGACACAAACACTATGGTTGGGGGAGAAGGGAGCTTGGATCCTCTGAGGGAAGTATACTCGCCAAGGATGAGTTGACCTCACTGGCTAGACATGCAAGACCTATGCTCTACACTGTCTACCGTGCTCTCCGACCACCACCTAGCACCGCACTACCCCTACAGGCCTCACACTCATACCGCTCACACCTCGCTCACACAAAGAGATAGACAAACACCAACAGAGTGCAACACTACAATCACAGTACCAAAAAGGAATGCTACAAGGGAGACTCCGCTCCGATAGAAGGATTGTGCGAGAACTCAAGGTGATACACGAGAGTGTCCCCTTTCTGTGAGAGTGTGCCCAGACTATGTGTATGGTACCGAGAGAGTGCTCCCCTTATGTGAGAGTGTGCTCCAGACTATGTGTATGCTACCGAGAGAGTGCTCCCCTTCTGTGAGAGTGTGCTCCAGACTGTGTGTATGATGCCGAGAGAGTGCTCCCCTTAACTCCTCCTTGGGTGTCCTCCTCCTCGGGTGGTGCTCAAGAGGATCTCTCCCTGCCTTGGGAAAGGGAGAGGGGTGTTGCCTCCATGAGTGCTATCAGAGTTGGCCATGCACGTATGAGATGTCGAAGGGGACGAGTGGTCAGAGGGTCAAAGAGAGCATCGGTGGTCAGAGAGGGCACCGACGGTGACGGAGATTGGAGTCATCAGAGGGCACCAACAATCAGAGCCATCAGAGGGCATCGGGGTCGGAGTGGTCAACGCACACTAGCGGTTGGAGTGGTCGGAGCAATGGGAGGGCACCGACGGTCAGAGCACACCAGTGATGATGGCGGTCAAAGCGGTCGGAGTAGTCAAAGGGAACCAGCGGTGTGACAGCGGTCGGAGCGGTCGGTGGAGTGTGGAGGAACTGGCTTCCCGTCCACACCTACTTTGTAAATCTAGTAACCACATTCTAAATTTTTGACACATTTACCAAACTAAATTTGGCAGAAGAGATAAGTTTAAGGCATATATAGAGCTTATCTAGAGCATCACATATCAAACAAAGTAGGGGAAAAAATTTAAACACCCCTCTAACCAACATAGAGTAACCATGGCTATTCTGGCAATATCAAAATGGCCCTTGTTGATCCATGTTGGTTGGAGGGGTGTTTAAACATTTTTGATATGTGATGCTTCAGATAAGCTTTACAAGCATTACTCAAACTTATTTCTCTTCTCTCATATTGAGCTTGATAAAAGTGAGATAAGTGCAAGAAAAGGAAGAAGAAGAAAAATCCTACCCTAAAACTATTTGTGAGTGATTAGTTCTTATTACTCCTCAATCACAATCATACACCTAATCCAATCATTTTAGTAAACCTCCCAATGAAGGTCTAGTAACAAGTTCAAACTTGGATCTAAGGAGGTTCAAATACCATGAGATTAAATACATAATTAAAAATAGCAATCAAAGATTAATATAGATACAAAATCTAAAGTAAATTGTAAGAACTTAATATCTCTATTGATTAATCTACCATACTAATCATTTCCTTGCTTACTTCTTACTAGCTTAAGGATAGTATTATATTCTTTTACAAGGTAAATTACCCATCTTGTAAATCTAGTAAATTACTAGGTTCTATATTTAGACACATTTATCAAACTTAATTTGGGAGAAGAGAAATAAGTTTAAGGTCTCCGAAGCTTGGATCTAAGGAGGTTCAAACTAATACCAAGCTCAAACTTGGATCTAAAGAGGTTCAAATACCATGATGAAATACATAATTAAAAATAGTAATCAAAGATTAATATAGATACAAAATCTAAAGTAAATTTTAAGAACTTAATATTTCTATTGATTAATCTACCATACTAATCATTTCCTTGCTTACTTATTACTAGCTTAAGGATAGTATTATATTCTTTACAAGGTAAATTACCCATCTTGTAAATCTATTAAATTACTAGGTTCTATATTTAGACACATTTATCAAACTTAATTTGGGAGAAGAGAAATAAGTTTAAGGTCTCTGGAGCTTGTCGAGAGCATCACATATCAAACAAAATAAAAACACCCCTTTAACCAACATGGAGCGACTAGGGCCATCCCAATAGTAGCTATCGGAATGGTCCTTGGTGCTCCTGGAGATTTGTTTAAAGTTTTTTTGTTTGATATGTGATGCTCTAGATAAGATCTATTGGCCTTATTCAAACTAATTTCTCTTCTCTCATATCTTTTTTTCCTACTTCAAGTCATAGAAGTAGAGCAATAGGCAATGGGATCCCCCGATCCACCTTGTTCATGTGATGATGACGAGAAAGCAAGGGTTTGCATGGAAGATAGGAGAAGAAGATATCGTGAGCACAAAGCAAGGGCTCAAGCATTACAATGCACGGTGGGTTCGATTGGTGAGGCATCATCTCCTCCCCCACCCATTCTCCATCTATTCCCCATGACCCCACTCCACCTCCTTCTCCTCCTCATTCTCCCACAATTCTTTATACACCCTATTTTGAGCTCTTTTCCACTCCTCCCTTGCACCTTGCCTATACGGTTATCACTCCACCCATGAGGTGGACACTCCTATCTTTGGTGGCTCTCCACCTTTTAGCATGCCCTCCGCCGAGGTTGGCACTTCTCACTTGGGTGTTGCCCACCATGAGCTAGCCACTCCTCCATTAGGCACCTCTCCATGTTTGGGTGCACCATTCAAGCTTGCCACTCCTTTGTCGAGTGCCTCCCATGAGCTTGCCACTCCTCTACCAACCTCAGGTGTAGCCCATTAGTTTGCCTCACCTCTCATGAGCTCCGCACTCCTCCATCTAGTGTAGCCCATGACCTTGATGCCTCTCCTTGATGTGGTGCATATGTCCTTCCTGCCACTGCCGGCTCTCCTCACTTTGGTGATGTCGATGACACTGTTGACCATGTGCTTGCCACTCCACCCTCCAGTGTTGCTCATGAGGCATCTTCTCATGGAAAATACCTTTCCACGGCTGGTGCACAAAACCATGCCAATGCTATCTTCGAGACAAGTACTTTGTTGACCTCGATGTGGCATCACAGTCTAGTGTGCTAGAGGCATTGCTACGGCAATTGTGCATGGCACAGTGTAACGCTGCTTCCGCAATTTGCAGCCTACATTTGAGGAGGGCCAGTGCTAGTGTGCCACAAAGCTTGAGGTAGTCGTACAGCACAGTGAAGCGTAAGATGCATCTAGATGGATTGGCTACAAGACGTGCCCTTACAATTTTTGTTTTCAGTAGTGTCTTACCAGGTACACATTGTGCACTTCTCGCATACTTCAGATTCGTTATCAACAAGCACTTCATTCAGGGTTTGTGAGGAGACATAGCTTGGGCAGTGGGATTGAGGGTGCTCTATGGGCTAGTATTGGCCGTGCACCTATATGCAGTCGTTTATTGGACCCTGAGATGAGGGCGATGATAGAGAGGTTTTGGGAGGAGCATTGTCGTGCATCACCAGAGTACAAGAAGGCATTGTGACATAGTGTTTCTCATGGGGGCAGTACATAGAGCATGGGGCTTGCTTTCTTGAAATGACACAGACAGAGTTGTACTTTGAGTTCAGGTCTGCACACCCTCAGATCAGCATCAACTAGCATTTCTTTGAGGCTTGCAAGCCTTGGTTTGTGCACTACTCGAGGCAGCGTGACACATGTCTTTGTAGGTACCATGTTGGATTTCATCTTTTGTATGATGTCTTTGGTGGCTTGTCTGGCCATAGGGGGTGGTGTTCTATAGCCCGAGGGACTTTGTTTGCTCGCTATTATGCTTGCGGGCGAAGGATGCTGTCTACCATCGTATGACTTGTGTCATGGGGACTTGTACCTCGTGCGGTAGCTTGGCCATACTTCACTTGTGCAAGGAGGATTCCTCCGTTGCTGAGGTAGTGACATGGAGTTAGTATGAGTATGTCACACATGGGTAGTCTAGGAGATTATAGCTACTGGAGCACCATTCCTCCGTTGCTGAGGTAGTGACATGGAGCCAGTATGAGTATGTCACACATGGGTAGTCTAGGAGATTATAGCTAGTGGAGCACCATTCCGCATGTGGCAAGTTCATGAGAACATTTACAGATTCCATCTATGCCTACATACATCATGCTTATAGTGCCAATTGGCAGGACCGTCAGTTTTGTGCTAGCCTACAACAATTTCCTGATGGTGTAGTTGTCTTTGTGGTTGACTTCACAGAGAATTACACATTTGCTCCACATCAAGAGATCCAGGTAGAGTACTACTTTTTTGAGCAGGTATTGCATGAAACATTGTCTCATTTTCAATTTAAGTTCTTCAAAATATTTTATATTAATGCTATTTATGAATCTAACAATACCCATTCTTGTGTGTTTGACTAGGTGACCATCATGGTGCATATTAGTTAATTTGCATGAATATCCGGCTAGGGGGCCTGGGAACTCTTTTCCCTGGTACCCGGGACAAAACCTAACCAAATTCTAAATTGGATCCCATCACTACAGTGATTCGGTGGTTGGCTAGCCCATGGGACTGGATAGGGTTAGGCTGGACTGATGGATCCGTAAAATGAGACTCCTTTCTGTTATTATGATAGATGAAGTAAATCACGGATAGTAATTGTTCTATGGATAGGAATCAACGGCTGTGCCTCTTGATGGGGAAAAAAGCATTGATCTCTATGATCCAAGTTCAAGTTTCTTGCTTGATTTGGCCGAGTATCTTTATAGGTGTGATCGGATCAGTTTGGTCAGTAATGATCTTGACTACGTTAGAGTAAAATTTTATCCTGGAGGAATCACCTGTGCTTTCCGGGCAAGAGAAGTTTTTTCGAGTTTGGTTTTGGAAGAACCGAGGAATTAGTCACCTGTCTGGATATCCGTGGGCGAGGCCCCGAGTGTAGGACCCTGCCCCGCGCTAGATGTACTACTTTCGCTGCTATAGCATCCCGAATCCGCAATGGGGGATAGGAATCTTACAGACCATGGAGTGGTAGGCCGTGTCATAATACTAGTCCTGCAAATGTGATTAGTATATCACATAAAGGCAAAGAGAAAGTGGTTGAGCCCCTTAGTATGCCTGTCATTATTGTTCAAGTTAAGAGATCCAAAGGAAACTCCCATGGATATTTCCAATTGGTTCAGACACTGTGATTTTGATCATGTTGATATTTTGCTACTTCCATACCATAACAAGTATGTGTGTGGTTGCTTCTTTTGGGATTTTCCTTCAAGATTGAGTACTCTTGTAGCCTTTGATTTCTTAATGCTTTTTTCCTTATGCAGTGACCACTGGAGCTTTGCTTCTATTGACATCCAGCAGAAGCAATGCTTTTTATTCAACTCTCTTAGAAACACACACAGAGAGGTTAAATTGTAAGTGGTTTGTGTGCTATTTTTAACTTTAAACTTCATTATTTGGATTTAATGCACACTAACTGAATTATATGTATTGCAGTTGTATTAGAAGACTTCTAGATGCATTGGATCAGTGTCCTCCTAATGTCAATCTTTTGGATTCAATAGAGCCAATAGATTTAGAGGTAGAAAGTTGTTCCCTCTACTGATGTCTATTTCATGCTATGCCTTTGAACTTATTGAATAATTTTATTTTGTTCAGACATTAACAGTTTCTAACATATCTTTCCAACTATCCAGACACCACAACAAGATGATTCAAGTAGCTGTTGGCTGGAGAGTGCTGATTAGTGCCAAATATATACTTTCAAGCTATTTTGAGATAGGACAGCTAGAGCTTGTAAGAAAAAATAATTTTCATTTAGCTTTAAAAATTTTGATATTGGTACAAAGTGTTCTAAATCATCATATCTCATTGCAGATGAGAGAAGATAGCTTCAACTCGAGCTATGTGTATAGTTTCAGAGCTGATATAATTTGGAAGTTTTTGAAGTATGCCTTCCCCAAACCTATTGTACCAGCTACTCTCGAGTTGGGTGAGAGCTCTAAAGTCCGAGAAGGTGTCATACACCTTGATGACACAGATGATACAGATGTGGTGCCACAAGAACAAGGACCTAGTGCTGATGAGGAGAAGCCACAAGAACAAGGACCTGCACTGCCTACTGATGTTATTGAGGAAATGATGGAGCAGCAGCAAATAGATGCTCTAGGGGCAGTAGAGGAGACAATGGAGCAGCACCAAGAGACTGTACACGACAAGATGGAGCAACAGAAAGTAGATTCTCCAAATAAAGATGATACGGTGAGCTTGGACCATGTAGAGCAGCCTCTAGATCAGCCTGCAGATAAATAGAAAATTGTTGTCAAGAATATGTTCTACATATGTAATTAAACACTTCTGTACAGAATTTTACATTTCTAAATATAATACCTTTGTTTATGGAGTCTGTGTTATCTCAATTTTCAAATTTTCAATGTCTTTGCATTTTATTGATCTCTCTCTTCTTTTGAGCACCTGCAAAAAAGCAATATGAAACTATAGGGTAAAGTAAACTAATAGCAGTGCTTAATGAGACTAGGATAAGTCACATGGTATACCTTCTTATTGTTGTAGATAAATAAAAAGTCCTTTGAAATAGAACCTTCTGTCTCAAATAGAATGTCATTGCGCAATTGAGCTAGGGAGCAACATTGTCTTAATGTGATATTGACTAGCTCATCACCATTCTCAACAACATCAATATCAAGAAGTTTATTTTCTACACCAAAAGAATCTTCATCTTGATCCATTGGGACTAGTTTTGTACCTAGCATTCGACTGCGCTTATAATAAAAAGAAAAAATGAAATTTTGTGATGCAACCATGTACTTCAGTTGCATAGAAGGTTGGACAACCTCACAAAACACTGAACTACATGTCTTCTTATCCCAACCTTTATCCAAAAATTGTGGCATGCATGCCAGACTTGTTGCTTTAACTGTGAACATTGTTTTTGAAACCTTCACTGCAAAGGTATTAAACAAGTCTACAAAAACTGTGAGAGGCATACATAAAGAAATTTTTATTATCCTTGTGGTAATATTGGGCCTCAGAGCTTTCTGTACTTCTTTGAAAAGCTTGGCTCTATATGCCTCTGTAACACTAAAATGTGGAAGAGGCCAATCCACTGAATTCCATGCTGGAAGGTCTTGTTTTCTTAACACACCATGTGTGTTTGCATTGTCCAGCAACTGATAAAAATGATCAATAAAAAATATACCGGATTGAGCTAGCTCTGTTGCACATCGACCTTCGTATTGTTGTTCTCCTATCGATCCATGCAAAACATCTATAAATCCCAGAATACAATCGATGTTTTGCCATGTCTCATACGATGAAGGGTATAAATCTGAAATAAAATACCACAAGAATATCAATAAGCAAAGAAAGAAAGCTTTGTCTTAAAAATCCATGCACCTCATAAAGAACAAAACCACAATAGAAAAAAATACAATTAGGCCTATGTTGCGGAAGATCATTTGGATAGTCTCGCAAGACAAGTTCTTTATGCATGTACACATGCTGAATCAAAACTTCTTTCACCGATATCTTTCCTCTGGTGATTTTAAAATCTCGTACTCTTCCCTTCCATGATGCCAAGAAAATGTTTTTTTGTCTGGGGTCTCTTTCTTTTACTAGGTTGCATGAGCACCCATGCTCCTTTCGAAACAGTAAACCTTTCCCAAGTTCCTTCCGTTTTGACTGTACTTGAATTCTCTACCGAAGAAATAGAAGAAGCAGGTCGACGGGGTAAGGATGTGTGGTATAATTCTGCCTTCATAGCATTATCATCCACAGAGCGTCTTCCACAAGAACGACCATAGTTTTTATTCACCATGGATACCTTGTGAATCTGTAATCACAGCAAAGTAATGTAAACAAGATAACAAAGTGAAGTTTCAAGAAAGAGAAAGTGGGCAGACAGATAGTTGACACACAAGAAACATCTTACTCTAAGCCAAACAGGATCAAGGGAGCAGTTTTGGAAAAGAAGAGGTTGCTGCACAATGAGGCAGTGGTGTAGAATGGTAGACCTTTCGAAGGAAAGGCAGCACAATAATTCAAAGTTCAAAGGGAGGTGGAAGCGGGAAGGCCCTTGTCAGAGAAAATGTCAGACTAGATTCTATCTTCATGTCCAAAGATCTTGTGAGAATAAAAAACCAATCTCCACATTAATGTAGCACGCTTGTACCTACATAAAATATTGTTTCTTTTATCTATTTTTTTTTATTTTTGTGAATTTCCAATGTTACGTTGGCCCTCTGCTCATTGGTTGAGAGCTTATTTTTCCAAACCGTAAAAGGCCCCAAAATGAGCTCCCTTTTTCCCTAATGTAATGTGCATATAACATACTTCCCCTCCCTCAAAACATTGCACTCTTGCAATGAAAAGAAGAAGAACTACACTAAACAATATGAACCGACTCCCAAGTCGAATCCTCTATTTTCTTATCTTTCCACCTAATTTTAACCTTAGGGATTAGTCAACTACAAAGTTTCCTTTCCCTGAATTCAAGTACTTTATTAGGTTCATGTGGATCATAGGATAATTCTTTGTCTTCAACGAGTTCTTGAGGAGTAACTATGTTATCCTCACCTCCCAGATTTCCTTTCAATATATTGATATAAAAGACTGGATGAACTCTAACATGTGGAGGTAGTTTAAGTTCTTACACAACCGTGCCAATCCGATGTATAAATCGGAATGGACCATAATATCTAGGAGATAAATTCGAGCATTTTCCCATTGATAAAGTCTGAGAATCTTTAAGAACTTTTAAATAAACTAACGCTCCTGGTTCAAAAGACCAAATTGAGCATCCTCTATTAGCATAGAACTGTGCCATATCTTGAGCACTCCTGATAGACACCCGAGCTTCGGTCAGCATTTCTTGCATATCACACAAGAAATGCCTTGATGCATCAAGCTCGATGTCCTTAAGGCCGACATCAATAGGTGTCGTGGGTTAATACCCATACATAAACATGAACGGGCTAAAACTAATAGCCGTATGTTTAAAACTATTATAGGCAAATTCCATCATTGGAATATATTTTTCCCAATTTGATGCTTTTCCAGAGACATATGCACGAATCATATCCTCTACAATCTGATTCATACGCTTTGTTTGCCCATCAAACTACTGTAGATGATGAATTCATACTCAAAGTAATTTCCTCTTTGTAAACCATTCAGAATAAAGTAGGAAAACATGGCATTATAACAGCAAAAACCAAGGATTCATCGGTGCCCTGACATACCCACATCTGCACATGGAATAATCGACATCCCGAGTTACCCATATCGACATAGAGAGTCATCAGCGTCTCGATGAGTCACATATGTTCATCCGTAAACCATCAGGTTGACTATATAAATCACCTAAAGTACGGAACTAGAGAAAGAAATTCCAACAAAGGAAAAATCCAAATTTCCTTAATCCGAATACAACAATATAAACTCTTGAACTCTAAAGAAAGAGATTTCATTAAGTGAAAATACCACCGAGATTACACTCATCAATACATGCAGGCTATAGATAAAAGAAGTTTATCTAGAGAATGCTCACACTTTAACTTCTAGTGAATTTAGAAAATGAGATTGTCTTTGAATGTTGAGGTCAACATGCTAAGTGATGTAAGGAAAGCAACAATCTTGAGCCCAAATTATCCCATAAGATAATATATGTGAGGGATCACTAGCATCCCATACCACCATGATACCACCCATACAGACCTTAACAATTTAAAACTCCCTAGTATGCCTGCCGTCTAGGAAAATATGAATAAAATCCTGTATAAACAGAATAAGATGGCCTTATCCCAGACTTTTACATACTTAAACCTGTCTCTATATTCCTGAGACTACATCAAGGAATAACCGTTATCGAGTACATAATTAGAAAAGAATTTGAATTATTGGCACCTTTCTAATGATAACTACCCAAAACACAATAAAGTTAGGGTAGAAAAATAACTCACCTAGATATATAAACAACTAGGTATCCGAGTTGGAATATGTACAAGAGTACAAGCAATATACTCCAAAATTATGTGCAAAAAACGAAGGCGAATGCTACCTTCAAAGCACATGATATTATCCAAAAGATTAAAAGATCCTTATAAAACCATGGATAAAAGCATAGAAGCTCCTCAAATCCATGAAAACCATAGTTGATCATAAATATCAATGCATACCATCTAATGGACATTAATCATGCCAAAAGAAGCATTAAATTGGTGGCTAACTCATCAATCCAGAGTATATGAACGTGATGTTGTTCAAACAAATCTCCAAAGTAAGCAAGTGAAACACATGTGTGTAGCACTCATTAAAAAACCCCTAGACACAAGTGATCTAGGCAGAACTTGATGAGTCCATATAAAACTTGAAAAACATCCAATAAAATCCACCAAAACAAACCGATCAACTAACCCATGATAGAATTTGTCTTAGGCTTAAGAAATTAAGCACAAACCACACTTAATCAAGTGCAAAATAAATTATCATGTAAAAGTGTCAAAGGTGAAACACACTTTGAACGCAAATTACAGCCATCAAAAGAAATTAAGAAACATGTCCAAAAAGAATGGCTAAACAATGGCAAAAAATCATGAAAATATCGTTTAGAATTAATCCAAAAAAAATAACTACTAATACGAGGTATAATCATATTAATAATATGTGAATAACCCGCATCTATCTAATGTTAGCACGCACGAGAAAACGTACTTCAATATTAAACAACCCTCGAAAATATTAAATTCTTGAGAAAAAGAATTATCATGATTTTTTTCAAAATTTTTCTAATTTTATAGGACCTCAAAATACAATAATTTTAAATTCCACCAAACTTATCTTATGGTATTCCGAACTTATAATTTTCCAAAAAACAATTAGTAATTTAATTTGCCAAAATACCATTGATATTTTAAAAAATACCAATTTCTAGGATTTCTAAAAATAATTTCTAGAAAATTCTTTATTTTTTCTGAGAATCCCATTGTTCACGAAATTTCTAATTCTGCCTCACAATTCCCAAATCCAATGAAAATTTATAATTTTAATGGATTTTCTAATTTTCTAGGTCAAAAAATATATTTTTAAAGGAATTTGAATGGTCACGGGCGCCCGAATGGACATGCCAAACACCAACCCCACATTTTTCAGAAATTTGAAATAACCTTTGTCCAATTTTTCACTAATTTCTTGGAATTTTTTGAAAATTTTAAATTACCCCGAACGCATTTAGAATACGAACGGTCAAAAAAAATTGGAATTCCAACGATTTTTCTGGAATACGGAAAGCCAAAAGTTTCATGAAAATGAAAACAAAAAAATCGTAATGTGAAAGGTCAAAAGTTTTCGGAATCCGAAAGGTCAAAGATTTCCTAGAATTCGGAAAGCCAAAAGGTTTTAGCAAAGCGGAAAGCCAAGAGTTTTCAAGAAAATAAATTCTAGAAATTTTCGGAGAAATTTTTTTCTCAAGATTCAGATTTTCCTCTCTTTTTTAGGCTTTTTTAAAGCTTTTTACAAGCTTTTTTTTAAAAACAATTTCAAAAGCTCTTATTTTTTTGTAATAAAAAACTCATTTTAAAATAAAATTAAATTAAAAAAAATATTAATAAGTTTAATCAAAAGCTTATGTAAAATTTTAGGGGGGGGACATTTTTTCCGCCGCGCCGGCGCGGCGGCTGCTCCGTAGTACCCCCCCCCCACCTATGCGCAGAAAATATCAAGGAGAGAAGAGAACCTTTCCTCTCCATCTCCACTCCTTCTCTCCTCTCCATCTTCTCCACTCAATTCCCCCTCCTTCTCTCTCTGTTAACAGAGAGTTTAACCTTGATTAATCATTTGATTAAAGTTGTTAGTTAAACTTTTACTTAATCATTATGATTAATGTTTAGTTTAGAAAATTTTCTTTCAAAAGGAGTTTACACACGGCGGGAGAGGAAAAAAGACGAGAAATCAGAAGTGAGAGGCGGAGAGGGTCCCATGCATAGGGGAGAGAATTTCATGCATCAACATACTGTCCCCTACTGCATTTCAACAGAAAAGCGATAGAAATTTGATCGCATACCCACAGAAAAACCCACAAAAATGTATAAAAAATACATTTTTAACTATAAAAAATTCATTTTTAACTATAAAAATGGTCTAACAAATTCTAAAAAATTAGAAAAAAATTTCTAAAAATTCTAGAATTTAGGGAATCCATTCGACCAAAAATATCCACAATAAATTATGTGGTATTTTTGTAAAACTTTCCATTAATGCTTATCTTAAACCATAAAAAACTAGAAAAAAATAGCATTAAGCTCATGGAATTCCCCCGCAATGTCGATTCATCCATTGAATAGTAGTAACACGCGTTCCAATCGCCATATCGATGATCCACATGCAACTCATCAACAAAAATCAACAAAATAATATTTTTATTAGTAAATATTAAAATTTACTTCAAAAAAATACCAAACATTATAAAAAATCAACAACAATTAACTAGAGATTGCTCTGATACCACTGTTAAAACCCTAAGATCTCTCTAGATAATTGTTATGCATAAATCAGACATAAACCCATCCACCCAACTACCCAACCTCCCGCGAGCAAGGGATGCACACATGAAATATAATGAAATACATCATACCTCTACCTTGATGTCCCATACCATCAGATACCATCAAGAGGTATAACTCCAATCCAATAGCATGTAGGTATAGTGTGAAATGGTAAGTGAGTAGATATGATCCTCTACACAAGAGAGAATAACATAGCCTTGGCCTCACAAGCCCAACCCTCCAAACCTCCAAGCTCCCCTTGAGTGTGCCCCATGCCCCTATTATATAGGAGGGCCCTCAAGTGACTCTTGACTCTCCATTTCCTATGTGTGACCCTTGGATACTTGACCCTAACCTTAACCCTTAAGGTTAGTCCTAACCCATGCTCCATTAGAGCTTGTTCCCATGCTCCCATGCTCACAAGCCTAATGTGGGTTAGCCTCCTAGTATATGCACACATAATGTGCATATAACAGTGACTCTCTTTTGCGCAGCATTTGGATGCACCATAATAGATGATTTTACATTAGATTCTCTCTTAAATGAAAATGTGTTCAATTAAATGCCATTTAAAAGAAAAAAAGAAACATATGTGAGAACTTTTCTTCATGCATGGAAGATTACTTTTCCATGGGTTTATTCTATAATTGATAAGAATGTAAAAGAATAAATTAAATGTAAAGTGTGCACCGAAATGAAAGCCATGAATATGAAGGTAGTCTAGCACAATTCAAAAAAAAGCCCTTGAAGTTCATCAAAATTCTGAAATTCATAAAATGTGATGAAAGATTGAAATTAAGATCAAAAGCTCAATCCACAA
Source organism: Cibotium barometz (assembly GCF_041138505.1). Classification (NCBI taxonomy): domain Eukaryota; kingdom Viridiplantae; phylum Streptophyta; class Polypodiopsida; order Cyatheales; family Cibotiaceae; genus Cibotium; species Cibotium barometz. Next base: position 29,545,132 of record NC_141060.1, read on the forward strand.
TTATTGAAAATCATGTTGATTTGATGATAGATGCTTAAAACAATTGCATCAATTCTCTGATGCAATTTGCATGATTGTTTTGCTAAAAATGACATGTAATTAAAATCTTAAATTCCAAGAAATTTTCTAGTTCTTAAGTATATGTGTACATATAATATGACCTTGTCTAATAAATACTCTTCCTATACGAGTTCACAATCTGGGAAAGAGTTTAGAAGCAAGCTATGAAGTATATTGGAATATGAAAATTTGTGTAGGTCTATTCTCCTCCATAATGATGGATCAAAACACAAATCAAAAGTATGAGAAACATTTAAATATTTTACATCATGATATGCAATAAAAGAGGGTAATATGGTAGGGCTTTCTTTAAATGGATCTATAAGTACAATGGTTAGGGTGAATAATGGCCTTGTTACAAAGCATAAACGAGATTTTCCTCATCTTATGGGTGTGCATCACATTGCACATTGTGAAAATCTTGTTGTCAACAAAGATACATGTGAAAACTTCCTAGAATTTATATATCTGCTAATAAGGTGAGACAATGTCTACCTTAAGATGAGAGGACTTAAATGAATGTCTACCATAAGACGAGAGAGTGTCTATTCTAAGATGAGAGGAGTTATATATCTTAATATATATGACACATCTCATATGAAGTACTATCAAATTTTATAGATTCATGGCATTAGTTGATGAGTCAATTAGTGAAAGTAATCCCTATACTTTCTTACTTTCTGCAAATAAAAGAATGAGAGATTGTATGCATAGGGGGTGATGTTTCAAGTTCAATTTCTTATTCATTTTTTGGTCGATGTACTAACAGATGTAGATTTTTAAACTTGAGAAGAGATATAAACATTATGGTCGAGGCATTGAAAGAAAGATATTTTGGAAATCTATTTGGTCACGAGTTCAAACATCTCAAGGATTTTTTGAAAAGATCTAAAGATAGGCTACTAGAATCGTAAGCCAAAGTAGGCTTGAGAATCGCACATGTTCTTAAGTATGATTGTTTTCCAAATAGTACTTAACAGGGAGACGTAAGAAGGTGTATGGCATTGGCAAAGGAGTTCATTATAAAACTTTTGTTACGTTTGGATGAAAGATTTGTTGATTGTGGTTTGTTTAATATAGGAAATATTTTTTCACCAAAGAACTATCTAGAGAACAAAGCTAATCAACAAGATTTTACATGATTAATTTTTGATCGATTATGTGATAGATTTGATGGTGTGTTGGCTCACATTCACTTGTCATTAACAAACATCTATGCAAAGGAGAATTTCCACATTTTTTGCATAAATTAGTGGAGTCGTATCCCACAAAGGGTAGCTTTAAGTCTTAAATCTAGTGTAGTACTAAGAAAGAATGGAGACAAATATTTCCTAAAATGTTAAGGCTATGGCAAATTGTTCTACTCATACCTGCTAATTCTATCATGTGTGAAAGAGGAATATCCAAACAAAACAAAAAAAATAGTCCTGATGGGTCTTGCCTAATCTTGAAACAAAAGAAATGTTCATGTGCACGTCTTTATCTAGTGAGAAGAAGCTAGAAAATGTGAATTGGGATCACATATTTGACATGTAGAAGTCAAAAAAGGATAAAGACCCCAAAAATTAATCGAAAACACATCTTCCTAGTGTGGCATGCACTTCCCTTTTTGGGTCCATTGTTCACACTAGTAGCCTCACCCATCTTATCAAATTCTTCTTTAAGAACTAGGTGACAAAGAATACAAAGAACTAGACGACAAAGAATACAACCCCAACTCAAGGGCCGAAATCAGACAATAAACGGCATAGTAAAACATCGAAAGCGACACCTGGATGGCCGAAATCGATCCGTGTACACAGAAACCCCAACACGCTTCGACAAACTTGAAGATCTCGATCTCTCTTGTTCACTCCGGCTTAGTACCTTCTTTCTCGCATTACCTACATCAACCTACCTTTTCTTTCATATGCAGCTTTTAATTTATTGATAATAACGATCTCATGCTCCGTTGATCTCTCCTTCTGGTGAGCCAGTACATAAGACATCAAAAGATTACATCACAAACCAGTACATAAGACATCAAGCTTAAACATCAGAGTCGTTGCCTTCCGCCTCCAGCTCGTAGCTCGAGCACCAAGAGCGGGGCTCCCATCCGGCCCTGCTCCAAGAGCGGGGCTCCCATCACAATTAAGATATGGTTAGATTTGGTTAAGATATGGTTAGAATTGGGACCATCACAAGATAGACGGTCAATTTTGAAACTCTTTGCTTTTGCATATGATTTATTTCCCATCTTCTTTCACATTATAATGCAATATACACAAACTTAAAAAACTTTGATGTCATGCACTCTAAATCACATAAATTAAAACATCTCTATACTACCTAATATATAAGTCCCAAATGGCTCTAAACCCATTTTACATTTGATTTAATCGTTAACTAGAGGATTTAGGAAAATCGAGATTCGAGATAAGTATCGACTTTGCTCTCTAACTTGTAACTCCTCCTTATTTTTCAAACAACACTTTCTTTTTAAGGAAACTAACTGTGGGAGTTCATGTCTTCTCTTCGACTCGTGAGGTTCAACCTAACTATGAGCTTTTGTCTTGCTGAGAAGCAAGCACGTGCAATTGGAAGTAACACCATCAACATTTTCTAGCAAAGTGCATTGTGTGCATTTTCTAGTAAGCGCATCCAGGCTTTCAACATAGCGAAGTAGCTAGTTTCAAGTAGCAAGTGCCCATGGCAACCAGTATGTGCGACGCATTTAGCCTTCCAAGTTCTAACTTTCAAGGCCTAGTCTTCAAGCGAGGCCGCCTGCACCCTTTGTTTCAAGCAACAAGCATGTAGTTCGAAATACCCGACACATGCATTTTTATTCTAGTAAGAACATCTAAGCTTCCAAGCTCTAGCGATGGAATAAGCACATCATTCTCTAGCGCCTTATCTTCTAGCGAATATGTTGCTAGCCTTTGAAGCAACCGCTTTCAAACTTAGCAAGAGTGAGTGCATGTAGTTTGAAGCAACCAATAGCCCAACATATGCAAATTTCTAATTCAATTCTAATAAGCGCATCCACTAATTTTTATATCGAAGAAGTAAAAAAAACAAACCCACCAATTTTTAGTCCCTTACTTTGTGTTCTCCTCATGTTTATTTGGCCTACCTCATATTTAAGAAAATTGGCTAAACTTAAACAGGCATAAGTTCTAGTAGTAAGACTCATTGATAGAACTCTATTAAATCTAACGGGTCCTCAATGTCAACTTACAAGGATATGGGACAACCCAAAAAAGATATGAGGTGACTCTCTTTTTGCGCAGCATTTGGATGCACCATAATAGATGATTTTACATTAGATGCTCTCTTAAATGAAAATGTGTTCAATGAAATGCCGTTAATGAAATGCCGTTTAAAAGATAAAAAGAAACATATGTGAGAACTTTTCTTCATGCATGGAAGATAACTTTTCCATGGGTTTATTTTATGATTACTTCTTGGTCATTGCATGTATTGGGAAGGCTATATGGGCTAAATACTTCAAGAATCATGCATGCCACTTCACTTTGCCAAGGAATCTTTCAAGTCGCTTGATGTTCTAGGGAGCAGACATATTGGATATGGCCTCTGCCTTAGCCGGGATCTATAGCCAATCCTTGGGCTGACATAAGTCAAAAATGTTTACAACTTTATTCAAAATACTTTCAACTTCAAAGTGCTGTTTCTACTTCCAAATTCTTCCACTACAAGAGGCGGGGCCATTATCCACGCTTTTTTCAACACTTTAGAACTAAGCTTAAAATCGTCTAAATTTAAAAAAAAGCGTTGTAATAGAAACGTCAAAATAAGCGCCAAAACAAGTGTCGAAACAAACGTCGAAAAAAGTAATTTTACCACGCATTTTTTGACGACTATCTCGAATGCTATTTCGACCACTATTTCGATGGTTATTTCGACTACAATTTCGACACGTATTTCGACACTTATTTTGACTCTATCATTTAGACGTTTTCGACGGATATAGGAAACTTTTGATGTTATTTTTGACGGATGTAGGAAACTTTTGACACTTATTTTGACGCGTGCAGGTATTAAATTTTTTTTGGCATAATGGTACATCCAGCTATAGTCTTGTAGCTAGATACACCGTTATGCCAAATTTATAGAGTACCAAAGCCAACTGTACTTTAATGTGAAAGGTACATATCAAGCTTTGACGAGATAAGTCAAAATTGAAATTTACACATCAAGCTCTGACGAGATAAGCCAAAATTTGCATACAATCTATACAAGCTCAAACAAAGATGTGAGCTGACCAAAATGTGTATGTATAAAGGAAAAGACATGGGCAAGGCCGCTCTATGCGGAGCCCTCACTCAGGATCAGGCATTGGTCCTGCAAAAACCATACAAGAAAGATGCTTTTTTTGGCATACCAAAACGTCTAACACGACAAGGCAAAGCAAGTATACAAATCATAAAGTTTAGGCTTGCCGCACTTACCATATTCTACAATGCGCGCCCAATTGAGGTTGGCACCTTCTCAGTCAAGCTTCTCCAAAAGAAAGTATGTGTTCTGGCGAGACGAGCAATGTCCTCCTCTTCTCCCGTTGCCGACCGACCGACCACTTGATTCTAAAAGTACCAAAACAACAAGATAAGTGTTGATACTTACAAAGTAAACATAACATCAAATGAAACATACAAGATAAATGTTGATACTTACAATGTAGACATGGAATGCGTTCCAACCGTTTCTTCCAAGGTGAGAGCTTCCTACGTCTCCATTCTAGCTTTGGCCACATCCTCTTGTTGCTTGTAGCGTTGGGGATTTCAAGCATGCTTTTGCCTCTCCTCATTCCAATCCTCGGTGCTCATGTACCAAGGCTTCTCACCCCCTGCCTTCACTCTCCTAGTCACATCTCCTTGCCAATGTTTCATGACGTCCACCATGTGGTCCTTTATCCACCTTATGGGAACAACATCACTACCGCTGGGCCGGCTTGTACTCATCTTTGATTTGATTTATGACTCTATCTTTCTTGTCTTTATCCAACTTTGGGCCATAAAGTCATTTGCAAAGACAATGTGGCAAAGCTCATGGATGCGGCTCTTCATCTCTTGCCCGGCCGACATTATCCAAAACCACATTGCCATTGACAATTGTGTAAAATTTTTCTCCATCAGTGGGTGTGGGCTGTGTCGAAAGGCGCTAGTAGAGAATGATGTGCTTATATTCCATCGCTAGAGCTTGGAAGCTTAGATGTGCTTACTAGAATAAAAATGCATGTGTCGGGTATTTCGAACTTAGTCTACATGCTTGTTGCTTCAAAGTTTGAATTGAAAGGGTGCAAGCGGCTTCGCTTGAAGACTAGGCCTTGAAAGTTAGAACTTGGAAGGCTAAATGCGTCGCACACACTGGTTGGCATGGGCACTTGCTACTTGAAACTAGCTACTTCGTTATGTTGAAAGCCTGGATGCGGTTACTACACAATGCACTTTGCTAGAAAATGTTGATGGTGTTACTTCCAATTGCACGTCCTTGCTTCTCAGCAAGACAAAAGCTCGTAGTTGGGTTGAACCTCACGAGTCGAAGAGAAGACATGAACTGCCACAGTTAGTTGGCTGGCATGGGCACTTGCTACTTCGCTATGTTCAAAGCCTGGATGCGCTTACTAGAAAATGCACACAATGCACTTTGCTGGAAAATGTTGATGGTGTTACTTCCAATTGCACGTGCTTGCTTCTCAGCAAGACAAAAGCTCGTAGTTAGGTTGAACCTCACGAGTCGAAGAGAAGACGAGGAGTTTTCACTTAGAAGTTAGAGAGCAAAGTCGATACTTATCTCGAATCTCGATTTTCCTAAATCCTCTAGTTAACGATTAAATCAAATGTAAAATGGGTTTAGAGCCATTTGGGACTTATATATTAGGTGCCAAACTACCAACTTATTGCAATTATCTAATTAAATCTACATTAGCATTAGCTGGCTATTGTAGTGGTCCACACTCTAAAGTCTAATCACTATTAACTAAAGTCTAATCATTGTTAACTAGAGTCTAATGCCCCCAAATTATCAATAATAAATATCCAAAAATAAGTCTTCAAACTTCCAACTTTCCAATGTGGTTGTATGCTATTTAGAGAATTTAAAAATTAGATTTAGAAGGGTATTATTAATAGTAGCTTTTTTATTGAAAATTCTAAAAAATATCTTACCTTTCTAATGAAGAAGATCTCATCTCAAGGTTGCATTTCTTTAGTAAGGATAATTTTTTGGAACTCTTATCTCAAGGGTAAAATGCCTCAAGAAGGGTTCCAAAGGCTTCAAATTTAAGGCTTGCAATGAACCTATTATCTTTCTATTTTTTTATTCTTGTAATTTTTTATGGTCATAAATTGATTAGAATAAACGGGGAACGATCTTTTCTTGGGAATAAAAATAGGTCAAAACAAAAAAAATCCTCCATGATGACATATCTAGAAAACAAAGTACATGTTGCCTACTAGAGTAATGCTAGCATGCGTAGAATATATCTTTTTATTTTATCATGAACTTGTCTGACTTCTTATACATATAGTAATGATGCTTGCATGTACCTTGATGGCTTATAATGGGCATGTCTTACTTTTGAGTATGAAGTAATATATATGTGAATAAAGTCCATGTTGTTTGCAATAGCAATAATTATTATGTCTACAACAACGATGTATGTACCTCAAGAAGAATTGTGAGATAACTTTGATAAAGTCTTGGGAGAAAAGGTTGAAATTTTTACGATTTTTAAGAAAATATGGCCTTTCGCAAGTGACAGGAGGATTTCATCTTCATTTTGGTAAGAAACGCCTGAGTGCGTGTGTGTTGGCGTGGGATCTGGGGGGGATAGGGGGGGCTGGGATCTGGGGGGTTGGGTTACCCCCGTTTTGTTGCATGCAGGCCCCGTTTCGTTGGGTTACCCCCGTTTCGTTGCATGCAAGCCCCGTTTGGTTGGGTTACTCCCGTTTCGTTGCATGCAGGCCCCGTTTCGTTGGGTTACCCCCGTTTCGTTGGCCAAAGAGATGCCCAGCCAAACCGGCTCCTTATTCCGTGCAAGGATATGGATTCCCTTCTTCCATGCAGACTTCTTGTACTGGCCTGCCTCAACTTCTGCACATATCCGTGCCTACCACAAGAAATACCATCAGAACGGGGGTAACCCAACGAAACGGGGCCTGCATGCAACGAAACGGGGGTAACCCAACGAAACGGGGCCTGCATGCAACGAAACGGGGGTAACCCAACCCCCCAGATCCCAGCCCCCCCTATCCCCCCAGATCCCACGCCAACACACACGCACTCAGGCATTTCTTACCAAAATGAAGATGAAATCCTCCTGTCACTCGCGAAAGGCCATATTTTCTTGAAATCTTCAATTTCATGCGTCCATTTGCCTTCCTTGCGTATAAGACGCTCCTCGGGCACCCAATCATCCCTGAAAAACCGACCAGCAGACAAACTCAAACGCAACGACATTGAAAAACAAAGAGATCATTCGCTACTTACATTGTTTGTGCGCTCTGTCAACTCTCCAGACTGCTCTGTGTTTTCAAAAGAGTAGCCCCTCAAAATAGGATATATATATATATATAGAAAAACTAGTACCTCCAAGGGAGAGAGGAGCCTGGAGGTGCTTCACCTCCGTTCAAGTGAAACACCTTGGTGCCCGACAGACAGACCCCATAGGGGTAAGCCCCAAAGAACTAGGTGACAAAGAATACAAAGAACTAGACGACAAAGAATACAACCCCAAACAAAACGTACGAGCAACTCAAGGGCCGAAAACAACACCTGGATGGCCGAAATCAGACAATTAACCCCAATACGAGCAACTCAAGGGCATAGTAAAACATCGAAAACGACACCTGGATGGCCGAAATCGATCCGTGTACACAGAAACCCCAACACGCTTCGACAAACTTGAAGATCTCGATCTCTCTGTGTCTTTCTTGTTCACTCCGGCTTAGTACCTTCTTTCTCGCATTAACTACATCAACCTACCTTTTCTTTCATATGCAGCTTTTAATTTATTTATAATAACGATCTCATGCTCCGTTGATCTCTCCTTCTGGTGAGCTTCGATGGACGAATTTCTGGAATAGTGGGTTACTAAAGGAGGATAAAACCCGTGCAGAGCTGGAGACCAGAGGAAAAAACAGAAGAATGTCACGACGTTTTAAGCACTAGTTGAAGCTTAGTAAAATGCCACAAAAGCGTAGTAACATGCCACAAAGATTACATCACAAACCAGTACATAAGACATCAAAAGATTACATGACAAACCAGTACATAAGACATCAAGCTTAAACATCAGAGTCGTTGCCTTCCGCCTCCAGCTCGTAGCTCGAGCACCAATCCATGGTGGCGGTTTCACTGCTCCAAGAGCGGGGCTCCCAGCCGGCCCTGTCGTAGACGAACTCTTCAAGAATGCCGAAGAAGTTGGAGCCATCGAGAAAAGGGTTCCAGAGGCCACTTACGATGCAGTAGGCTTTAAATCCGTGCCTGCTGTGGTGGGGTGCATGATCCTCCCTTGACAAGAGAAGGCCTAAATCCTGCAGAATGACGACAAGGGCCGGCAGGTCCGCCTTCTTGGAGTGCGCCCACGCATGGCACTGCTGGCTCAACGTTACACAGGCCGAGAGGACCGCGAAGAAGGAGTAGACATAGGCGGGCGTAGCCGCGGGGAGCAACAAGATGGGCAACAAACCGAGTGCAGAGCCGCGGGCGAGCGAATGAGTGTTGTTGGCGAACTGTCGCCGGGTGATGGTCCAGGGCCTCCTGTGGTGGCCCTGCGCTGCATCCGCCTGGCCTCCGAATAAGGGGGTGTTTGCATGGCCGTAGTTGTCTATAGCCCAGTGAAACACCCCGGTGCTGAAATCCGCAAGCAGATACGCAACAGCAACAGAAAGCACGGCGACACAAGCCTCCTCTGCTGAAGCGCCCGACATAAACCTTATAATCGCCTTCGACACCACTCCGCCTATCGCGGCGCATCCTGCGGCCACCCACACCCTGTGCATCCACGTTGATTCGAGGTTGTTGTCTGTCAAGCCTAACTCATCATGTGAGCATCTGATCTGTGCCTGATCATCCTGCTTTATTCCAACAGGGTTGCGCTCTATGGTGATCTTCAGCTTGTCACGGTGCTCAGTTACTGGTGCCTTCTCATGTAAGACTGCCTTAGATCTCAGATTATAATCAGACCGGTGAGTCACGCCGGAGCGTAGAGAGAACATGACAATCTCACCGGCGGCGGATTGAGGCGGCTGAGAGGAACAAACATACTTGGAGATCGACGGAGACAGGAAGGAAATCGATTGCAAGGAGCTGGGGCGAGAGAGCACTGGCATCAGTGGCATGGCCGATGATCGGGGAAGTACAAAAACAGGGCCGATCAAATAAGAAGACTACGCAAGGAAAGCGCGCGAACGTCAAGAAGGGGGAACTGCGTAGGAACTCGAGGTTCAGAGACTAGAAGTGACTCGAGGTTCAGAGACTAGTTGCGTGCTATAAGCAGAGGACGTGGGGGATGAGAGCGGGGTCCCCAGTCAACGACGAGTGGCAGCTCATCTAGTGAGTCTGCCAGAGTTTGTCCAGACTACGACGCTTTACGTTTCGGAGCTCTACGACGCGGACTGCCGACCAAAATGTCTTTAAAGAGGTTTGGTAGACCCTGTACACGCCGATGTGCCTTGGACATGGCTATGCTTTTCCCATCCACACCATCGATGCCCTAGAGAGAAGAAGAGGGATCATGTGATGGTCCTTGTTGGGGTACGAAAGAGGTTAGCAAGGGTTCTTATGGGATAGTGGGCACATGGGAGGAGGTGAAGATCGAGTACGAGGAGAAGAAGGTGGAGTGGTTGCATGAGGAAGATGATGAGAATGAAGGGGAGAAGGATGAGGAAGGGGAGGAGAAGGAGAAGGAGAATGAGAATGGGAGAGAGAAGAATGATGAGAATGGGGGAAGAAGGTGGAGTGGATGCCATAGGAGAACAAGGTGGACTGGATGTATGAGGAGAAGGGGGGAAGGATGCAAGGTATGAATGGAGCTCGGGCTATTAGAAGGCATTTCACTGGTTGAAAAGCATAGTGTCGTCGTCCACACCAGTAATGACCAACCTAGAATGGAATTTAATGTTCCATGTTTATGTGGATGCTTCAGACAAAGTAGTGGGCAACGCACTACTACAAGAAAAACAGAAAGGTTATATGTAGCCCATCCATTATGCTAGCAAAGCCCTCATAAGGACAGAAGGTGTTATTTGCACATTATATATGCATATACTAGGGGCCTAACCCATCCTAGGCATGTGAGCATGGGGGTAGGGAAATATGCTCTAGTGGGACAAGGGTTAGGTCTAACCTTGGGTTGAGGTTAGGGTCAGGCAACCAAGGGTCATACATGGAAATGGAGAGTGAAGAGTCACTTGAGGGCCCTCATATATATTAGGGGCATGGGACACTCTCAAGGGATGTTCTCTTGTGTAGAGCATTGTATCTACTCTCTTATCATTTCACGCTAGACCTATGTACTACTAGAGTGAAGTCATATTTCTTGGTGGTATGGAACATCAAGGTAGGGTATGTGGTACTTCATTGTCTTTATGTGTGCACCCTTGGGCTCGAGGGTGGTCGGGTGGATGAGTATATGCCTGGTTTATGCATAGTGATTAGCTAGAGAGATCTTTAGGGTTTTAACAGTGGTATGTGAGTGGTCTCTAGTCATTTTTTGATGTTCTTTGTCCTCTTAATATTCTCTCATTATTCCAAAATTTTAGCATTTTTAAGTAAATTTTAACATTTAATAAGCAAAAAAATGTTATTTTCTGGTTTGTTTTGGTGTCTTATGTGTTGGGAACGTCAATATGGCAATCCGAGTACGGTGCTTCTCGACCTCGATAGACGTATTGACGTTGCGGGGAAATTCCATGAGTGAAAGTGCTATTTTTATGGTTGAAATAAGCATTTTACGTATTTTTACCAAAATATTGCACATGCTACTGTGGGTATTTTTTGGTAGAAAGTATTCCCTAAATTTCTACAATTTTTAGGAATTGTTCCTAATTATTTAGGAATTTTTAAGAGCATTTTTATAGTAAAAAAGATATTTTTAATGCATACGGGTTTCCCACGGGCATGCTATCAAATTTCTACCGATTTTCTATTGAATTTTAGTAGGGGGAGCATGTTGATGTGTCAAATTTCTCTCGTGTGTGTGGCATTTTTTCCATCTCTCTAATCATAATTTTCCTTCAAAAGATATCTTCTGCATTTTGGACTGAATGATTGATATACATGTGTATGATGAGAATCAACATCAGGGAACATCGGATTGTGGAATGTGGTACTTCATTGTATTTATGTGTGCACCCCTGGGCTCGGGGGTGGTCGGATGGATGAGTATATGCCTAGTGATTAGTTAGAGAGATCTTTAGGGTTTTAACAGTGGTATCAGAGTGGTCTCTAGTCAATTTTTGATGTCCTTTGTCCTCTTAATATTCTCTCATTCCAAAATTTTAGCATTTTAAAGTAAATTTTAACATTTAATAAGCAAAAAATGTTATTTTCTGGTTTGTTTTGGTGTCTTATGTGTTGGAAACGTCAATATGGCGGTCCGAGTGCGGTGCTTCTCGACCTAGATAGACGTATTGACGTTGCGAGAAAATTCCATGAGTGGAAATGCTATTTTTATGGTTGAAATAAGCATTTTACGTATTTTTACCAAAATATCGCACATGCTATTGCAGGTATTTTTTGGTAGAAAGTATTCCCTAAATTTCTACAATTTTTAGGAATTGTTCCTAATTATTTAGGAATTTTTAAGAGCATTTTTATAGTAAAAAAGATATTTTTAATGCATACGGGTTTCCCACGGGCATGCTATCAAATTTCCACCGATTTTCTATTGAACTTTAGTAGGGGGGAGCATGTTGATGTGTCAATTTTCTCTCGTGTGTGTGGCATTTTTTCCATCTCTCTAATTTGAATTTTCCTTCAAAAGATATCTTCTGCATTTTGGACTGAATGATTGATATACATGTGTATGATGAGAATCAACATGAGAATGAGATTAAGGCCGGTCGTCCTTAAATAGGGAACATCGAAATGAGATTAAGGCCGACCGTCCTTAAACACGGAACATCGGAATGAGATTAAGGCCGACCGTCCTTAAACAGGGAACATCGAAATGAGATTAAGGCCGACCGTCCTTAAACAGGGAACATCGAAATGAGATTAAGGTCGGTCGTCCTTAAACAGGGAACATCGAAATGAGATTTAGGTCAGCTGTCCTTAAACAAGGAACATCGGAATGAGATTTAGGTCAGCTGTCCTTAAACAAGGAACATCGGAATGAGATTAAGGCCGGCCGTCCTTAAATAGGGAACATCGAAATGAGATTAAGGCCGGCCGTCCTTAAAAAGGGAACATCAGATTGTGAACGAGATTAAAGCCCTCTAAGAGCCTTGTGGTAGAACCAGGAGAGGAAGAGAATGAGATGGAGGTAAACCCGGGATAGCCACGATGTACAGAGGAGGTTGGGTGGAATAGGGAAACACCCTATATCTATTGGTCATTTTGACTAACCATGTTGTGGAGCATGGTGATGATGACAAAATCTTTGAGATGGACACATATATGGAGATTGATTGAGATGCTATTCTTTAATTGATAGAGATTTATATTATGTGAATGTTTGTTTTGAGACTCTATGATTCTTTGCTTATGTGATAAGAATCTTGGATATGGCATGCATGCTTGTTTTGCTTTTTGAGAGGGTTGATTTAATGTATTGCTATGTAGAAATAGCAAGATTAAGTGAGTTTTAATGTTTTCTTAGATTAAGTTGTACAATTAAGATATGGTTAGATTTGGTTAAGATATGGTTAGAATTGGGACCATCACAAGATAGACGATCAATTTTGAAACTTACTCTGCTTTTGCATATGATTTATTTCCCATCTTCTTTCACATTATAATGCAATATACACAAACTTAAAAAATTTTGATGTCACGTACTCTAAATCACATAAATTAAAACATCTCTATACTATATAAAGAAGAATTTGATAGCCTAGCCCCTTCCCATCAAAGATGGGTGAGGCAACTAGTGTGAACAATGGACCCAAAAAGGGAAGTACATGCCTCACTAGGAAGATGTGTTTTCGATTAATTTTTGGGTTCTTTATCCTTTTTTGACTTCTACATGTCAAATATGTGATCCAAATTCACATTTCCTAGCTTCTTCTCACTAGATAAAGACGTGCACATGAATATTTCTTTTGTTTCAAGATTAGGCAAGACCCATCAGGACTATTTTTTTTGTTTTGTTTGGATATTCGTCTTTCACACATGATAGAATTAGCAGGTATGAGTAGAACAATTTGCCATAGCCTTATTATTTTAGGAAACATTTGTCTCCATTCTTTCTCAGTATTACACTGGATTTAAGACTCAAATTGTAAGATTCCTGTCCCCACCGCGTAACAAATTCAGGGGGCTAGCAGTAGAAGTAGCACTTCTTACGCGGGGTAGGGTCCCACACTCGGGGCCTCGCCCATGGATATCTAGACAAGAGACTAATCCATCGGTTTTCCAAAACCAAACCCGAAAAAACTTCATTTGCCCGGAAAGCACGGGCAATTCCACCAGGATAACTTTTCCCTAACGTAATCAAAAGCCTTAACTAACTGAGCTCATCTGACCAAACCCGTAAGTCTTATAATCAGATTAGGAAAAAGATTGTACTTGGATCATAGAGACCAACGCTTTTTTCCTTATTGAGAGGCACAGCCGTTGATTCTTTTCCATAGAACAATTTTTGTCCGGAATTTACTTCATCTATCGAACTAAACAGAAATTGAGTCTCGATTACGGATCCATCAGTCCAACCCATCCAGTCCCATGGGTTAGCCAACCGCCCAACCACTGTAGTGATGGGATCTAATTAGGAATTTGGTTAGGTTTTATCCCGGGTACCAGGGAAAAGAGTTCCCAGGTCCCCTAGCCGGATGTTCATGCAAACATAAAACTAGTCACACCACTTACACACCCAATATGAAATTGCCTTTTTCTCAGCATCAGCTATCTTTAAAACAATCCTTTAATGAAACCATTGTGTCACTGATCACAATCCTCAAAATCTCTAGTTGAATCCTTATTTCCAATCATTCCTTCATCGGTGTACTTATGGCATCATTGGCAATCAGAACGCTCACCACCTGTTCACACAGGGGCCTTTTCGATAGTTCCTAGCTCATAGTAACCGGAAATATATTCACATAACAAAATGGAATCTCCGTGGAAGATCAACAAGATCAACCAATAGATCCATATAAAAGAGTCATGGACTCATCCGTTGAGGACCAACAAGGTCAATCAACCAGATCCATGCCCAGTTTCAGAAAACAACTTCTACTCCTTGATTCAATATCTTTCATGATGCACGTGTAGGTATCTTCAGCGACCCAGAGTCTGAGCATCGTATGGTCAGCACCCTCTAGGATCGTTCGCAGGTCACCTAGCGCTTCACTCATAGGCCGCTTCCTTGGTCCCTCATCTATCGTACTAGAAGCTCACCATTTAAATCGAACCGAGGCTGGTCAAGACCTCGGCCGACCATGCTACATGAGATGTCCTCCGTTGACTCTCCGCCGTCAGGTGTTGCAACTTTATCAGTTAGGTCTCCACGACTTAATCACAAGATGGTCAAAATGCTTCCCCAACATTCTTGACATAAAACAATCATTTACAAACAGGTCGCAAATATAGTTTCTATAATGAACTCTCGTCTTTCCACATTATCCCTCATTAGTCCACATTACTTATTCCACATTCCATTCATAGGTGTACTCATTGTCATCCAATCACATCATTTTCCATCTCATCACCTCAGATTCATTCACATCACATATCATTTATTCACTTCCTAATTCAGATGTCATCACATCTCATCCATTCACTTATATCGTTGTCACATCATTTCACATATACATTCACATTCATTATTCTACATACATATCCACATCCATACATCCACTTCCATATCCGCATTCATACATACACATCCATACATCCACATCCACATTCATACATCCACATCCACATCCACATCCATACATCCATTTCCACATCCACATCCACATCCACATTCATACATCCATTTTCACATCCACATTCATACATCCATATCCACATCCACATCTATACATCCATTTCCACATCCACATTCACATCCACATCCACATCTACATTCATACATCCACACATCCCCATTCACATTCATACGTTCACATCCACATCCACATCCATACATCCATTTCCACATCCATACATTCATTTCCACATCCACACTCATACATCCATATCCACATCCACATTCACATCAATACATCCATTTTCACATCCACATTCATACATCCATATCCACATCCACATCTCCATTCACATTCATACATCCACATCCACATCCACATTCACATCCACATCCACATCCACATCTACATTCATACATTTACAAATTTCCATTCACATTCATACATCCACATCCACATCCACATCCATACATCCACATCCACATCCACATTCATACATCCACATCCACATCATCCATTCATCCATCTACATCAACCCACATCATTCACACATCAAACCACATCATCCATACATCAATCTACATTAACCTACATCATTCACACATCAAACCACATCATCCAATTCACATACCGTCATTCATTCACGTCCCTTATCATTCATTCATATCACGATTCACATTCCTTCACATCCTATACCATTCATTCATATCCTAATTCACAGGACATCACATCCATTCATCCATTTTTATTTATCTAATTCATATCACTCCCATCCATCTATTTACATCTATCTAATTTCTATCACATCTCATCACATCTATTTATAGAATGTAAGAGAATTTTAATTTTTTTGATATAATGATTCTTTACGCATCTAATTAGGCATAAAGATAACTTTAGTAGGAGTAACACTTTTATAAAAATCCTTTTATGCATCTATTTAGGCATAAATTCAATTTTAAGAAAAATAACACTTTCGAATTACAAATAAACCTTTTATGCATTTTACTATCCATAAATTCCATTTTAATGAGAATAACACTTTTAAAATAAAAATAAATCTTTTATGTATCTATCTATGCATAAATTCGATTTCAATGAAAATAATACTTTCGAAATAAAAATCAATCTTTTATGCATCTTTCTATGTATAAAATCAAAATTGATAAGAATAACTCTTTTGGAATAAAAATAAAATTTTTTATGCATCTATTTATGCATAAAATCAAAATTGATGAAAATAACTCTTTTGAAATAAAAATAGATTTCTTTATGCATCTTTCTATGCATAAAATCAAAATTGATGAGAATAACACTTTTGGATTAAAATAAATTCTTTATGCATCTTTCCATGCATAAATCCAATTTAGTAGGAGTTACACTTTTAGAATAAAAGAATTTCTCTTATGCATTTAATTTATACATAAAATACATTTATGATGAAAATCACACTTTTAATATAAAAAAAATCTTTTATGCATATGTTTATGTATACAAATCATTTATGATAAAAATCACTCTTTTAATATAAAAGAATTTCTTTTATGCATCCATTTATGCATAAAAATTATTTATGATGAAAATAACACTTTTATAATCAAAATAACAATTTCTATATGCTTCCTTATATGCATAGAATTTAATTCTGAAGAAAGTAACACTTTTTTAATAAAATATTTTTAGAATGTTTTTTTTCTATACCTAGGATGAAAAATAACACTTTAAGAATACATATACGATGGGAATTACTCTTTTTGAATAATAAAAAAAGTAAAACTTATTTTACATAATTTTAGAAAATTTTACCATAACCTCCTTTGTATGGTTGACCATTTTTTAATTTTTAACTCTCTAAAATTAATTAGAATTTCACCAAGAGTATTTAAATCATTCTAGTGTAAACATTTTATCTAAATGATTGAATTCCAATTGTTATAGGAATTTCTCTTTTATCATTAAATATATTTATTATAATTTTCTCATTTCTTAATTATTTACTTACACATAAACTTAAAAATTAGTTTTCCATTGAATGTGACAAAAACCATTCTTTTAACCTAGGATATTCAATCCTAGAATATGATAGGAAGTCCTCTTTTCACGTTATGCATAAGAATGAATTATGCATCAATTTCTTAAAAAATTTGCCATAGCTTTGCTCCTATTACTGGCAATTTATAAATTTTATGAAAATAATAAGACAGTAAAATAATTATGATAGTATAACTATCTTTTAGCATTAATACTTTTATCGTCGAGGACAACGATTTCTTAATGGGGAGAGAATGTAACATACCTCCAAGATTAACTAAGTTAACATTAAAGATAATCCTAAGTTTTGGATGCTACAAATTTGAGTAATGAATTCCAGCAACTAAGTTTCAGTGGTTTTTTCGTAGCAATAAAGATTCTAAGTGTTAAAATTAAGTGAAAATTCAAGATTGAGTTTTCAATTAGTTAGTATACTCAA
Source organism: Cibotium barometz (assembly GCF_041138505.1). Taxonomy (NCBI): domain Eukaryota; kingdom Viridiplantae; phylum Streptophyta; class Polypodiopsida; order Cyatheales; family Cibotiaceae; genus Cibotium; species Cibotium barometz. Next base: position 29,562,739 of record NC_141060.1, read on the forward strand.
AGGAAGCCTTTAAGTTTGTAGATGGACATGCAAATCGAAATTTGATAAAAAAGTAAAACATGACCTATTTTTGGAGTCAACTTTCACATACAGCTGATTTTGGCAATTCCGCTCGCATTGGGTCGGAGACCGCATGCGTTCTCGTAATTTTAAGTATCCACACAACTAGTACTTGATAACCATGTGTGAAGTTATACCTATTGTAGATTGCAGCCCTCCCTGACAGAAGATCTTGTTGGAATTAGGGTTGCAGGAAAGCACACAAAGCTTGGAGAAGAAGAAGCAAGAATGCACACAACACAAAGTGTATTAGATTGTGTCAATGTACAAAAGATAAGTTAGCCCTAGAAGTATAGGCGTATATACAAGCTGGGGGAAAAAACCTCCTAAAGAGGGACTTGTGGACACTCTTGTGTCATAGCAACCAGCCCAATCTGAGTCCGAAAAAGCATGTAAATCTGGCGGCAACGATCCCCCCTTGGGATAAAACAACCCAAGATGTATGGTGCCACTTAAGTAGCGAAAGATGCGTTTAACTGCCTTCCAATGTTGAGACCCTGGGCTATGCATAAACCTGCTCACCTGTGAGACTATAAAGTGAATGTCCGGCCTCGTAATGCATACATAAATGAGACAACCAACAGCTGTCTGATAGAGTGTGACATCAAAGTGATCTCCAGCATCATGAAGACTCAACTTCAAACCTGTCTCCATTGGAGTAGCAATAGGCTTGCAGTCTTCAAGGCCAAATCTCCGCAACAATGTCTCAATATACTTTGTCTGACACAAAGCAATACCTCCATCACACTGCTTAAATTGTATCCCCTAATAATGATGCAAATGCCCCAAATCTGACATCTCAAAAAGGCATTCAAATCAGCAATATGACTCTCATTTGGTCCTGTGAGCAGCATGTCATCGACATAGAGAGCAATGATTAGATGTACACCATCCACATGTTTAACATACAAAGTGCTTTCTGTTGGACTATTTTGAAAACCATGTGCAGTCAAATATGTATGTATCTTTTCATACCAAGCTCATGGAGCTTGCTTTAAACCATATAAAACCTTTTTCAACCTGCACACTTTGTTTTCCTGCCCTCTTTGAACAAAACCACGAGGCTGCGATACATACACCTCCTCATGCAAATCTCCATTCAAGAATGTAGTCTTTATGTCCAACTGATGTACATTCCAACCATTATGAGCTACCAATGCACAAATGCTACGAATGGTAGTCATACGACAAGTGGGAGCAAAGGTCTCATCAAAATCAATGCCCTTTTCTTGAGCATAACCCTTTGCAACAAGTCTAGCCTTATAGCGATCAACACTGCCATCTGGCTTTCGTTTCAACTTAAAAACCCACTTACATCCAATGGCCTTTTTACCAATGGGCAAATCACACAAAGACCATGTACCATTCTTGATTATAGTATCATATTCACTTTGCATTGCAGCCAACCAATTTTCTGAATTTTGTGCCTCATCAAATGAAAGAGGTTCTTCCTCTTCACACATACCAGACACAGCCAAAGCATAACAATCTGATGCATAAGGGGCATGCTGAAAACCTGAACGAGTATGACTAGTCATAGGTGCATCAATCTTACTATCACGCAAGGTTTGCACCAGCCATTTAGGCATACCTCTAGCCTGCTCATTTTCAGCCCTATCCTCATGAATTACATCCTATAAATCTGCATCAGAAATAGGCTGATCTATGATGTCGTTTGAAATTTGCATAGGCTGAATATTTGCCTCATTAGGACTTACATTTGAATTCCCACCTATAAAGAGAGGCAACAATGTATCAAATACATCTCGTGAGCTCACACCTATCTCTTTGGTACATGATAACAAAGGCTGCACAGCATCTTCCACAAAAACAACATCTCGACTAATCAAGGTACGCTTTGACTGCGGATGATACAATCTGTAACCCTTGCTCTCAGCACTATAACCAACAAAAATGCATTTGACAACCTTATCATCCAATTTTCTACATTGTTGCACAGGCACGAAAGCATAGGCCAAGCAACCAAAGAAACGTAAGTGACCAATAGAAGGCTTCCTGCCATGCCAAGCTTCGTATGGAGTAATAGACTGCAAGGCCTTAGTGGGACACCTGTTGAGTACATATGCAGCACACATGACAGCCTCAAGCCAAAACGCATGTGGCAAAGCTTGGCTCTTGACCATACATCGTGCCATCTCCATAAGTGACTTGTTTTTCCTCTCAGCAACACCATTTTGCTGAGGGGTATATGGCACTGTACATGGTGTTTTATCCCACGATTAGCCAGAAATGCATCAAACTCTTTAGACATGTACTCCCCCCCTCGATCAGAACGGAGGGTGCCCACAGTACAATTGGATACATTTTCAACCATAAGAAAAAATTGTTTGAAGCACAAAAACACTTCGAACTTTGTCTTCAGTGGATATACCCATGCATGCCTTGAGTAATCATCAATGAAAGTCACGAAGTACAAGTGTTTACCAAATGACGGAGTTTGCATAGGCCCACATACATCACTATGTACAAGTTACAATTTGCGAGTGGCCCGCACAGAACCATCCTTTGAAAACACAGAACGCTGCATTTTGCCCAAAATACAGCCTTCACAAACATGTTTCAATGGTGCCTCAAGAGGGGGCAGTGAAGCAACCATATCAATATTCTGCAAACGCAGCAAACTAGCAAAGTTTAGATGACCAAAACGAGCATGCCATAGTTTTGCATCTAAAACTGCCTTTTCATCAGAAACTACATTTGCTGAATCTTCCACACACTTGTCATAAGAATTGAGCCTATATAGCCCACGAAACAAGGTGCCAGATACAATAATCGTATCACCAGAAGTCAAATCATGAACAGTACATCTGTCATCCACAAATTTGACTACAAGTCCAAGTCTAGCAAGCACAGAGACAGACAATAGATTCTTCTTTATCCCTGGCACATACAAAGCATCTAAAAGTGTGAAAGTGCTGCCATTTGCAGCAGTAAGCATAATTTTACCAATGCCCTTCACTGGGTAAGAAGCATTATTGGCACATGTGATAGTATTCCCATTAGGGATAGCCTCAAGAGAAGTGAACATATCACGATGCGAGGTAATGTGCTTTGTAGCACCACTGTCAAAATACCAAACATGAGAGTCAACAGAAACTGCCAAACATGCATCATGTACAGATGGGTCATACTGGCAATACACGCTAAACGCCCATTCTGTATCCTGCACAACATTTGCAGAATCTGCATTTGTAGAAGCATCCGCTATTGTGGCTGCATTTGACTCTTTCTTCTTTGCCTCTTTAGCCTTTAGCTTAGGGCAATTCTTAATGACATGATCATTTGCCTTACAATAGTTGCACCTGGTCTTTTTCTTGCCTTTATCAAGAGCCTTCTCAGACTTATTGTTGCTACCTGTGGAAGGAGAAGAAGTTGCAGACCTACTAATAGGAGAAGAAACAGTGGAAGGGGCTGCCTTACCACTTCTTCTCTGCTGTTGGGCAGCAATAAATGCTTGATCAACTGCACGTTGCCTGGCCCTATTTTGCCTGGACTGCGCTTCTTACAAGAGCTTGTTGACTAAAGTATCATACTTGACAACATCAGGTCTGTCCTCATTAAGAAGTCTCCACGTGGAAGCAAAAGTCTGATATGTCTCAGGTAAAGCATCAAGAACAGTCTGCACAAGAGAATGATCAAGAATAATCTCACCTGTAGAAATCAACTGTTCTTTGATATCTTTAATCTCAGCAAGAAAAACATTCATGTCATCATCTTCTTGCATAATCTTCAATTTTAGCTCTTTACGCAGGTAAGCAATTTTTGCCTCGTTACGACCTGCATACAAACCAGCTAGAATATCCCAAGCCTGTTTTGCTGTTTTAGCTGAATGAATATGTGGGGTGATGTTACGTTTGACAGAAAGTGCAATCAAGGCATGAGCCTGCGCATCTTTACCATTCCAAAACGAGCTTGTTCAGCAGTGGGTAAAACAGTAGCAACAGTAGAGCTGCTAGAACCTGCAACATCCTCAACAGATCCTACATCCACAGAACCTGGACGTACATCTGTACCCTGCACAATGTTTCACACTCCTTTTGCAACCAAAACATGCTACATCATGTATGCCCAAAGTGGATAGTTGCTGTCTCCATCCAGTTTGTCTTCAGCAGACAACATGCGAAATACATCATTGCTGTTATCAGCCATGGCCACTGACTGAAACTGATGCAAAAGCTACCTGTAATGAAGCAAAGACTGAACAGAAGACAACTTGTGCTATGTAGCACGGTCCACAATAGAACACGTATGCCTGTTTTGCAGAAAACTGCACTGTCAAAATTTCTGCAGAAAATGACGAAAACACATGTGCAGAACTTGAAATGCAAAAACGGAGCCCGAAACGACCTTAGATGCAAATTCTGAGAACGCAAAGCCCAACGGGTGTATTTGCAGAGTCTAGGGACCTGCAAGCGCTCATGAAAACTCACCTCAATCGGAGAACATGAGTCGGAGGGTGCTGGCGGCGTAGCCCTAGGAGCCGATGCTTGCTCTGATACCAATTGTTGGAATTAGGGTTGCAGGAAAGCACACAAAGCTTGGAGAAGAAGAAGCAAGAATGCACACAACACAAAGTGTATTAGATTGTGTTAATGTACAAAAGATAAGTTAGCCCTAGAAGTATGGGCGTATATACAAGCCGGGGGAAAAAACCTCCTAAAGAGGGAAAAAGTGCCCCGGCAGTCCTAAGTGTGTTCACACACATCACTGCCTATATATATATGGCAACAAATCTGAGAGACTTGCCAAGTCTACAAACAACTCTTCCACAACTTCTGGAGAGTAGACATGGATTCTCAATCAATCAAGACATCAGAAAATATATCGGGGAAGTACTCAAACACTCTTTCTATTATTTTTCTTTAAATTCTTCATTAGGACTTGTTTGGGGTCTTCTTGGGCCCTTTAATTTGCCCCAAGCCTAATGACAGTCATTAAGGAATGGTGCAATGGGAGAAGGCCATGTGGAGAAAAATGTTGGGTTTCCCTGCCCCTAATATGTAGGGGTCAAACTTGAATCATACGTTTTTTTTAAAGAAATTGGGCTGAAAATGCAAAATCTTTCAATAAAATCAAATTTCCCACCTTTTTTTAATAAAGACAGCTCAAATTGGCATAAATGACCCCACCTCAAAAAGTGGGCTAGGGCCAGAAACGCCCCCCCCATCATTATCCCTCATTTAAAGCTACTTTTCCCTCTCCCCACTCCCTCTTCCTCTCTCTAAAACTAGCAATTCGGTTTTGAGTCTCTCTCTAACTAAAAGAATCTTTTTTGGCCTCCTCCCTCCCCATTCTGCCTTCCCCTTCCCTCCTAAAGTTAGATCTATCTTTCTGTGCCTTCTTGGCTATGGAAAGCTTGGAAAACAGTCCACTTTTTCCCCCATCAAGTCGATCCTCTCTTGCTTGCACACATTCTTCACTCTCCTCTTGCTAGCTTATACACATTCTTGACTCCTCTTGCCAGCTTATATGCTCTGCTAGCATTAGGTTGCAGAGATCTTCTTGGCTATGGAAAGCTTGGAAAACAGTCCTTTTTTCCCCATCAAGTCCATCCTCTCTTGCTTGCACACATTCTTCACTCTCCTCTTGCTAGCTTATACACATTCTTGACTCCTCTTGCCAGCTTATATGCTCTGCTAGCATTAGGTTGCAGAGATCTTCTCACACACCTACAACTTCATAGCATTTAGCTTAGTCGGTTAGCCAAGCACAATGAGTCGCCGACCTCGTTCAAGGGTGGAGTCCTTTAGCACCAGCAACGAACAAGACACTGGCTTGTGGGTTACAAGCACCTTTGCAAAAGGAATGTGGGTGACGATGCGTCCAAGCACAAGGGGAGCCCACAAAGTCTCTCGCAGATACATAGGATTAAAGTCACACCATTGGAAGGGTCGCATAGTGGATCTCAAGCAGGGGGCTGACGGAAGCAAGCAGGTGATGATCCAACACGTCTACAAGGCATCGCAACTCCGTGTTGACAATGCCAATCACAAACGCTTTCCTGCAAATTGTAAGTTTTATTTGTGCTTCTTGTTTTATGGGCTGCACTGAGACATGCTAATATCATTTCATGTTACGGAAGCTTGATTTTTTCAAGTGTGTTCTTGTAATGTTCTGTGCAGACATCTTTCCGTCGACATTTGTGGAATGGGAGCCTTTAGAGGCCCTTTCTGGAACCTTTGAGGTGCACCACTTTGAAATCGGCAAGCTACTATATACTGGTTGTTCGGCATCAGAGCTTTTAGAGCGCTCAGTTTTCTTCTTTCATGCAGAGTATATTGTACCCACGTCAAGAGATGGTTCTGGGACTCTACGGAGGCTCCCTACACCAAGTCTCACGGACCATGATTGGCCAAAGCCCGACAATACTTTGGTTGCACTAACCAGACGTCGGATTGAGATTGATGTGTGCAATGCAATGAAGTGCACCTATGGGTCACATCGTGCGACTCTCACGTTCTTCATGCCTTTACATTTGTTTGTGTTTTTGTTCAAGGAGGCTGATGTTCACCGGACTCCTACAATGTGGATTGCAAAGGGAGGCACAGTAATGAGTGCCTTTCTGCCACCTTCGTGGGATTTGAAGGTTATTCAACATCAGGGTGACAAGATAAAGTGCATGGTGGTGTCGGAGAAGATGGTCGTTCGGTAGTACCAGCTTGGAAAGCAACAACTCTCTATTATCTTTCCTTACAGACGTTGGAAGCTGACTGGAGGCAAATGGCAAGCACTCGATTCGGACATCAACCATGCAAAACAGCTTGATGTACATGTTAGCACGCAAGCTGATGTGTGGGATATCGTAGTAAATGCTGATTGGAATATGGCGAACCTAAGGGAGTACTTAGGCCTTAGGTTTGCACTGAAAGGTGACTTTTCATTTGTGATTGATAACACACCTCTACGTAAGAGGAAAGAGGCATCTTACTTTTGTAAAAGCATTCCCTTCCCCAGATGTATCCATATCAAGCAAGCTATGTAACAGATTTTGAGAGATTAATTCAAAACAATTTTGGCTACTCGCAATTTGCGTTCAATTTTGTGCACTTTTAAGTTTTGTCGCGTGTTTTTATTTTTTTGGAGGTTTTAAGTGAGTTTTTAAACATAAAAAAAGTTTTAGAGACCTCTTTATAAGTCACTTTTGGCCACGTTGAGTTCATCTCCTCACTCTCGGCATCTTTGCGGTCCCCTCGCCTTCTTCGCTACTCAAGCATGGCCACCCCCGCCCAAGCTCTCCTATCTCAATTGTGAAAAGATGCAGGGGGGAAGAGAGCTTGAGCTCTTGCAAGCACACACACACACTCACAAAACCCTAATAGAGAACACACAAGGTGAGAGGCTGAAAATCTTCTTCTTCTCTACTCAACACTCAACACACCATATACAAGATAAGAGTACACACAATATGAAAGGTACTCAACCAATACATACACGGGTTCTCTATAATGTGAACCCGACTAAATGAGCTGGCGCTATAACTATGCCAGTCTCTAGAGTGGCTGTCACACAGCCTGTCATCCCACTGGCCGCATATCACCCAAGATCTCACCAACCATGCCAGTGGTGTAAGTGCGGGGCCTATCCCCCAGGCGGGTCATCAGTGTCCACCGCCTCACTAGAGCTCGATATCTCAACACTCCCCCTCGAGCTCAACTCCATCTCATGTACACCAAGCAAAGCTCTGAATCTGCGGAGCTTCTCTGTACCCAATGCTTTGGTGAAGATGTCAGCTACCTGATCCTCTATGCTGACATAAACAAGGTCAAGGTCTCCTGCCAAGACCTTCTCTCTGACGAAGTGGTAGTGGACCTCTATGTGCTTCGTACGAGCATGAAAGACTGGGTTCCTGGCCAACTGTATACTGCTAATGTTGTCACAGAAAATGACAACCTGTCTATCCACTGATAGACCCAAATCTGCAAGTAGCTTTCTCAACCAAGCTACCTCACATGCTGCCATAGCAGCTCCTCTGTACTCGGCCTCTGTACTCGATAGAGCAACCGTAGGCTGCTTCTTGCTGCTCCAAGTCACAGCAGCACTCCCCAAAGAAAACATGAATCCACTGGTAGATCTTCTATCTGAGATACTACCAGCCCAATCAGCATCTGTGTACCCATGTACACATATCTCTGTCCCAGTCTCATAGAATAGTCCACAATGCAAAGTAGACCTCACATACCTCAGTATGCGTCTCACTGCATCCAAATGCGGTTTCCGTGGAACCTGCATAAACTGACTCACCAACCCAACAGCATAGCTCAAGTCTGGTCTGGTGATCGTCATGTAGATCAAACTTCCTACTATGCGTCTATACATAGTAGGATCCTCCAAGATCTCTCCTGAATCTGCACTCAACTTGCCATTCTGATCCAATGGCACAGAAATAGGCTTACAGCCTGTCATACCATACTTGGACAACATGTCCAAGCCATACTGTCTCTGCAGTAATCCAATACCATGTGGTGACCTAATCACCTCAATGCCCAAGAAATATCTGAGCTCCCCCAGATCCTTCATCTCAAACTTCTGTCTAAGCAAGATCTTTACATCAAAGATCTCTGCATCATGGTCCCCCGTAATGATCAAGTCATCTACATAGATGACAACAAGCACAACTCCTCTATCACCATGTCTCACATACAATGAGAAATCTGCATTGGCTACATGAAAGCCAATAGTGACAAGATATTCAGAAATCTTGTCAGACCATGCTCTTGGTGCTTGCTTTAAGCCATACAAGGCTTTCTTCAACCTGCAAACATGCTCGGGGTGACCCACATCCTCATAACCAGGTGGCTGCAACATATACACCTCTTCTTGCAAATCCCCATGCAAGAATGCATTCTTTACATCCATCTGATGTAAAGACCATTGCTTTGATGCAGCCACTGCTATCACAACTCTCACCGTTGCCATCTTGGCAACTGGGCTGAAAGTTTCCTCATAATCAATCCCATATGTCTGCGCATATCCTTTGGCTACCAATCTAGCCTTGTACCTGTTTATGCTCCCATCACTGTTATGTTTAACTTTGTACACCCACTTGCATCCAATGGCTTTCTTGCCTTCTGGCAATTGCACTAAATCCCAAGTTTCATTTCCATATAGTGCATCCATCTCCTCATCCATAGCTTTCTCCCAATTCACATTTCCAACAGCCTCATCAATGCATGTGGGTTCAACAACCTGCACAACCTTTGCCATATATGCATAGTGATGTGCCACATAACCATCATAAGTAAACCTCTGCACAGGGTTCTTCACTCTCCCTGATCTTCGCAGCTTTTCATTCATGGCTTCCATAGCCTTCTTTACACCAGGTGTTCTCATAGCTGGGATCCCAAGCTCCTCATCAAGGCTCATATCTGAGCCACTAGACTCTCCATCAACATGAGAATGCCCTGCAGAAATGTCAGGCATACCAAGGGGCTCAACCACTTTCTCTTTTCCTTTACGTGATGTACTAATCACATTTGCAGGACTGGTATTATGACGCAACCTGCCACTCCATGGTCTATCAACAGACCCACTAGATGAGGACTCTCCTGGTCCACTCAAAGACTGTGATTGCTGACCTGCATTCTGTGCAACCACACTTCCACTCACATCAGCCCCAATAGCTTCTTTTTCAGCAGCATACCAGCTGCTCATCTCATCAAAGACAACATCCCTGCTTACCCTCAACTCACGTGTAGCAGGGTTATAACACCTGTATCCCTTTTGCTCAAGGGAATATCCAATAAACACACATTTTTCAGCTTTCGGATCCAGCTTAGTTCTCAGCTCATCTGGCACATGCACATATGCAATGCATCCAAAAACTTTCAGATGAGACAAATCTGGTTTTCTGCCAGTAAACCTCTCCTCTGGAGTTACATCATGTATGGCTGCAGTTGGAGTCCTGTTCATGATGTATACTGCTGTAGAAACAGCCTCAGCCCAATAGCAATGCGGCATATTCTTCTCTTCCATCAATGCTCGCGCAATCTCAGCAATGTGCCTGTTTTTCCGCTCAGCAACTCCATTTTGCTGCGGAGTGTATCTGCATGTATACTGTCTCCGAATACCATTCTTCCTCAAAAATTCAGAGAACTCATTGGAGAAGTACTCTCCCCTTCCATCTGACCTTAGGCACTTTACATATTTTCCTGTTTGCTTTTCAACCAAAAATCTGAAATTCTGAAAGTGAGTGAACACCTCACTCTTCTCCTTCATGAAATATACCCACACTTTCCTTGTGTGGTCATCAATGAAAGTTACATAGTACCTGCAGCCTCCCATAGACACAGTCTTCGTAGGACCCCATACATCTGAATGCACAACATCTAGTGCATTTCTGCTCACATATCTGTTACGTGGAAACACATGCTTTGTTTGCTTCCCAAATTGGCATGCTTCACATATTTTCTGCATACCTTCCACTTTAAATTTTGGCAGGCCTGTCACAATTCCTTTTGTCTGCATAGACTTCAATCTCTGCACATTTACATGTCCAATTCTTTTATGCCATATGTCTGTGTCTGCAACAACTCCTGAACCATTTGCAAACATCGCAGCACTCATTTCAGGCATGTCTACATCCAACGTAAACATTCTGCCCACTCTGTTGCCTTTTGCAACCAACCTGCACTTGTCTTTGAAATCTTCAACATAACACCCATCAGGGTTAAACCGAACCTGCAACCCCTGCTTAATCATCTGGCCAACTGAAACCAGATTCTTTGTTATGTTCGGTACATGAAGTACATCTGCAAGGTACTTCACTTTGCCATCCTGCATAGATAATGGCACATCTCCAACGTGGGCAATTGGATGAGCAGTGTCATCCCCTGTTTCCACAAAACCTGGTCTTTCTGGGTTTTTCATTTCCTTGAACCACTCCCCATGACTCGTCATGTGGTTCGAAGCGCCTGAATCCACATACCATACATTATCTTTTTGTGCTGCATCAACATTTTCAGACATGGCATTTACAACATGCTGCATAACAAACAACCTTTCATTGTCCTCATTATTTCTGCTTGAGGATGCATAGTTGTTTTGCTGCACTTTCCCATTTTGCATGTCAGCCTGCTTCTTATAACATTCTGACTGCACATGTCCTGGCTTACCACAATAGTAGCATTCACGTGCATCATTATATTGTCTTTGCCAATTTCCACGGCCTCTTTGACTCCCCCTGCCTCTGAATTTGCCTCTTCCACCTGCGTGTTGTTGTTGTTGTTGTTGATTCTGGGACTGTTGTTGCTGCTGCTGCTGCTGACCATAATTCTGATTACCTGTTCGGCCACCTCCTTGACCGCGTCCATGGCCTCCTCTACCTCGTCCTCTTCCTGAACTCGTGTAGAAGGCCTGTTGCTCTGAACTGTTCTTGCTTTGTGAAGACTGTTGGTCTTCACCCAAGCTCTTCTCTTCGATAATCAGCATAGACACCAAATCTGTAAAGTTGGGAATGTTTTCCCGAGTCTGAATAGACGTCTTAAACGCCTTGTATTGTGGCCCGAGACCACGTAGACAGACTTCAACCTTGTCATCATCATCTACTGACACACCAATAGATGCAAGGGATTCCACAATACCCTTTATCTTCAATGCATAGTCATTCACAGACATGCTCTTTTTCTCCACAGTATGAAGTTCATTCTTCAACTGTATCTTACGTGCCTTGGTATTTGTTTCATAAAGCTTTACCAAGGTGTCCCACGCCTCCTTGGGGGACTTGGCATCCTGAATATGCCCAATCATGGCGTCCTGTATACTAATGGAAAGCCAATACATAACCTTCCTGGCTCCTTGGTTCCAGTCTTTAAACTCTTTCACATCTGCAGCAGTCGGATTTATATCCGGTATCTCTGGTGCCTCTTCATGCTCACCTTCAATGTAGTCCCAATAGCCTTTTCCCATCAGGAAATTCGTCAACCTGAACCTCCAAGCATGGAAGTTATTCTTATCCAGCTTCTCAGCCACAATCTGTGTTATGCCATCATTAGACATCTTGCCAAACACACAATTTTACCAGAACCTGCACTCTGGTTTTTCCTGCACAAATGCTGTATTTTCTGCACAGCGGTACTGTAGTACTCTCAAATGTCACAACCAGTGACTTCAATGCACATACATACACCCAATGGCAACTGTAGACCTCTTTGCAGCACCCACAGTGTCTGCACAGTCAATCTGTCTTCCTGCAGTTCATAAAACAGAGTTCTGCAGAGAATCGATAACTTACCCGCAATGCTCGAAATCGCCTGCTTTCTAAAAAAGGGAGGTCCTGACGCGCCCGAAACGCGTTTTCGGCCCGAAAATATTAGTCCAAAGGACTGTATAGTTGCCCTATAGCTTTCCTCCCGCGAAGAAAGCTCCTCAATCAGAGACCGTTTGCCGGTGCCTCCCGTACAGCTCCCGACAAGGGTGTAGTCACCAACACAATAGGGAAGAGTAGTTGCAGCTCTTACCCTCGTACCGCTTCCTGTGGTTCTCTTGCTTGCAGCTCAGCCCTTAGCACGAACCAGGCTCTGATACCATGAAAAGATGCAGGGGGGAAGAGAGCTTGAGCTCTTGCAAGCACACACACACACTCACAAAACCCTAATAGAGAACACACAAGGTGAGAGGCTGAAAATCTTCTTCTTCTCTACTCAACACTCAACACACCATATACAAGATAAGAGTACACACAATATGAAAGGTACTCAACCAATACATACACGGGTTCTCTATAATGTGAACCCGACTAAATGAGCTGGCGCTATAACTATGCCAGTCTCTAGAGTGGCTGTCACACAGCCTGTCATCCCACTGGCCGCATATCACCCAAGATCTCACCAACCATGCCAGTGGTGTAAGTGCGGGGCCTATCCCCCAGGCGGGTCATCAGTGTCCACCGCCTCACTAGAGCTCGATATCTCAACAAATTGCACAAGCTTGACCTCGGTCACTTGATCGAGAAGCTTGCACCCATCTTTCAGACATCTATTGACATGGAAGGCACCGTCGAACTCCATAATGACGTGTTTGGGGCGTTCACTAGCTACATGGACACATACATGGCTGAATATTGTGTCAACTTTGAAGACGAGGAGGGAACTTGGGTGCCTGTGGATCTTATCAAGCATACCTACAAAGCGGACAAAAATTTCAGGTTCAGGCTTGCAAGATTCCTCAAAGGCCTTAGTAGCACATATCTAAGGGAGGAGGAAGAAGATAACCTGGTAGGTCTTGGAATGGGCAACATCGGCACAAGTTTTTTGAGGTGGGACATGACTCTTGCCCTCCTGATCTTAGAGGGAACAGAGAAAAGCAAGGGAAAGAGGAAGGCCACTCCTCCAAAGAAAGCCACACCTTATCTCTTGATCAAGGAAGCTGACCCAAAGGAGGAGATTGTCACCCCAGTGCAAGAAGCATCTCTTGCACTTGTGACTCTGGCGGAAGAGCCGCAAGCTGAGGCTGTGAAACGGGACATCGAAGGGGACGATGTCATGGATGAAGTTCCAGAGCTCGAAGTGCGAACTCTACACCCCATCATAGTAGAAGGTGTAGAGTTCTTATTTTTGGATGACATCGCCCATGTCCTTGGGCTGCACCAGGATGAAACTCTCTCAGTCATTGCTATGTACGCGGGCATGCGAGACACACAACGGCCGTCCAAAGATGATGACATCCGCATTGACTTCAGTTCCGCAGATGTCACAAAGGTGCTTGCGCTCCCGGAAAATCATGCCTCAATAGAGTCCCTTGTGGCGGAGACTCTTGTACAAATATCCCAGTGCAAGGATATCTACGAGAGTGTGCCAGAAACTAGCTTTGCCCCTCACAAGCCGCTTGCCATTTCGGATTCCGTCAGCCTCGGGAGCATCAATATTAGTGATGCAGACCTTGCGGATCATGATGATGCCACTGAGGTAGTACACCCAATTTCTTCCCTTCTTAATTTGTAATTTTTTGAAGTCAACTCATTCTTCTATCTACTTTGTAGACCGCAAGAGAAATGGACTGGTTCGCAAGCCGAAAGGGTGGAGCACGAAAGGAGGTGGAGGGGAAAGATGCTGCGCTATGGCACTACATCCCGAGCTTCAATGCCGAGATGCTTCGCGTAATTCACAACGACTTTTCAAATGATGCGCAAGCTGAATTTTTGAAGTGCAGAGCCCTAAGCGCCATCCTGTCTCAAGCCCCTATAGCCCAAAATGCCCATAAATGTATTCTTGTAAATAGGGAAGCAGCTATCTATAGCTTTGGTGATAAAAGTGCAGGGTCTTTCCTAGGATTTTGTGGCCTTAGCCTTGGACAAGGCATCACTGATGCCAAAGAGATAGCCGAACGCATTGGTGACAAACCATCAGTAAAGACTCTCACCCACGAGGCTTTCACCAAGCTCATCAAGCGAGTTGGCTAGATCCAATGTACTCATTTGCCTTCTGTGAAAATCAAACAATTAATGACATCAAGATGTTTTTCGAGCTGATTTTAAGTTTTATCTTCTTGATGTGTTTATATGTTGTTGTCGTGTCCTGTCATGATGTTTCAATCAATTTTTGTGAACGCTCATCTGCCACCGCCCGTCCGACTTTGGCTCGACTCGACGGGCCGATTTCTCCTGCGTATGGCCCCAAAAGGGTAGATCAGCTGTGCGGGGTGCGCCGGGGCCGAGGGGGGGGCCGGTGGTCGCGCCGTGGAACCTGTGTGCCACGGAGCGACTTTTGCCTGTTTGACCGGTCAAACAGGCAAAAGTCGCTCCGTGGCACACAGGTTCCACGGCGCGACCACCGGCCCCCCCCTCGGCCCCGGCGCACCCCGCACAGCTGATCTACCCTTTTGGGGCCATACGCAGGAGAAATCGGCCCGTCGAGTCGAGCCAAAGTCGGACGGGCGGTGGCAGACGAGCGTTCACATGAGGTCGAATGTACATAGCGACAACAATTACATGCAAAAGACTACAATTACCTTGACAAGAAAACAATCACTTGCACTAGAAAATAACTTTTTTGAAAATAGACATGGTTTTTCATTAATCAAATTGAGATTACAAAACACGGTGTCGTGATGTGTGCGGAGTAGCCAGGAAAGTACGAGACTTCTAGCTGTGAGAGTTGGTGCCAAACCTAACAAGGAAACTCACATTCAAAATTTCCCAAAAAGCATAGGACAAATCCATCCTCGAATTCGTGTTCCAATTGCTTATCCCTTTCCAAGCATAGATTCACTGGCTTCTTTTTCCAAAACTTTCCAGCTAATCACATGTAGGCATAACATAACCTTTAAGTGTTTCCAACATACATGTGACCCCTTTCATTCCATACATCCACTGTCACCATTCCCAACATCTCATAATGTTCTTTATCACCTGAAAATCTGGCTTAAAATTCCAACAACTCACAAACACAAAATGATATATGGCATAACTTTAACATATTCTTATGATTTTAAAAGAAATCCATGGCCTGCATTTAGTTCCACTAAGATAGAATCAAAATCAATTCTCACTAGAGTCGTTGCTGTATTTCTGACTCTTTGATTCCATGTCACTTGATGGAATATCCTCACATATCTTCATATCAAAATCCACCCTTTATTTTTTTTACAAAACCTTTGAAGGTTTGTTGGCATCCTGTATTTACAAGAGGTAGGTAGGAAAAATAAAGAGATTTTATCAAGCTTTACTTATCTGAAGACGGGGAAAAGCGATTCATTCGAATTTCTTTAAAAAAAATTCTTTCCACGCTTCACTGCAGGCAGCGTACAGCCGGCGCATAGCTGGGTTTGTGAATTTGTAGTAAGCATTTCATTAGATAGAACCAGCTCAGCTCTCTAATTCAAGCACCAACACGCCATATACAGTCGATAAATGCATGAAATGAATCTCTCTGGTCGTGTCGACTCTGTCACCTATTTTTTTTCTCTGCAGACTTCTTCCGATAAGCACCCACGCAATTCTCTGGTTTTTCTTCTGGTTATTCCCGCGAGGAAGTCGGCGCCCACGCCCTTTTGCAGCTGAAATCGCGCATTACCCATTTTAATTTTTCTCAGTGCGCCTACTATTTCCTTTTTTCTTTGTTTTCGAGTGTGACTTTTTTCCTCTATTTTGGAGTGTTGACCATATATATATATATATATATAATCAAACTCCTTTTCACCATAACCTTCAAACTCCTTTTCACCATAACCTTGCTAAGGGTTTTTCTCACGCCTCATCAAAAGAAGCTCCATTTGGCATCCTTATTGCACATATGATTTTTGCCATCTAAAGCATACGATCAAGACCCCAACCATTATGTACCATAAAGTTCTCTGTCTCAGTGCTAATATCAACTCAACCATGGTAGGCACAGCTTATGAGCAATTCACCATCTCATGGAATCAATAAAGTAGTCGAACCACAAGCATAATCCAGTCCTATCAAGGCACAAGGTATTTGCTAGCTCCGAAATTCTCCATAAGCATAAAAAAATCCTCCACAATTCACACCACACTGTCAAAGGCTTCGAAACCTGGCTCAGCCTCAGCTCATCTTATTGAACCTTATCTACAATATGAACATATGTACACGGCATCATATAATGACTCGTCATGGCACTTAACCCCATGCATCTGGATGTGTATTAGATGGCCTCACATGCACGGTTTCACATCATAGACGTGCCATGGCACGACATCCACCCCCTCTAAACCTGCACATCCTCTGGTATGTGCCAAATCATCATCAAGGTCCACATATAACTGGATGTCGTCTTCATCTTCTGCAGTTCCAGGAAGATCATCCTCTTCCTCTTCAACCATATCCATACTACCACTGTCAAGCCTCTCATCCTGAATCTCTTGTGAATCAAAAGGATCATTATCATGCCTTCTTTTAAATATCTTGATTCTTTTGCCAGCCACAAGATTCTTTATTTCTGTTCCATCAAGCTCACACAAAGTATACGTGGCATTTCCATGCACATGCTTGACAATGTAAGGGCCAAACCATCTTTTTGTAAATTTTCTTTGAACAGTGAATTGGTTGTCAAGGCTACTATCATACATTAGAACCCAATCACCTTCTTCAATAGGTTTTGGCCGGAGTCTGTGTCTACTATCAAATCTTTCTTTATTTTTCAGCCTTGCATCTTTCAAGCGAGCTTTAGCAAGCTCTACATCTTCAGGCCTCCTCTCCAACTGTCTTATTCGCAAGGCAAGGAGGTCATCTCTGCTCAATCCTTCCACCCAGGGCAATACATTCCAAGTTGGAACTACTTCTTCAACTGGCATCACTAGCTTCTGACCATACATTAATTCTGCAGGCATGTATCCTGTCTCACTGAGCTATGAGTTGTACGGTCAGCCCACAAGGCATATGGTAGCAGCTTTGGCCACTCTCTCATTCTTTCTCTACATGCCTTAGCCAAAGCTTTAATGATTGGAGGATGTCCTCGCTCACTTTTTCCATTGCCCTCAGGATTGTAAGCACATGTTAGGGACAGTTTGATACCAATTCTAGAGAAGAATTCCCTTGCTTCTTTAACATCTAGCTCACCCCTATCAGCTGTTATTTTCCCAACACAACCATATCGGCAGATCACATCTTCCAAGAGAAATTTGCATACTGTTTCCGTACTCTTTGTTCTAAGAGCACGCCCTTCTACCTGATTTGTCAAATCTTCTCTTGCAAGTGCTAAATACCGCATCTGCCAAATTCCCAAAGGCATTGTAACTAGATCCACTACCCATTTGTAGTGCATGGCAGGTGGGTAGGTTGGTTGCAAGCCATCACGATGCCGCACATTTGAGTACATTTGGCATACTATGCATGTTTCCACATATTGGGAAATATCCTTGTACATTCCTCTCCACCAATATTTTTCCTTTATTTTGGTAAAGGTGGCCCACACACTTCTATGTCCAGCCTAGAGACTCTCATGGAATTCTTTCACAAGCTTTCCTTGAGTCTCTTTATCACATATGACTCTCTGTGGCATAGCATTCCTCTGCTTAGGATGCTTCCAGAGATACCCATCCTTTAGGAAATAACCATATGCTTTTCTGCGGATTCTCTTAAATTCTGAGTCAGACCAATTTTCTTGCCTTGTCAGAGTACTCAAATATTGACCAATAAGCAACCAATCCCCTTCATATATTTCCTCAATAAAAGACTCAAGTGCATTTGATAGGCAAATATGATCCCCCTTTGCATATGCTGTAGTATAGAATTTTGTACCCACATCATCAATGTCACTAATCATTTCTTTCTCATCTTCATACCTGGCTCTTGATAGCATATCTGCAACTGGATTATCTTTTCCTGCAATATACTCAAACTCAGGATTTAGTGACTTGATATAAGCAATCCACCTAAGCATAGCAATATCTGGAGTGGTACAACTTGCTATCATCCCAAGAAGTGGCAAGCAATCAGTTTCCACAAGTACAGATGCCCCAATAAGATAATCTTTTTCACATTTTAGAGCAGTGACTATCCCCCATAACTCTCTCTTGATCTGTGGATACTTTCGTTGCCGAAAGCTTAACACCTTTGCTCCAAATCAAATTACATACCTATGATCATCCTCATCATCTTGCCCTACTGCCCATCCTATCCCAGTAGGACTAGTATCAACTGTAACAATCACAGGCCTGCCACACTCATAATCTGCCTTTCTCAAAGTGGGTGATGATTGAAGCAAATATTTCAGCTTCTGCATAGCTTTAATATGTACTGCACTCCACAGAAATTTCTGATTTTTCCTCAAAAGTTGATAAAGAGGATCTGCTACATGTGCATAATGTGGGATCCAAATAACATAAAAGACACATGCTCCAAGAAATCTCCTCAGCTCTGTAACATTAATGCATGTCTCTTTCATTCTTTGTATTGCATCTATTTTGGCTGGACAAGGTCGACGTCCACTAGTACTACAAAGATGTCCCACTATTAGCACTTCACCAACTCCAAACACTGATTTCAGCCCAGATAAAGTAAGATTCACTTCTTCAAGCCTAGATAGAATCATGTCACAATCCTTTATATGATTTGCCACAAACTTGCGGCACCCTTTTGAATCCAAATCCCCATCTTTGTCTTTCTCATCATAGCCCTTTATTGGCACATCATCCAGAAATGGCATAGTTTTTTGTGGTATGAAGTCTCGTAAGACTTTATTCATTCCATTCATCATATGTGCCACTGAGTTAGTGGCTCCCTGTGGTAAGGTACACATCCTTACTAATCCCAAAGGAGTTCTCATTGTGGTCAAGTCCCTGCTTTGTATATCCAGCTGGAACTGATCATATCCCGAATACAGATCACCCATAGAGTATATAGCTTTCCCTGCAAATGCTTCTGCAAACTCATCCACAATTGGGCCTGCTCCCACATTCCTGATTGTGACTTTGTTTACAGGTTGCATGTCTTGAATAAAGCGCAATGTCCCATTTTTCTTTGGTACAGTAAACCATCTGTTGGAATATGGGGCACATGAAGGCTCCAAGATTCCCATCCTGATCTTTTCCTTTAGTAATTCCATCAACTTTGGCAAGAGAGCCTTTGGTACTGGAATTGGCCGCAGGTTCCAGGGTACATGTGGAACAGTAAAGATCACCATTGGTGCTGTTACACTTGGATCAACACAGCCTATCTCATGCGGCTGAAAAGCAAAGGCTTTCCCATGTTTTACAAGCATCTCCTCAAAGCATTCCCTTTCAACTGGCAACAGAAAATCCTTCTCACCAATCTTCAGCTCTTTTAGAGTTTCTTGAGTAAATTTATGCCCAATTTTCTTCGGATCTCTAAGATTTGGCTGCATAGAAGCTTCATCTATCTTCTCCTTGCTTCCTGGTGGCAAGGGCAAGGCAACTGGTTTCACCTTCTTTGCAACCGTTTTGTACTTTGTATCAACATGAGCATCCATCTCACAATTCATGTTTTTACATTCCACCCCCTCAAATTCCTGGATTATATCATACATTTCCACAGATGACACCTTTATCATTTCATTTCCACCCTGTAAGCATGCTCTTCCCATATCAAAAAGCACATCCATAGTATCTATAAATGACACCTCATCAAGCACCCCTGAAATAAACTCATTCTTCCCCAAAAGACCACACTGCTCAAAACTTTTTTGTTCATTTTGTATATGTTTTTGCACGCCACGCTTCAAATCCTTGCTTTTTACAAAAACCAGTGACCCATAGCTGGAGAATCCCTGAAAATTTGCTGAAAAACTATTTACATTGATTGAGTCCTGCGAGAACTCATTTCCCTTTGTACCATTGGAATCCCGCTTTACAATGGCACCTGGCCAAAATCCCTCATCTCCCTGCAATTCATAAACTCTCTGTTTATCTTTGGGAGTGACTGTGTCCGAAGAGACTCACAATTCCTTTCATGATTAATGCAAACTGTCAAAAACTGAACAGCTTTTTTGCCATCTTTACTCCTTATTCTTGCATATGCTGAACCATCATCCAAAACCTTTGTTTCCATCCTTACAGCTGTAATGTAGGGTTGCCCAAGGATAAGGGGATACGATGACATCTCCTGAACAAAGAAATTCTGATCATCCTTCACATCCCCTATAGTTACCCTTACATTTGGACATGCTGCATAAAGCTCTCCAGATGAGTTATTAGCTGCTTTAATCATCCACCCATGATCCACATCCATTGGCCACTTACATTTGTTGTAGAGATTTTTAGCCATAAGATTTATTTCAGACCCATGATCAATTAGAGCGACATATGGCTCTTCCAAATCACCTATCTTGACAAGGGTTTCAGTGGTTGCTCTTGCCCAATGGCTCCTGGAGTAATGACTCTTTGTAAGAACTTCTTTTTCATCATCCTCTTCTACAAAGCGCACTTGTCGTGCCCCATCAGCCGAGTGATTACATTCCACCACATTTTCTCTCTCTTCCTTTTTCTGTACCTGTACTCCATGAGTCTTGGAAGTGCTTGCCTCTCCTTGTGATGGAATAGATTCAATTATGGACTGCCTTTTTCTTCGTATAATATCAATTATCTCATCATGAAATTCTTTCTTTGCAATCCCCAAGACTTCCCCTAGTGTGAATTCCACCCTGCTGTTTAGAATCCTTTCTTCAAGTACCTTTTTGAGATCTGTTGCAACTTCAATATCAGATTGAAGCTTGTAGAGTGGACCTTTCCCTTTACCCTTCTCCTTCATTTTTGCTGGCACTTCTTCCATTGAAACATCCTGTGGAGGTCTGCTATGCTGTGGAGGCATATGTGATGGCCCAGGATCCTTCTTTTCACTTCCACGTGTAACTCTTTTTGATGGCCCTCCTTCCTCATTTTCCCTTTTTCGCTTCTCCTCTACCTGTGCCTCATTATTTTGGCATTTGGCAATATAGGCATGAATGGATAAAGAATCCACAGGCTCCTCCCAGCCAGTCTCAAGACGTATACAATCACCTGCCTCATGCAAAGCTTGCTTTGACACTTTCTTTGACGCAATTAATTCCATTGTTGATGGCCAAAAATTCTCATTCTCATAATCCTCATCATTCTCCAATCCCTGCTTTAATTGACCAACCTTTAATCCATAGGTTGCTGCCTCAACCATAGAAATGGCATGACTAGCAGCCATATCCTCTACCAGCTTTTTCATCCCTCCTTTCCCAAAGTTTGTACTCAATGGAAGACCAGTCTCTGTAAGATGGATTTTCCCATCTTTGAAAAACACAAGTTGATTTTTAAGAGCTTCTTTATAGCTGGTACAATCCTTCTTTGCATGCTCTGGGTCATCACACCATATGCATCTATATGTAAACCCTTCTTTGCTTTGAGGCCTTTGCATAGAAGCCTGCCCCAATGGTAGACCTTTTTCTTCAATCCTGGACATCTTCAATTTTAAGTCACGCATACCCTTGATAAGCTCATCCATCTGCCCATCTATCTTTGGAATTGTAGCAGCTGGTTTGGATAGATTCTCAGGGGTGACAGCAGTTATGGGGGTTGCAGAGCCCATCACCATTTTATCCCTCCTCCGCTGCCGCTTTGCTAACATAGTGACTGCATCCTCAACATCATTCCAATCACTCTTTAATCCCTGCTCTGTATCCTTATCCTCAAGGAGGATTTCCAATTTCTCCTGGAGATCTTTCCCAGCTGCTTGCAAGAAGAGCTCTGTCTTTTCTCTGTCCAAAGTTGCACGCTCTATCCTTGACAACTGGGCATAACGCTTCTCAAACTCTCTTAGCAATTCTGTGGCAGAAATTCCCATTTTAGATTTTGTGACCCATTCCAAGAAAGTTCGTTTGGTCACTCGCTCAGAATCTTCCATAAAATATTCATCCTTTAAAGCAAGCTTGAACTCTTCCCAATTTCTGCCACCATATGCTGTCTGCAATCCTTTTATGCGCTCTCTTATTTCAGGAACACATACCAGCTCGAAACTTCAAACCATGTCCTCCTCAGTCACCCTGTTTAGCTCCATCTCCTTTATATAATTGCGCAGGTACTTTGTAATGTCCTTCCCATCAAATTGATCCATCTTTTTCACAATTGATTGTAATGCTTTGGTCGTGGAAATTCGTCCTCTTTCAGCAGCTTGTTGTTGTTGCATGTACATGGTAAACATTTGAAACATCTGCATAACTCCGGGGTCAAAATGAACCCCCTGACCCTCAGAATTCTCGGCCATAGCTTCCCTGTATATTTCACCACACTCTCACCCCAGCAGTTTCACGTCGGGTTCACCAAAAACTGTCGTGATGTGTGCGGAGTAGCCAGGAAAGTACGAGACTTCTAGCTGTGAGAGTTGGTGCCAAACCTAACAAGGAAACTCACATTCAAAATTTCCCAAAAAGCATAGGACAAATCCATCCTCGAATTCGTGTTCCAATTGCTTATCCCTTTCCAAGCATAGATTCACTGGCTTCTTTTTCCAAAACTTTCCAGCTAATCACATGTAGGCATAACATAACCTTTAAGTGTTTCCAACATACATGTGACCCCTTTCATTCCATACATCCACTGTCACCATTCCCAACATCTCATAATGTTCTTTATCACCTAAAAATCTGGCTTAAAATTCCAACAACTCGCAAACACAAAATGATATATGGCATAACTTTAACATATTCTTATGATTTTAAAAGAAATCCATGGCCTGCATTTAGTTCCACTAAGATAGAATCAAAATCAATTCTCACTAGAGTCGTTGCTGTATTTCTGACTCTTTGATTCCATGTCACTTGATGGAATATCCTCACATATCTTCATATCAAAATCCACCCTTTATTTTTTTTACAAAACCTTTGAAGGTTTGTTGGCATCCTGTATTTACAAGAGGTAGGTAGGAAAAATAAAGAGATTTTATCAAGCTTTACTTATCTGAAGACGGGGAAAAGCGATTCATTCGAATTTCTTTAAAAAAAATTCTTTCCACGCTTCACTGCAGGCAGCGTACAGCCGGCGCATAGCTGGGTTTGTGAATTTGTAGTAAGCATTTCATTAGATAGAACCAGCTCAGCTCTCTAATTCAAGCACCAACACGCCATATACAGTCGATAAATGCATGAAATGAATCTCTCTGGTCGTGTCGACTCTGTCACCTGTTTTTTTTCTCTGCAGACTTCTTCCGATAAGCACCCACGCAATTCTCTAGTTTTTCTTCTGGTTATTCCCGCGAGGAAGTCGGCGCCCACGCCCTTTTGCAGCTGAAATCGCGCATTACCCATTTTAATTTTTCTCAGTGCGCCTACTATTTCCTTTTTTCTTTGTTTTCGAGTGTGACTTTTTTCCTCTATTTTGGAGTGTTGACCATATATATATATATATATATATATAATCAAACTCCTTTTCACCATAACCTTCAAACTCCTTTTCACCATAACCTTGCTAAGGGTTTTTCTCACGCCTCATCAAAAGAAGCTCCATTTGGCATCCTTATTGCACATATGATTTTTGCCATCTAAAGCATACGATCAAGACCCCAACCATTATGTACCATAAAGTTCTCTGTCTCAGTGCTAATATCAACTCAACCATGGTAGGCACAGCTTATGAGCAATTCACCATCTCATGGAATCAATAAAGTAGTCGAACCACAAGCATAATCCAGTCCTATCAAGGCACAAGGTATCTGCTAGCTCCGAAATTCTCCATAAGCATAAAAAAATCCTCCACAATTCACACCACACTGTCAAAGGCTTCGAAACCTGGCTCAGCCTCAGCTCATCTTATTGAACCTTATCTACAATATGAACATATGTACACGGCATCATATAACGACTCGTCATGGCACTTAACCCCATGCATCTGGATGTGTATTAGATGGCCTCACATGCACGGTTTCACATCATAGACGTGCCATGGCACGACAACGGTTTGTTGCATTACAAAGGCTTCCCCTATCTAGTGAAAGAGAGCTTCCTCTCCACGGATACGCCTAGCTAGATGAAGATCATATGGCTTCAAAGTGACACGTTTTGCATGCACCATGCACAAAACCGCGTCTTGGAAAAGCGAAACCAAAATATCCTCGGCACCTTGTTGCAAAGCGCCTAGTGCCGCCGCTTGCACACGATTGACATCCCGGCGCGCTGGTCGTGGATAATCTCTTTGACGAGACACCCAAAAGGTGCCTTTGGAATAATTGGTGTGCAGGTCTTTTGATATTTGCGAATTTCTCTAAGGGCAACTGTCCCTGGTCTCCACCTTTGCTTCTTCTGCGTTGTTGGGGGCGGTGGTGCTTGCGCGTGGCGAGTCCAAGCTGGCGTGTCATTTTTAAACTTCTGTCGCTGCTCTTGGAAGTTATCGGAAGGGGGTTCTGTGCGTTTAGGAATGGTTTTCCCCTTCTTAGCCTTTGCAGGTGTTGGAGTTTTCTTTGCCTTTGCAGATGGAGTCTTCTGAGCTGCTCTCTGCTCTGCCTCCTTCCTTACTCGCTCCTCTTCATCTTTCCTTTCTTTTTCCTCACGAAGCCTCCGTGTGTTTGCTGCCCTGGCTCGTTCAAGCTTCTGTCTCTTATTTTCTACTTCCTCAGCTGAGAGTTTTCTCTTTCCTTTACCAAGTGCACGAGCCAAGACTCTGTCTAGCATTGCATTGACAATCCTATTGCTCGGCAGGTGCTCCCTTTCTACTGTGTCTTCATTTCTTCTCTTTGTATATTCTGCTCGAAGACTTTGTATAGCCGCTTCCAAAATTGTGTCATCTTCGTATCCGGCCATTCGCAGGTCAGCAACAAATCCGTGAGCTTTTTTGTTAAGCCAATCCTCCTCCGCAGCAAAGAATGCTAATCTTCTCTTGTTGCTTGCAGCGGCCTGAGCTTCTTCTACAGCCTTCTTATCTGCCTCCGCCTTCCTAACTGCCTCGTCTTCTTCCTCCTTCTTGGCAGCCTCATCCTCCTGTGCTTTCTTTGCTGCCTCGTCCTCCTGTGTTCTGACGGTCTCTTCGGCTTCTTTTCTTGCTCTCTCAGTTGCCTCCATGTCCTCTGCTTCTTTGTGTAATCTCTTCGCTTCTTGGCATTCTTGGGCTTCTTGGGCCTCTCGCTCAAGCCTCACACGCTCAGCTTCCAGATCCATTTGGGCTTGTGGGTAAATGTTTGGGATTGCAGTTCTATGTGCCACCGGTAAGGGCCCAAGGTCTTTGAAAATGTCATCCTGCGTATTGGAGGGAGGATCATTTGGGGGCTCCATGTGCGTGAGATATTAGTGCACGAGTGAGAGAGAGAGAGAGAGAGCGCGAGAGAGTCAAGGGGAGAGGAAGAGAGAGAGCTCACAAGTCAAGACTTTTAAAAATGACTATAAAACTCACTGATATTTATAGGGGGCCAAAATTACAAAAAAGTCAATTTACAAAATGAACGCGCCAAAAAGTGGCGAACAAGAATTATTGGGTGGGTAACCACACGCGGCCATTTCTTAGTCGACCACTGTGCCATTGCCTCGCTCTTTCACGTGCCATTGACGCATTGCACCCTTCTCTTTCGCCTTGCACCTAACACCTTCATGATTTTGCGCCTCAAAGATAAATTTCCGGCTCGCTTTTGGGCCTTTCTCCCAGTAAGTGCACGGTAAAACCAATTGAACATTTCCTGAAATGCATTGTTGCGAACCTTGCCACCGCCATGACCCGTGTTCTTAAAATAGGCCGCCTTGGCTTGGTAATGTGATCGTTCCATGCCTTGGTTGCTCCAGAGTGCAAGAGACCCATATTCATCTAGAAAGAAGGAACTGTGCGCATAGAGAATATGCATGTAGTGTGTTATATGAGTTTCCCCCCAAGCATCGATCATTTCTTCTGTGAATCTGTCAATCGAAGTCTTGAATGTAGCTATCTCTGCTTCATCAAGATACGGGCGCTCAAGAAGCCTCATCATCTCATCACAAGCTTCCCACACATGTGCACGCTTCAATCCTAGTGTCGCCTCATTGCCTCGATAGGTTGTTACATCACAAATCTGCTTCCATAATTCAAAATGTGTATGGCTTTGAGCCTCACCATAGTTTGAGAGCAGGTGTCTTGCTTTTGCACCACCCATACATATCTTATTAGGGTTATCTTGGGTACTTGATGGGTTTTTGCGATCCTTAGAGAGGGTGACAGCACCTGCGTGAAGCCCCACGGATGATAAAACAACTTCAAGCTCTTTGATGCCCTGTTCTCGCCGTGACTCTGGCTCTATGTTCCAAGCATAATTGATGTGGAGCATCAACAATTTGTCTAGAATTCTAAGTCTTGCGTGCAAGGTACACACATGTACTCGCGACAGTGGAATTGAAAGAATAGGGTTCCAAGTAGCATCCTCCTCTGCGCGAGATGGTGCCTTGCTTTGATTGCAGCTCATAATTCCATTGAGCCAGACGTGCATACCCTTCCCTTTTTGTACGTAATTGATTTGAGCCCTTTGCACTTGCCTGCTTACGACCTTTCACCTTGGTTGCTTATTTGGCCTTCCCCACTGCGACACTTGGCATCCTTGGATGACAACAAAAGATGCATGGAAACAAAGTGTTAGGGTCTTGAGATCACCACCAAGGTGCCACTCTATTTCAAAGTGACCAGCCAGGCACATGCAAGACTTCACCATTTGATTGCCTGTGTATCACTCCTTGAATACCTGTACGGGTGAAGTACCACCTCAGACTGTCATGGTCCTCGTGCGGAAGGGTCCATGCCGCCTGCCACCATATGTTCTTCTCAGATTGCACTCCAAAGTAATCTTGCTTGCGTCGCTTTGTGTGCAAGTTATTCTCCGCATCACCTGTTTCATCTTCGCCGTCTAAGCTCTTTCGCTTCAATGCCCTACTCATGAGTGTCAGACTTGTATGTTCCACCCTTTGGCCCTTTACAACCTGACATTCATCCAATTTGAGGACAAATATAGCCTTTCCATCCGTCTCCTCTAATGTCATATCATAAAACTGAATCATAGCTCGTTGAAGCGCCTCCACCTCGACGTAAACATTGTTAAACTTGTTGTAAGCAAAATCTTTTGAATTTGACATTGGCATGCTACCATCCACCCATCTGTAGCCGCCTAGCAAGTCGGCAATATTGTTGTTTGCTGACTTCCTTGCCATAACTATACTGTATGGTGTTGGAAGTATAGATCGTGTCATTCCTTTGCCTCGTAGACGTGCTGTGATGCAAGTATACAAAGCCCTGTATCCCTTATCACTGATACCTGCTGTGTCGCACACAGTGAGCATGTCAACGGGACTGACAATCTGCTCGAATTCCTTGAGAAAATACTTTTGAATCCTGTCACGCAACGCACCATTTACTGGATTGGTTATCATATTGATTACTTTCTGCTCTGGAATAATGTGCTCAAGGATAGACTCCTCAGTATTGGAACAACCTAATATTGCTTTAGCACATTCCCTGGACATCACATAGTTCAGAGTCAATGACATAACTATATGAAAAAGGAATGTAATGCTAGTTTTGAAGCTGTGATTACCTTGTTTGACGCACACGTCGCTTGCGAGCCCCCCCATCTTTAGAAAGAAGACTCAGAGGCTTGCGCTTTTGCTGCCTTGCATTATATCCCACGGGGAGGTGAGTGAAATGATCGACACGTCGGCGAAGGTTCCGAGTTGAGTTTCGAAGACGGAGATAGTTCTCTATAGCTCGATCCCTCCTTTCCACACCTTTATCAAGCTTCATCTTCTGCTCTGCATCCTCCTTCTCTAGATCCTTGACTCGAGCCAACATATGTTCCTTTGTGGCCATGAAAGTTGACGCACATTCTTCCTTTTCTGCCTTGCATAATTTTAGAAGCTTCCTGAGGTGATTTTGATTTGAGAGTTCCTGCAAGTACAAAGAATAGAGCCTCTGACAGTACCCTAAGAAACCATTATAACCATCACCCAAGAAGCGTACGACCTGCGTGATATTACGAAAAGGGGGAGGTGCACCAGTCTGTGGATCAAGGGGATAAATGCTTCCATCAGTCCAAAGATCAATGGCTTTTGCACCTTGAAGTCGTAGCACCTCAGCAGGAATACATCCCTTCGTTCGATTACTTCGCATTGTGGCATACTCCTCGTCTAAGTCCACGTGCAAGCGAAACTTTGATTGCTTGTTGGTGATGTCCCGTAGAGCCATTGTACCTAGCAAATGGAGATGGAGATGTAGATGGATACAGAGATGGAAATGTGGATGGTGATGGAGATGGAGATGGAGATGTAGATGGATACAGAGATGGAAATGTGGATGGTAATGGAGATGGAGATGTAGATGGATACAAAGATGGAAATGTGGATGGTGATGGAGATGATGGAGATGGAGGATGGAGGTGGAGGATGGAAATGTGGATGGTGATGGAGGAGATGAAGATGGAGATGGTGATGGAGATGGAGGTGGAGGAGATGCAGATGGATATAGAGAAATGGAGGCCTTGAGGAGATAGATATGGAGAGCTTGCTAGTGATGGAGATGGAGAGCTTCAGCTTGCAAGGATGTGTAGATCTGTACCTTCACAGGAGGGGATGGTGAGCTCTTCCATGAGAGTTGGTGGAGAGGATGATAGATATGGAGAGCTTGCTAGTGATGGAGATGGAGAGCTTCAGCTTGCAAGGATGTGTAGATCTGTACCTTCACAAGAGGGGATGGTGAGCTCTTCCATGAGAGCTGGTGGAGAGGATGATGGAGTAGGAGGTCCAGATCTGCAGGCCATGGCTCCTAGAGAGAGAAAAAGAAGCCCTTACCCAAGTAAAACACCCTAAACGCGTTTTAGAGAGAGTGTGTAGAGAGAGAGTGGGATCTGCAGCACCTCCAAAAAGGGAGGGAACAAAGTGACAAAAATTTTCAAACATTCTTTGTGAAAGGTACTTCACTACAAGACAAAAAGGCAGTTAGGTCCATATTCCTTCCCAAGGACAGAAGATCTAATGATTAGATTACCTTTTGGCCTATTTTCTTTTTTGTAGAAAAGGAAAAATGCATTTTCAGGCCTAGGCCACTAGCTTGGTCAAAGCTTGATTAGCATTTTAAGCATTTCACTAAGTGTCCAAATAAAAGGGCCCAAGAAGACCCCAAACAAGTCCTAATGTTGAGATTAAATAAATAAATCGATAAGCTTGTATGTGGGAGAATCTGAGTCAATGTACGGTGTGCTTAACCATGGTAACGATGGGGGAACAACACGAGAAAAGGAGAGGGGGGGTTTCCCACCAAGAGCTGTTGTTAATTGCCTTAGTCCGACTCATATAATAAACACTTTTGGAGATAAAGAATTAGAAGATAGAATATTTTACTAGTTTATGACTATATTCTAGTTATAACCTTTTTTAGGGGCTATTTTGCCAAGAGTTTATCTTTCTGTGTGTTTAAAGTCAGATGTTTAGGTGAACATGAAAGTTTTAGAGGACAAGAAACTCTACAAGAGTGTATGAGACTATAGAAAGCCAAATCCCCTTTATTTTTAAGTTATTCAAGTGCAAAGTGGGGAACTTAGTTGTTTTTGGTAGTTTTATGTTGAAAACACAACTTTGGCTGTTTTGAATGCTCTCGAAGAGACCTTAGAACTCATTTTTAGAGAACCTCACTGAGACGTGCTTTATAGAGCATTACAAGTCATAAAACTTTGTAGTTTTCACTTTTCTCTAATTCCAAATAGATTGGAAGATATTACTCTCCCAAAGAGACCAATTATTAGGCTTTACCTTAGAAATTGCTATCAAGATTGACTATCTTATCTATTTAGACCGGATGGACTAAGGCATAAGCATAGTTAAGACTGAGCTATAGTGACTAGAGATGACCTCGCTCGTTATAGAACATGATAATTGATTATATAAAAAACAAGGATTCCCATGTGACTTAAAAGATAAAGAGAAGTTAAAGATTGTTTAAATTAAAATCTTGTTTTATACTTGAAATTGATTGTGATTGATTGTGATTGATTGTGATTGATTTGAATATGCATGCCTTGAAAGATTGATTGTGATTGTGATTGATTGTGATTGATTTGAATATGCATGCCTTGAAAGATTGATTGTGATTGTGATTGATTGTGATTGATTGTGATTGATTTGAATATGCATGCCTTGAAAGATTATGAACTAGAGATGAGTGTGAGATGATATGTATAAGTTATGATTACTTTGTTTTAAGATGAATGATTGATATGCACGTGTATGACTGATTGATATGCATATGTATGATAAGACTCCACATGAGATTTTGAGATTTGGGCCGACCGTCCTTAGATAGGGAACGCCAGACAAAGATTGTGATTTATGCCCTCTAGGAGCCATTTGGAACCTAGAGTGGATGTAATTTACTAGAGGCATACCTGGGATAGCGACAACGTCCAGAGTGGTGGTTGGGTGGACGGGCGTTGGAGAAAGGACTAAATTGGCTGGATTTTGGTCATTATGACTAACCATGTTATCAAGCATGGTGATGATGATAGAATTTTGAGATAGACATATACATTGTAATTGATTTTGAGATAGACATATACATTGTAATTGATTTGAGATGCTATGCTATAATTGATAGAGATTTATATCATGTGAATGTTTATTTAAGATTACGTGATTCTTTGCTTATGTGATAAGAACCTTGAAAACGGCATGCATGTTTGTTTGCTATTTGAGAAGGTTGATTTGATTATATTGCTATATGTAGAAATAGTAGGATTAAGTGAGTTTAATGTTTTCTTAGATTAAGTTGTACGATTAAGATATGGCTAGATTCAGGATTAAGATATGGTTTTTGATTATATTGCTATATGTAGAAATAGTAGGATTAAGTGAGTTTAATGTTTTCTTAGATTAAGTTCTACGATTAAGATATGGTTAGTTTAAGTTGTACGATTAAGATATGGTTAGATTCAAGACCGTCACAAAAATATCCCAAATATTTTAGTGTGCAACTAGAGAACAATATTTGGTGGCTTGGGTCATTTGAGGTATGAATTTATTCCTTTTATTTTTGGTTTCATGAAATCTTTCATTAAAGAAATCTTGCTTTCAATTTCATCATGTAGGTTTTGATGGAGGACCATGATCTGAGTTGCATTATACATTATACGAGTTATACGTTGTCGGGAGGCTGGGAAAAGAAGAAATGCCTCTATAGCTACCTACCCAGCAGCCTTGGAAGACACAACAAACACAAGGGGCACCACCAGCACACTGCTGGAAACAGTGTGTACTATCTCAAGTGGCCTGTTACTCATATTTCCTTCTCTAGGAAATCTCAACCTTGCCTGCTTCCCAAACTGACAGGCTTCACAAACATGCATATGTCCATCATATTTGAACCTAGGCAAACCATTGACAATGCCTCTTGTTTGCATGTTCTTTAATCTCTATATATTGACATGGCCAATCCTCTTGTGCCACATATCAATATCCTGTACCACATTCCTGCTCTTTGAGAACATGGCTGATTTTAGCTCAGGAATTCCAGCATCCAGCTTAAACAGTCTTCCTTCTTTCTTGCCTTTAGCAATCACTCTACATCCATGTTTGAAGTCTTCAACGAAGCATCCATGCTCATTGAATCTAACCTGTAATCCCTGTTCTACCATTTGACCAATTGAGGCCAAGCTTTTAGTGATCGAAGGCACATACAGCACATCTCACATAGACTTTGTCTGACCATTATGCATGACCAATGGTACACTTCCAACATGTGTAATGACATGCTGGGTATCATCACCTGTTTCCACATAGCCTTTGACATCCATTGGCTTCATGTGCTCAAACCATTCACCATGGCATGTCATATGATTTGATGCTCCTGAGTCCATATACCATGTATCATCATTCTCAGCATTTGTTGTCATAGAACCCACAACATGTTTCATGGCAAACAAATGATTTGCAGTTCCATCATTGCTACTTGATGCATAGTTACCACCATGTTGTGCATAGTTTCCACCATAATGACCACCATGTTGTGCTCTTCCCCCTCTCAAATCATTCTGTTTGCGAAAGCAATCTCTCGCCATATGACCATATTTGCCACAATAATGGCATTCCACATCTTGCATAGAATTTTGTTGGCCTTGCCAACGTCCTCGACCACGGGGGGTACCTCTGCCTCGCTGAGGTGCATAACCACGACCACCTCGAGCACCATAAGAAGGCTGAAAATTCTGTTGTGGAGGTCTATCCTGCCATCCACGACCATTACCACCACGTCCACGTGATGCGAATCTCCCCCTGCCTCTAAAGCCTCTCTGCGAGTAGAAAGCCTGATTTCTGCCATCATCATGGCTAGTAGATGCATCCAGAAATGAATCACTGAGCTTGATTTCCTCAACCAATAAGAGTGAAACCAACTCATCGAAGTCGGGTAAACCTGTACTCCTCACTGAGATAGATGTATCAAAAGATTTGTATTCCTTGCCAAGACCACGCAAGGTAATATCCACCAAATCATCATCAGGCATGGGGGCATTTATTGTGGCCAATGCATCTGCAAACTTCTTGATTTCTTGCACATAATCATGTATGCTCCTTTTATTCCTTTTCACATTATGTATCTGCTGTCGCAACTGAGACTTGCGAGCACTCGTATCTGTATCAAACATCTTGACCAAAGTATCCCATGCATCTTTGGGATTCTCAGCATCCTGAATGTGTATGAGCATAGCATCAGAAATGCATATAGACAAATAATGCAGCACTTTGAATGCTCTCTCTGACCATTGTTTATGAGCAATAAGCTGCTGCTGTGTAGGTTGCCGAGGTAGCTCAGGCTCTGGCTCAGCACCTGTAATGAGATTCCAAAATCCTTTCCCTTTCAAGAAACTCTTTATCCTGTACTTCCATGCCTGGAAGTTCTTTCTATCCAGCTTTTCACCAACAATCTGAACTGGATTGTCCGACATGTTGCTCAATGCATACACCTTTCGCACACTTCAAATCTGTAAATGAGCCTTCCTCAGCTCAACCACACTCCAATGAATGTTCCAGATACTCCAAGGTAGCCAACAAACTCCAAATTTGATGTAGGAAATCAACCTGTAATCATCCAAGATGAACTGACTCACGCAGTGCGGGATACCCTGAATTGACACGCCTTCCAAGGCTCCAAATCGCAATGTAATGGTGCAATCAAGTCTAGGCAACTTGCATTGACACCTAATGAACCTCAATGTTGAGTATCAACTCCATCTGACATATGTAATTATCAATTTTTGAAAACCCCTTTTTCTGTTTTTGGAAAAACCAGAAAAACCAGTAATGATTTGGCTCTAATTTCTTCAATATTTGACCAAATTGAGCAACCAGGCATTCATTGGCTTAGCAATAGTGTCCATCAACTCCATGTAAGAGGAATTTGTCCAATTGTAAAACACCAAAGATTAATTGCTCGATTAAAATGCTCTGTTTCTCTGCAACCAGTGGACAGCCTGTTTTAATCAGCTCATTCCCAGCTCAATTAAGCATCATTGACCAAACAAATCACATAGCCCTCTTCTCCAAGGTGTAAAGCATCCAATTGCTAAGGAATTTATGGAAGATATCAAGCACCAAGTGAGAAATCAATCTCCTCGTAGGCAAAAACCAAAAAAAATGCTCTATTTTCTCTGTATGGACTGCGCCGCCTGCTGTAGGGCCCTTTGGGAAGCTTTATGATGATAATTGATGAGTGCTACAAGTGCCCAAGACACCTAGGTATGTGTGCAACCCACCAATGGTTGAATTTTTGCCAAAATCTCACTCCAAATGCATCAATTTTGGGCTTCCTCTTCTCTGTTTTGTGAGAGCTCAAAAAACCAGTAATTTCACTCAATCAAATGCATGTAAATTGCTCCAAAAATTGTTCAAGGCTTGCACATGGGTTGCTAATACATCCCTCTTTGTCAAATACATATGTCTTCTTCCAGAATCACTTGTATTTCCACCATACATCAATGTTCCCAAGCTTTAATGGAAAGCTTCAAAAACCAGAATTTTGCTTTGCTTTGATTTGCTCTAAAATGCTTTGCTTTTGCCTGTTTCACCTGCAATCCGCTCAAGGATGTTTAGAAGACCTTACCCGGTAGGCCAAGCTTTCAGATCTGATAGTATTTGGTGTGCTCCAAGCTTCACAGCTCCAATGGCAAGCTTCACAGCTTCTCTTCACAGCTTCTTCTCCCTCTTCACTTCACTCACTCATAAACCCTAATAAACAGCACAAGGCTCTGATACCATGTTGAAAGAACGGTAGAGGAGGAGGAGACACACACACAGGAGCAAACCCTAATGTATATTGCAAACCCTAACCATAGAGGGAAGCCATGTCCACTCTCACACAAGGCATAATGCACTAATCCATAATCCACACAACACACCATGAGTTGTGTCCACACTCTACTAACCCTAGCTAATGTCCACACACTATGACCAGCTGGACACGCGGTCATTTATGTCTCACACATGTTCCTACCTAATCTGCCAGCACATAGCATAGCTGGCTCACGCTGACATCGAGCTTGAATCTCAACAGAGAGTACGTAGAGATGGCTAGCAAAATGGAGCATTTATATGCAGAGATGAAAGAGCTTGAAGAGCGGTTCAGGAAGATTGAAGAAGAAAAGCGAATTCAGGAAGCGGTGGAAATTGCGGTGCAATTGGTATATAATAGGGTCAATATATTTGATGGTTTCGATCCAGAAAGCTATCTAAGGTGTTACGAGACAGAGATGAAGAATCAAGGGGTTCTAGAAAACATGATGATTGCATCTTTTGCATACCTTATAAGTCCTGATTTAAAAGATGAAGTGCTGGAACTAGCAGAGTATCACTCCAAACGATGGAGTGATTTTGCAGATGCACTTATTTATGCGAGTTCCATGAACCTAAAGCAGGAGCAACTTACTTGGGAAAAGAAAAAGCAAAAGGGTGATGAAATGAGGTATAATGTGAGCTGTGATAGTGTTCCAACAACGATCCGAGCCAATTTAGAAGCGGTTATCAATTGCTATTCAAGGCTGATACAGAGATTGTGGAGGCTGTTTATGCTAAATTAGGACTGCAAAAAGCCATTAGTGAGCAACAAGGCCTTCACAGTGACAAAAGCGATGCTTTGCTACAGCCTCATAAAGATGCAATGGGTGAACTGTGCAAGTATAATCTGTCTCCCTTGTTTGAGGGTGCAGACATACAGGGTCTTATAATCATACCACATGATGTATGTATGCCTATGCTTGAGGAGACACTTGATTCAGAGAGCTTCAGGACAGGTGCTCAAGACCCAGTACACGAGGAAGAGGACATTGCTAATAGTTTCCTCTTGGGCTGTGAAGCATGTAGGCTGTGTAAACTTGAGGATTCTCATGACGAAAGTGCTCATTTGAAGGGTATTCCTCAGGTGTCGTATCATATGTGTGAAGAACAGCAGGAACCAATGCTTCTTGCTGAAAGCATGATTGCAGAGTTTGAAGATCTAAGACAAGAAGAAGATGCTATCATTACTGCATTCTTATCTGGTTATGATGCTTATAAGCAGGATGATGTACATGAATATGCATGCGAGGAAAATAAAATATTACAAGATGGGCCTCAAGTATGTGTGATTGATTTAGAGGGGGTGAGTGATATGGGTGATTCCAACAGTGATGTTGCTTCTGAAGCTGGTTGCCAAGGTTCTTTGGATTTGGGTTATCCTGGAATGCTAACTGGGTGTTCCAACAATAAACAGGGTGATGCTATGTCATCAGTGTCAGGGTTACCTTGCAACCACATTTGTGAGCAACAATCTCGAGCTTGGAAGCCTGTTTATGATGATGATTTAGAGAGGGAAATTGAATCTGTCTTTTTGGATCATACAGGGTTCAATGACATACAGATTCAAGGGTACTCGGGTGAGGGACCCATAATTCTAAGCCCATCTGCAGATAGGTATCAAGAAATACTAGGAGATAACATGCAGGATATGCAAAGTGTGGCCACACAGCCTCATGAGGCTGCATATGAGCAACCAAATGGATATAGCTATGGGGGTATGAATGTTCATGATAATCAACATGTGGGATTGCAAGATGATAATGGCTTCAATGCGATTGATCTTGAATTGGATGCTATCCTAGATGATGCATTGGATGATTTCATGATATATAATAGATCCCCATCAGCTTTGGGCTCTTCTATGCTTGATGCTAGTCAATTGTCGGTTGCAAGTAAGGATATGCAGGTGTTATGTAAGCCAAATGATTGTGATGAGATTGATTCAGAGCTGGAGGCTATTCTCGATGAGGCCTTGTTGGACTTTGTATGTGTTGAAGCTTTTCCGTCTTTAGATAAGAAGAATGAATGTTTGTCAGTGGGGGTGAGCTGGATCCAGGCAAGGTAGATTTGGATGGGATGTTACCAAGTGTGTGTTCCATGCTGTTAATGCAGTTGTTACTTGGTGTGGCCATACAATATATGGTGCAAAGGCTTCAAACATGGCATGAGGAAAATTTTGAAGGAAATTATTTTGAAGAGCATCCCACTTTGAATGATGGGGGTAATTATGCATATGCAGGGAATCTAAGTGAAGATAGGGCTTCATATGAGCAAAGGATATGGCACATATGCCAAAAGCAGTTGGTATTTGATCCAGGTGGGAAAGCAGAACCATTCAGATGTGATTGCTGAGATATAAATATCTTGCAGGCTAGGGGGTAGGTTAAGATGTCATGCTATGTTTCAACAAAGGATAACCCCTTGTGAGTACCACTATGTATATTCTTCTACTGTTTCATGTTTACTAGGGTGATACCAACTGGGTCAGGTTTGACAGGGTTTAAAACGCCTAGTTGGATGCTTGTACATATACCAATGTTGGTGTGCAAATAATGCATGGACACTGAATTCCAGGACCTGTGTGGCACATACCAGAGGATGTGCAAGTTTAGAGGGGGTGGATGTCGTGCCACGGCACGTCTATGGTGTGAAACCATGCATGTGAGGCCATTAAATGCAAATCCAGATGCATGGGATTAAGTGCCTGTGTACATATGGGATGTATGGCGTGTGGAGGGTTTTGCTTTTGAGGGCGTCGCCAGGTATAAAGGGTTGACGGTATTGGCTTTGAGCTTGTTGCAGGCCTGTCGGGTGAGAGGTCAGATGATGGAGAAGATGTCAGCTGTTCGATGGTTCGTATGTGTGTGCGGCCGTTTGGTATGTGTGGGCACGTCAAAGTACAAAGGGCACTAAGCTGCATTTGAAGTTGGTGGAGGGCTTGTCTTGGACATGGTGTGAAAAGAGAACATGGTGGCCTTTTTCTTCAAAATAAATAAAATAAAATGATGAAAAATGTGGCCACTTATAAGGCAACTGCGTGGAGCCTTGAATGGCTGCCAACGCAGCTTCTGGAAGCGTGGCAAGCACGTGAAGGCGAAGAATGGAGAAGGGCTGGGGAGTCAGCGCAGCTGGAAGGTCACCGAGGAGCAGTGTTGGCAGTAGCCGTCAAAGGGGTGCGCCGAATAAAAGGTGGGGACGGCCGTGTGTTCGCCATGTGAAGAGAGCTGGGGGGCTCTTAGGTGGACGTAGCCGCATGCTATATGCAGGGGAGAGGAGTGTTGCGTGTGCAGCTACGAGCTGGAGCGGCAAGGGGTGCTGCAGCGGCTGCGGAAGAAAAGAAGGTAGCCTTGTGTGTGAGAAGGGGGCAGGAAAAAGGAAAGCGAGCCGCTTGGTGCTGGAAGGCAACTCAGAAGAGCTGCGCAGCTGACTGGCGCAGAGGGCACGTGGAAGAAGGGAGACAGAGGAGAGGCGCAAACTGCAGAGGAAGAGAGAAAAGGGTGTGTAGCGGGGGTGCGCCGAATCCGGGGGGGGAGAGGTGGTTCTCAGGAAGGGCGTGGCCGCAGCCATACGCAGAACAGCAACCACGAGGAGTTGGGTGACAGGTTCCAAAAGAGTTTGGGTGGCGATGACGTGAGGAGGCCGCCCTTGGAGCAGCTAAAGCCGGCAGCGAGCTGGAGCGCAGAGCAGTAAAAAGGGAGTAGGGGTTCGCCGTGTCTAGAGGCCAGGGGGGGCTGGTAATACATGGGAAGCTGCCCATAGAGGTGATGTTATGGAGTCGACCGGATTGGCAAAGCCAAAGTCCATTAAGGAGTGCTGACCACCTTGTAGTAAGGGTTGTCTTCACAGATCAAGAGGTCTAGGTAGTAAGGGTTGTCGCCAGAGATGAACACCTGGAATGTTCTGTGGCTCTCTGCTTTTCAGCAATCTTATGATCTTGCCAGGGATGGAGGCAACATCACTGCACTTGTTCAGGTATTGCCAGAAGTGTCAAGCTCTACTACATTGAAGTACAGGTGCAGGCTGCCAAACACACCATATACAAGTCAAGTAATGATATTGCTGCTTTCTTAACACTAGTTCTGTAATTGGACACTAAAGTGTCCTGAGGACACTAAAGTGTCCTGAAAGTTAGCTTTTTTCTTGAATTTTTGTGGGCAATCTATTAAGAGTTTTGAAATGCTTAACATCCACAGATGTTCCTCAAGACCCAAAAAAAATTGAGATTTTTTAAATTGCACTTTTCTTAGCTTTTGCAAGGCAATATTTTAATTTTCTTAGACGCATGCTGATAAAACGCATGATTTTTGCTGTTTTCAAAATAGTAGTAATTTGTACATAACTTTTAGGAGGGACATAGTTTGATCATGAAACTTGGCTTGATAGAAAGCCCATGATGTAAACTAAATCTTGGAATCATCAAACGATAATTATTGGATAAATTTTTGACTCGCTAATATTGAAATGATGTTTTTTATACAGGTGGAGCATGAATTTTTCTCCTTCCATATGCAAGCTAATAATGTAAAACTTGAGGTGCACCCATGTTATATAGGGTAAATACTACTTTGTTTTGAATTTTCCAAAACTTTAGAGCCACTTTTTGGGCCTCTTCTCATACATGGCCTTTTGCGCAACCTGTTTTTAATACGTAAAATGTCTAATTATGAGCCTAATTTTGATTTTCATCAAAGGGGAAAGCTGTGTAAGTGCATTATTTGTTGTAACTATAGGTGTAGACTACTTGTGCAAGCATAGTTATGATTAGTTTTTGAAAAAAGATGATCAAATTTTGTATTTTTGTTTTTTACAGTTTTTTTAGAACTAGGCGATAAGAACCTACTTAAGTGGAGGCTAAGTTAGTGTCATACACATCAAATTATGGCTTATTTATCTCATCTCAAGCATGAAAACCAATAATCAACATTCTCATTGATAGGGCTACAATTTTTTTTAGTGGCGTGATTGAGTTTTGATAATACGCGTTACTTTTGCTGATTTTATACAACTTTTTTGGAAAAAATTCTAGGAAAGGAAAATGATTTTTTTGGTGAACTTCTACCTCCTTGGACTGATGTATGCTATCAAAATATCTTGGGAAAAATGCTATTGATATCATTGGATTTTTTTTTTGAGAGAATGATGCTTGCATATTTGGAAAAATCCTGAAAAATCTTGAAAAATGTTCATTTTCAAGACATATGCTACTTTGTTGCTTATGTACTTCCAAATAAAAAGGCATTTTATATGTTTAGCATTTTTTACATAAGCATAGGGTTATGTTCTACATGCCCAATGAAGCATTTTGGTTTTTAAAGCCTACATTAGGAGTTTGATTTTTTTTCGCAACCCCCAAAAAAGGACACTCAAGTGTCCTGTTTTGGTACCAAACTAGTGTTAAACAAATGATTGCTCTCTCATATTGCAGCCACAAAGCTATGGCAAGTTCAGGGAATTAACATATAGGGATTCCAAACAGGCAGTGATGCACAATGCAGCCCTTGAGTCCCACAAGACTGATGCATGGCTGATCCAAAGATCTATGTCTTTCAGTGATCATGAGGTCACAATGTTATGGTTTTTCTTGGGTTTTGGAACCATAAGAAGGTTAGTTTGCTCATGTATATGAGATGTCTATGTTGGCTTTGATTTTATAGTTTTGTTGGATGTTGAGCCTCTGATGCTCCATGATAGTGATGTGTATCTTCCATGTGAATACCATAAGGTGATTTTCTGGTGTGCAAAGCCATATGAGATGAGACAAGCCATGTTAATGTCAGTTTTTATATGTATCATGTGTCCAATATTGGCTTTGAGGATACACATGTATAGTTGGGTACTCGATCTTTGATGGTACCAGCTTCTGTTGGTGGTGCTCCTTGAAGAGCTATCTGTTTGGTTTCCTTGCTGGATTTGAAAGCTACTCTCACAGTCAGAAGTCTCGCACTTCCCCAGCGACACCGCCCACGTCACGACAACGGTAGGTGGACTGTTGGAGCATGTTTGTATGCTCTTGTTTAGCTGAGATCTCTGTAAAATGTCTTATTAACAAACAAGAAAAGAAAAGAATAAAATTTGTTATTGGTGCCAATCACCTAATATAGCCGAGGGGAAAAACCCAATGGGAGAAAAGTGCCCTGGCTTGTTGATCTTATTGTGGAGTCGATGAGCTTATCCTTGCACTAGTGGTGGATCCGTGTCCACTTCTGCTGGAAAGATTGTATCAATCACTTCAGGATGCAAGGACAACCCTATACAAAAGCCGGCCTCTGGAGAAGGTGGTAGAGGAAGGAATGCTTCCTCGCTAAAATATGGCATTGGTTCTATGGGAAGATTAAGCAGACAATGCCGATTTTGGAATTGCTCAATATAGGTCCTCATAGAGTGATCCAAAATTGACATGTTGAGGCTGGGGGAAGAAGGGCTTGCAAGATAGGTGGTTGTTGCAAGTCATTTATGCATGTATCCCTCCATTGTTGTGCTTGAACCTCCTCAGGTAATCTACGTTGATTTGGTCCTCGGTCTGGTACTCTCACATCAAGAAGGTTATGGCGTTGGGGTGTAATTCCCACAATTTGTTTCATTAAGCCCGTGCCATATCATCGAAAGTAAGAGCGGCATAGCCAACAAATGTGTGAAGCTTCCCCTAATACGAGTCGTGCACACTCTTGACAATGTGGAAATGGATGATGCTATTGATAGAATAAAGTGACAAAGTGATGTCCACAGCAAATTTCACCTAAGGGAGCATAAAATTACCTCGAATGATTTTGAAAAGGCGAAGCACTATAATCCCCTCGATGTTCAAGTTGAGTACTATCAGGGTCAATGCATGGTGAACATGTATCTCGCCAAGTATCCATCAGGAGGTATCTGGGCGTAGAACAATGAAATTTAGAAACTTTAAACTTTATACACTCATATCCATCATTAAAATCCCTATAAAAAACAATGCAGATAAGATCATCTCAAAAAGAACACAATCCTGTAAAGGCAGAAGGAACCACATTAGTAAAAGTGAGACTATTTAAACATTGATCTACCAAAGAGCTTCAATTGTAGTGTTAATGCCTTACCTTTGGTTTTGGGTATGCCCTTCTTTTAATAGGTGGGAAGGATAGCAATTGTCGAGGAATTTGAGCAAGATAAGAGGATTTAGGTAGTGAAGTGCTAGAATATATGCTCAAAAGAGACTCATGTAAAGTTGGATTTGTCTTAGGCACACAAGTTGATGGTGGAAGTGTGTAACAAGGAGAAGTTGGGACAACTGGTGATTCAATACATGTTTGGGGAAGGTCAACACAAGGAGATTTGTAGGTGCTATCAAAACTACCTATCCTATCTTGAAGAGGTTGTGTGATTTCCTTTGCACCCTTCCTTTGCACCCATTAATATAAAAAACCAAGAGTGGCTTTTGGAATCTTATTGATACACTCTTCTGGCTCTAGCAAACCATGGCATTTGGGAAGCCAAAGTGCTGTTGCACCCTCATAATAGCCTTGTGCTTTAAGAACATGCTTTGGGACCCAATGAGTAACAATCTGAGGCTTAGGCTTGGAAAAGATATGCTTTTTAGGAGGTTTAGCAACTAGGCTAGATGGTACAAGTTTGTACGCATCTTTGGGTAGCCAAATTGACAATTCCTTCTTGCCTGGCCTTCTTTGAGCAGTGACTAGAGTAGTTGGAACATGCCAGCCATGGCCCTCACTTGAGGACTCATCGATTATCCACATTATTTGTCTTGGAGCTTGAAGAGCAGATGTTGAAAGTGGGTTGTGTAAGGTAGAACTACCACCCTTTTGACATGATAAAACTCGTGGAGCAGCAGATCCCAAGATGCAATCAGAATCAATTTGCAATTTATATTGTCTATTCTTCCAATCGAATGAACAATTGGTAGCACTTAACCATGATCGACCAAGAAAAACCTCTACCACTGCCTTGGACTTACTAGCCACATAAAAGGGAATTGATATCTGGTGATCCTGAATGGACATCATAATGACACATTTTTCCTCTATAGGGTTATCTTCACCTGAGAAGCTTCGTAAGTCAATAGGAATGTGCACAAGTGTTGGTTTTCCCAAGGCTACCCATGTGTCAAA
The DNA here is from genome assembly GCF_041138505.1 of Cibotium barometz. Lineage (NCBI taxonomy): Eukaryota > Viridiplantae > Streptophyta > Polypodiopsida > Cyatheales > Cibotiaceae > Cibotium > Cibotium barometz. The sequence goes on from NC_141060.1 coordinate 29,605,601, forward strand.
TGAGAGAACATTATAATCTGCACTAGAGTCAATTAAGGCAGAGACAAAGTAGGTAGTCTCATGAAGATGAAGACACACGTGAATATTGAAAGGATCGACATATTTCTCATCAGTAGCCAACTGTAAGGTCAACACAGAGGCCTTGTGACGCTCCTTGGCTTTTGCAACTCTAGCTTTAGCTTCTTCTTGAGCCTGATGTTTGAGTAGGTCATGTGCTTCTTTTCATGTGTGGGCAGCATGCATTTGTTGAAGCATGGCTTTAGTTAATGGTTCGTTGTATTTCTTGAGATGACTTCCATTAATGAAGTTAGGCATTTGCTCACCTTCTAGTGTCTCTAAACGCACTGCACCACTAGCAGTAAGCTCATTAATCACAAATGGTCCTAGGCCACGTTTCTTGAGCTTTTGCTTTTGCTTCTTAAGTGTGTACAAGAGCACAAGGTCCCCTTTTTTGAATCGGCCAATTGTTACATTTCGATCATACCATTTCTTTTGTCTCCTCTTCTCGGCATACATCCCCATTATCGCCAATAAGCGGGTCTCATCAAGCTTTTCCAATTCATCAATGCGTTGAGAAAGCTCATTCATGACCAGTCCAGTCCAATTGTTTAGCAACTCGTAGAGTAGGTACAAGAAATTCAATGGGAAGAATTGCATCTAGCCCAAAAGCAAGCTCAAATGGGGTTTGCCCACCACAGATGTTTTATAGGCTATTCTATATGCCCAAAGAACTGAGTGCAACTTTTGCTCCCAATTAGTCCTATGTCCCTCAACAATCTTTGTGAGTGCTGTGCAGAGAATCTTGTTAGTACTCTCAGCTTGACCATTGGTCTGGGGATGATAGGGTGTAGAACGCTTGTGAATTACCATAAATTCTTGAAGTAAAAACTCTCTGACCTCATTCACAAAGTGCACACCTTGATCACTAACGATTTTAATAGGTAAGCCATAGCGTGTAAACACGTACTCATACAAGAACTTGGCTGTGGTTCTGGCATCATTTTTGACTGTAGCCTTTGCCTCTATCCATTTGGTCAAATAGTCAATTTTGCAACTATAATATATTCGGCATGCGTGTGACGAGCTGGAGGTTTAATGGGACCGACAAAATCAATACCCCATTTGGCAAAAGCACGTGTGCTTAACATAGGCCGCAATGGCATATTGTCCTTTGTGATGGGAGGTTTGGCCCTTTGACAATCGTCACAACGTTTTACATATTCTTCGGCATCAATTTGTAAGGTTGGCCACCAAAGCCCAGACCACCTAATCAACTTTGCTATGGTAATGCCCGAAAAGTGTCCACCCCCAACACCTGCATGTGCATGAGTCAAGATTTTCAAGTGGTCAACTTCACATACACACATGCGCAAGTTGCCATCCTGCCCCTCTTGTAGAGTTGCCCCTCTATCAGCATATAGTTCACCGCTTCAAATTCAATAGCATGCTTTCGATATTTAGGAATTGTTCGATCAGTATGACCATGCTGAAGATAGTCCACAATATACTCCAACTTGGTGTAGTTGAAATTTGGAATAATGTGACATTATGAATTGGTTGTTGAATTTGACATGAAGCACAGTTACGAACAAATTTTTCAGCATCCGCATGTTTGGTAGGCCACCATTGCCCATCCTGAGTTATACGTCGCACACAAGTAGTAGCTGATGCATGGATTCCACCAATATTCTCATGTGCCCATTCCAAGATCTCCTCATATTGGTCAGGGTTAGGTATAAGCCGCAACACTCCATCATTACCCTGACGATATAATCTCCCTGAGATGAACTTGAATGGTCGCCATAGGTCCACATTAGGACCCGCTAGTTGTATGTGCTCACTTGTCAAAATTTCTAAGATGGGTTCAGACCATTTAGGAGCTGTCTCTACAAGAAAAAGTGTTGAATCTAACATATCATCATCCACACCCACGGGAGCTTCTCCAGAGGTGATTCGAGACAAATGATATGCCCTAAGATGAGTTGTTCCTTTTCGGACTGCCACTTCAAAATCAAACTCAAGAAGGATGACAAACCACCTCACAATCCTTCCAGTTACACAAGGCTTATTCACCAAATATAGCAGTGCTTGATGGTCCACAAAAAAGGTAAATTTGTTTGCCAAAAGGTAATGGCGAAACTTTTTCACTGCATATATCATGGACAAACCTTCTCTTTCTGTTGTGGTATAATTCTTCTCAGCATTGTTCAACTGTCGACTAGCATATGAGATTGGAAAATCCTTATTATGTTCTCCCGATTGAGCCAAAATACATCCAATTTTAAAGTTTGAAGCATCAATACGGACATGAAAGATTTGGTTCCAATATGGTGCCCGTAACATGGGTGTAGACACTAATGCTTGCTTCAACTTTTTAGGCGATCTTGAAGAGTGTACTGTGTGAAGTTGGGGGGAACATTGAGACCTTGTTCTTGTCCACTTGAGGCATCACACTAATTGAAGACCATGCGGTTTTGAGCTCTCTTTTGCAATCTTGCATTAGAGTTTTTCGTTCAACCTTTATCTTTGCACTTCCGACACTCTCTTTTGAATCTGTTTGAGACTTGAGTTTTTGTTCTGTTTTTTTTACGATTTTTGCTAACAGTTTTTAGCTTTTCTCCTGGTTGGAATCCATCTGATCGTTTTACTTGGTTGTTTTACTATCTGTATAAAAAAAAGAGCTAGGTTAGACTGGGGAGTCCTGTGAATGACTCCCAAGTCTGCCACATCTTTTTTTCTCACGCAATGGGATCGCTGCTCAGCACAAACATTTTGCTACTATTTTTGTTGCGATCTCATTTTGTAGCAAAAGTAGCTGAGTGTCTAAAAGCGAAATAGGCTAGACATCTCCGTGCCCTTGTTATAAAAACGCTACTATTTTTGCTTCTACTACATCCTCATTTCGTTGTAGTGTGTGTGTCCCTTTCCACACACTTATAAATTTTTGTCTCACCATCGAAATTTGTTCAGGCGAGATATAGCGATCTCTCCCATGTTTTTAGTCAGAGTTTCCCCAAGCAAGCCGAAACCACCTAAAACTAGGTTTTCTCGATCCCCTCTCACCTGAATGATGTTTGATGGTGGCCAAACTTGTAAGTGTGTGGGAAAGGATACCCCTTCCCACACACAAAGTTTAGCCATTATCGAAAATCGTTCAGGCGAGACATGGCACGTCCCCCTAAGTTTTCTATGTGAGTTTCCCCTAAGAGGGTTCAAACCAACTAAAAGTGGGTTTGCTCGACCTTGTTTGGCCCAAATGACATTCGATGGGTGGGGGCAAAGTTTTCATGTGTTTGGGAGGTAAACCTTCCCACACACTTGCAAAGTTTGCGCACACCTGGACATATTGTTCAAGTTAAATATGGTACTCCCTCCCACCCTTTTTTTGCAAGTTTCCCCAAAAGGGCCAAACCACCTAAAACTAGGTTTTTTTGGCCCCTTCTCCTGAACAATGTTTAGTGGGGCCAAAATTTGCAAGTATGTGGGGTACCCTTTCCCACATAGTCACAAAGTTTGGTCACCATCGGCTATCGTTTGGGCCAAATATGGCACTTCATCCCATGTATACTATGCACGTTTTCTCAAGAGGTGGCGTAAACTACCTAAAAATGGGTTTTCTCGACCCGTCTCGCCAAAATGATGTTTGATGGTGGCCAAACTCTACAAGTGTACTGTGAAGGGTACCCTTTTTCACACACTTATAAAGTTCACCTTACCATCGAATGTTGTTCAGGCTAGATATGATGCTCCCTCCCACGTTTTCTATGCGAATTTTCCCAATATGATATGGTGTCTCTCTCGTATTATAAACAACAAGATAGCAAAGTGCAATGAAGAAAATATATAAATCATGAACAACACAAAAAATTTTCAATGAAACATATCCCATAAACATAAATATCAACTAAGTACATCATAGTGTGAACTAGCCCCCAGCTAGTTCACACTATAAACTAGACCCCCCAGCTAGTGTGGGTTTAGTCTCTGGAAATAGATCTAAGTATAATGTGAACTAGCCTAGCTAGTCTAAGTTTAGTCACTATTGATAGGGACCTAATTTATATCATACTCCCAAAAAGATCTAAGTATAATGTGACCTAACCTTGCTAGTCTAAGTCTAGTCACTATTGATAGGGACCAAATTTATATCATCCTCCCAAATAGGTGGTCGATATGCACATTGACAAGGTTTTTTCTGAGAAGGCTACTATGACAACTTTGTAAGGATTGTTGAATCTCTGGTGGTGGTAAATCTTAAAGGCATGATCATGGGTAGGTGGTGGTCTACTAGGGAGCTCCATAGTCCTATAAGCTAAAACAACTTGCTCTCTCTCTCTCTCTCTCTCTATATATATATATATATATATATATATCTTAGCAAGACGTGTATCTGTAAGAATTTATGTCAAAAAACTCTATTTGAGACCATGGGAACCAAGTTGACCCCTAGTATCGCATATCATCTCGAGAATAATGGTCAAATGGAAAGGGTCAATAAGTGGGTGGAGTCTCATTTGAGATACTATTACCATACTTGTTGGGATGACTGGCTACCTCTTGCTGAATTTGCTTACAATAGTATTGACCATTTGAGGCATTGTATGGGTATAAGATTAATATACCAATGGTGGTAATCAAGCAAGAGTGTATTCATCTACAAGCAAGAGTGTATTCATCCACAAACAAAGGAAGAGGCATAAAGGATGCAAGCAATACTTCAACAATGCAAGGCTAACACCAAGAGGTCACAAGGAAGGATGAAGCACTATGAAGATGCTCATAGAAGACCATTGGAGTTCAAAGAAGGGGATTATGTGTTTCTACGAATCCCTAAATCAAGATATGGTTCTCTCAAGGGAAACACCAATACCATAATTAGCTCATCGCTATTATAGTCCTTATACAAAGTTTTGAGAAAAGTTGGTGAGAGGTTGCATACCATGTATTGCTTCCATCAACTACCAAGATACATGATTTATTTCATGTATCTCATTTGAAGGCTTATGTTGGATTGGAGGTACAAGTTTTTGATGAGCTACCACTAATGGATAAATAAGGAAAGATTGAATATGTGCCAAAGAGCATAATGGCATTAGGGGGCATTTGAGCATAAAAAGAGCCTTGTAAGAATCCTTAATTTTAATGAACTAAGACTAATTTTTTTGAGGTCTAAGGAGACAAAGTCATAATGAAGTCTACTTTTGGCCCTAAAAGTAGGAGATCTCTCTAGTTTTCCCTCTCTAGGATTTTCACTCTAGGATTCTCTTTCTAGCCACTAAAACTCTTGAAACATCATCAATCTCGTCCATATCCCTACTAGGGGTCCCAAAAATATTTTTTCTTACAATTCAAAATAACTTTCAATCACATTTATTGCACTTTCATTGCGTTTTTGAAGTTTCCTCTAAATTACATATCAACAGTCATTAAAAGACAATCTCATTTAATACACTTTCATTGCGTTTTTGAAGTTCTTCCCACAAATTTTAAATCAACAGTCATTAAAGACAAGAAAAACTTACGATTTTTTATTTTTTCACTTTTAAATACATAAAACATAAAAAGTTTAATTTAAATTTAAATTTTCGGATAGGCTAGCAATTTAGAATTTAGAATTTAGAATTTTTGGATAGGCTAGCAATTTAGAATTTATATTTTATAGTAAACCCACCTAAAAATCGTTTTCTTCATTGATTACTATCACATCTCCTCTCTGTCCAACTCAACAACTAAAAGATTCTCTCTCTCTCTCTCTCTCTCTCTCTCTCTCTCTCTCTCTCTCTCTCTCTCTCTCTCTCTCCTCCCAAGCCCTTCTCTCATTACAGTAGGTCTCTCTTTCAAGCTTCTCTTTGGGATCCAAGCTACCTACCATCTTTGATTGTGTCTACTATAACAAACACCTCAAATTCATCACGAGTGAGGAAGGTAGACTTGCATATTCGCATCTTGAATGAATATGCACCTATCAGAAAAGAACGTCTAAATGCACATGAGAAGCAAGAAAGAAGACAACAGGGTGTAATGTGGATATTTGGGTTGATGGGTGTTTATATCCTAATGATCCTTCTTCAAATTTCTCTCCACCTTTCACAGACCTACCCTCATTCATTCCATTTTGTTGGGCGAGGGTGAGAATGGGTTCCTTGGATATTGCAAATGCTTAAGTATATGTGATGCATGGAAGTTTCAATTTCTAAATTCACAAATTCATAGCTTGCAAGTCACTTTGAGTACTGTGCAACAAGCTCTTGAAATTGCATAGAATAATATTTTACAGCTACAGAGAGAGGGCAAAGAGAAAGAGAACCAACAAATCCTGAAGTTACAGGATACAATCTCATGTATGAAGAGCACACCCATGGGAGGAAGAGAGCGAAAGAGGACAATGAACAACATTCAGACACTTACAATTGGTGGTCGTGCTCTCAAGCGAAGAATTCATGCAGCAAGGTTTGTTTCTATTCATCTTTTTGGTTATAAGTTATTCTTATTAGACTGTATCTATTGTTTGATTTTTTTCATTAACTGTTAATTCATTATATAATATTGCGGCTATAAGTAACCTTTGTTAGTTCATTACATGATCTTTCTTAAAGATGCGTGTGGTGATAATGGTCCTCAAGATAGTTGCATGAGAAAACATGACATTATTTCCATAGTTCACGATCCATGCTACAAGAAGGTACGACAGATACTTGCAAATGAGATAATAAAAGATATAACTAACATTTTAGGCATTGAGGAAGTTCAGAATGCATGCGATGAAGTGGGCATAGGCACAAAAGGATACCAGGCTCTCCATCAATTACTGCAAGATACACTTTGCAAACAAGGCATCACACGAAATATTTTTCCTGCCCCAAGAAGATTAAGATTAGCAAAGAGGACATGCAATGAAGATGTGCAACGTAAGATTGGAGAGTACTACTGTGTCAATGATGTGCTGACCATTAGAGCTTAGGGGAGAAAGAGAGACAAAAATGGTAATATTGTGGTTCCTTACAACGAGTTCAACAATATATTTGTTGATCTACAATGTCTTCAGAAAGTTATGATGGGGATTACCTAATAATTGTAAGTAACTTTTATATCTCTTGCAAACTAGTTGAAAAATGAAAAATCAAAGCTTATTTAATTTTGTTTATCATGCCAGGTGACAAAGTTAGCTTTGTGTTGAAAATGGATGAGTGTCAGATTGTGAAAGGAAAGAGGATAGAGCAAATGAATATCACATTCATGAATGAGGCTATGGCATATGCAAAAAGTTCAGAGTTATCGTCTTTTATTAGTGAAGACACATTTGAGGGAAATACTGCGATCAACCAAACTCCTGATAGAGAGAGGATTTGCAAGCTAGACTTTCCCTCATATAGTGTCCAATCTGAGAAAGAGATATGGTGGCTTGGGGCATTTGAAGTACCAAAAGAGACACATGAAGTTCTCGCTTGGATGTTTGATAGGATACCCTGGATTACCACTGTCATCAAAGCATAGATTCAGGGAGAAAAACTTGAGGTAGAAGGCAAGGGTACTTATACAGTAGATTAGCATTTGGGGGGTGACTTGAAGACAATAAAGTGCTTGTTTGGGTGTCGAGAAGATGCTAACACCCCAAATCTTTATCCGTGGTGCATGAGAATGGTGAGGGAAAACAAACAAAAGTCGATAAAGAAGATGATGCTTGAGAATCAAGATATTGAGCATGACCCCGTGGATAATGATGCTAGCAATTGGGTTGGAGGTGTCTTGTCTACCAACATGCTAGCTGTGCCAAACAGGCATTTGAGAGACCCATAATGGAATCCTATAATTCCATTTGAGCTGAAGAATGTCCACTTCTATACACTACATGCATTCATGCGTGTGTTTGACCGTTTGCTCAAGTGTCACATAGACTATACATTTACCATGCAAGGCAAAGAACGATAAGAAGCTCTTCATAAAGTAGAGCAACTACTCAACTCAATTGGGTGCCATGGTGACAATGTGCAAAGTACTGTTAACAAAAAGACGTCTGGCATGAATCATGAGGTTGCACCATGAGTGGAAATAAAGCAAGACATTTTCTGGAGAAGTCAAAAAATGCAAAGGACTCAACCAAGCCTTGGAACTTGTGGAAGGATTTATGCAAATGTACAACATTTGACTGCACCAATTCAAGCCTTGTAAATCTACGTGAGAAGGTTTGGTCAAACTTCAATAAAATGGTGAAACTTTTGACCAAAAGCAAGAAAACCACATAGGAGCGACAAAAATTTCAAGACGAGCTTTCTAATTTTACGAAGTCCATGGTTGATACACATGGGGTGAAACCAACATTACGCACTGCATGGTAAACACATTTGCTCCTTCCTACTGGATATTAAGAAATGAGCATGGATATCTACTGACTCTGTCTTAATTTTGGTGCAGCACATTCTTTATGCTCATGGATATCTACTGACTCTGTCTTAATTTTGGTGCAGCACATTCTTTATGCTCATGGATATATACTGACTCTGTCTTAATTTTGGTGCAGCACATTCTTTATGCTCATGGTGCATACTTCATGAATGAGTATGGTTCTCTGGACATGTGGAGCACACAAGGAATGAAGAAATATCACTATCAAGCTAGAGGAGTATATTTTGAAAACACCCGGCATCATGGAGGAGGGAAGACTCGTACAAATTACCTCAAGGAGATGTTTAACTGGTTTTACAGATACACTTTTGGGTAAAAATTATCCATGGAAAGGGCACGTATGAGTAATCTAGCAAGGGCACCACGAAATAGTGCCAAACAAAGAAGATCACTAAAGTGGAAAGCTGGCACAGGACCAGTACGTCATGCAGCATGGAGATCTTCACGAAGATGCATATGAACACTACAAGAGAATCATTGTTTTTCGACGCTTAGTTTCCACGCTTGGTCGCGCTCGTTGATATGTGCGTCAAAATAGGCATCAAAATATGCATTGAAAAGTGCATCAAAATAACAGTCGAAATATGTGTGAAAAAGTCATCGGAATAAGCGTCGAAATAACAGTTGAAATTTTTCTTTTAAAAAAAATAAATTTATATATAATATTTTCTAGTTCCCATCCTGGTGTGTGTTTTAGTCTTCTCTTTCTACCTCTTTACAAGCATATGTGTCTATGAGAGAGAGAGAGAGAGAGAGAGAGAGAGAGAGAGAGAGAGAGAGAGAGAGAGATGATCAGAGAGAAAGAGATAGATAGAGAGAGAGAGATAGAGAGAGAGAGAGAGAGAGAGAGAGAGAGAGAGAGAGAGGAGAAAGAGATAGATAAAGAGAGAGAGATGATCAGAGAGAAAGAGATAGATAAAGAGAGAGAGGGGGGAGCCAAGGGAGAGAGGAGGGTATAACTTCCATCACACTCTTTGAAGGAGAAAAAATGCTAGCTCCTCCTCCTCATCATCACTAAGGTGCAATTAAGAAAGTGCTCTATTTTACAATGAAATTAAAGTGCTCTATTTTACAATGAAATTAAAGTTCATCATCAACTTGCTCATCCTCAGCGATGGCTCCAAATAAATCTATTTCTAGAAATACTCCATCATTGTTGTCAATTGGTGGAACCAGTTGTCTTGTAGTAGTAGAAGGTAATTCATACATGTCGTCATCCTCTTCTTCATGAGAGCTGTCGATGCATCATGATCATACTCAACTTGAATCTCTTCTTCTTCTAGATTATATCTAGTGTCTGTTTCTCGTTCAAGATGTATTTGCTCAATGAGTACACCTTCATCTGATCCTAATCCCGTGTGAGCCTCACCTACTTCCTCAACTAGTATGTCTTTTTTTGGTTCTTCTTGTTGTTCAATAGGTGCTAGTGGTGTATGCACAACGATCACATGATCTAGGGGGAGTTCCTCAGCATCTGGTAAACAGTCAACTGCTATTTTCACCTCTTCAAATATTTGTTTTCCATGTGGATTTATTTGGATCAGAAACAACCATTTATGATGTGTCGGGTCTTCCACAAAGATGACTTGCTCATAGTGCTCTGGTAGCATAAATGTGTCTCTTTGTTCAGTCCATATCTTTGTGAGGTCTATGTGAAGAAATCCACACTTGTCTTTGCGTACACTTACTTGCGCCACTTGAGTTACCAACTTGAACCATTTCACATAAAAAATGGACATATCAAATTTTCTGAATCCAACCTTGATTAATATCTTGGATTGTTCCACAATAATCTAGCATGCCTACTTCAGTTTTTCCATCACTTGCACTTGAATGACTTTCTTGCATGAAATTAGCCTTCACACAACAATCAAATGTTGTTCTCTTTTTATCTATTCTTTCTACTCGAAAGTGATGTCCGCGTGACCAAATTGCCCCAAACTTACAATACTGCAAGCACAATAAATAAGTACTTTTATTGTAAAAATTCACGAAAGCACAACATAAAAGATAATGCGTAGATATCTCTAACTCACATACATGAAAATCACAACCATATGCAAGCTCCTCCTCCTCATCACTTATTGATTCACCATTGTATTTAGCTTGTAGTATGGTTAATGCATAGTGCCGGGATACGGTTTAGTTTAGGATAGTGTGTCTTGCATAAGCCTAATGCATAAGCTTTTGTATGTATGCATTACTAATCCTTTCCTCACCCTTTTGTTGGTTTTGTAGGTCCTCTAATCCTCTCTTTCAACATCACGAAAAAGAGGTAAGTGCTTTTCTATCTTTCCTCTCTTTCCTCTATTATTATTGCACCCTTGGGTGCTGGGGATTTATTTTGTAGATTTGTGCATAAGCATCATGCATAATGCTCATTCATGCTTTATGCATAAGCCTCATGTGCATAGCTTTATGCATAAGGCCTCATGCATAGCTTTATGCATAATGAATGTTGAGGGATAATTAATGTGTATGCTCTTATTAAAGTGTCCATGTGGGCTTTGATATGTGTGTAGAAACATGTCTCGCACTCCAGATGAGACACCGGCTTACTCTCCATCCTTCTCTCCATATGCCACATGTGTCGCCTGACTAGTTCTTGGGTTTTTTAGCAGCACAAGCCATGCCCGAGCAAAGAGCGATGGCACAATAATATTTTGGGAGAGGGCGGGCACTTCGGCACCACCATCGCTAACCCTAGTTCACCTATAAAAACCCCACAAAGAGCCGCCAGAATGCTCGAGTACAATGCTCGAGTAGTGGAGGCACAGATGGGTCTACGCCCCCACATGAGCGTCCTTCTCCATCTATAGCGCCATTAAGCACTCCACGCTTGCGATCATTCACGATGTTTCGACACACAGCCCACACCCACCGATGGAGAAAAATTAGCATCTTTCTTGTGTGGTTTTTGCAGGACCAATGCCTGATCCTGAGTGAGGGCTCCGCATAGAGCGGCCTTGCCCATGTCTTTTCCTTTATACATACATATTTTGGTCAGCTCACATCTTTGTTTGAGCTTGTATAGATTGTATGCAAATTTTGGCTTATCTCGTCAGAGCTTGATGTGTAAATTTCAATTTTGACTTATCTCGTCAAAGCTTGATATCTACCTTCTTCACATTAAAGTATAGTTGGCTTTGGTACTCTATAAATTTGGCATAATGGTGCATCTAGCTACAAGACTGTAGCTGGATATACCATTATGCCAAAAAAAATTAATACCTGCACGCGTCAAAATAAGTGTCAAAAGTTTCCTACATCCGTCAAAAATAACGTCAAAAGTTTCCTGCATCCGTCGAAAACGTCTAAATGATAGAGTCAAAATAAGTGTCGAAATACGCGTCGAAATTGTAGTCGAAATAACCATCGAAATAGTGGTCGAAATAGCATTCGAGATAGTCGTCGAAAAATGCGTGGTAAAATTACTTTTTTCGACGTTTGTTTCGACACTTGTTTTGGCGCTTATTTTGACGTTTCTATTACAACGCTTTTTTTGACATTTAGACGATTTTAAGCTTAGTTCTAAAGTGTTGAAAAAAGCGTGGATAATGGCCCCGCCTCTTGTAGTGGAAGAATTTGGAAGTAGAAACAGCACTTTGAAGTTGAAAGTATTTTGAATAAAGTTGTAAACATTTTTGACTTATGTCAGCCCAAGGATTGGCTATAGATCCCGGCTAAGGCAGAGGCCACATCCAATATGTCTGCTCCCTAGAACATCAAGCGACTTGAAAGATTCCTTGGCAAAGTGAAGTGGCATGCATGATTCTTGAAGTATTTAGCCCATATAGCCTACCCAATACATGCAATGACCAAGAAGTAATCATAAAATAAACCCATGGAAAAGTAATCTTCCATGCATGAAGAAAAGTTCTCACATATGTTTCTTTTTATCTTTTAAACGGCATTTCATTGAACACATTTTCATTTAAGAGAGCATCTAATGTAAAATCATCTTATATTATGGTGCATCCAAATGCTGCGCAAAAAGAGAGTCACCTCATATCTTTTTTGGGTTGTCCCATATCCTTGTAAGTTGACATTGAGGACCCGTTAGATTTGATAGAGTTCTATAAACAAAGATCAATGAGTCTTACTACTAGAACTTATGCCTGTTTAAGTTTAGCCAATTTTCTTAAATATGAGGTAGGCCAAATAAACATGAGGAGAACACACACTAAGGGACTAAAAATTGGTGGGTTTGTTTTTTTTACTTCTTCGATATAAAAATTAGTGGATGCGCTTATTAGAATTGAATTAGAAATTTGCATATGTTGGGCTATTGGTTGCTTCAAACTGCATGCACTCACTCTTGCCAAGTTTGAAAGCGGTTGCTTCAAAGGCTAGCAACATATTCGCTAGAAGATAAGGCGCTAGAGAATGATATGCTTATTCCATCGTTAGAGCTTGGAAGCTTAGATGTGCTTACTAGAATAAAAATGCATGTGTCGGGTATTTTGAACTACATGCTTGTTGCTTCAAAGTTTGAATTGAAAGGGTGCAGGCGGCTTCGTTTGAAGACTAGGCCTTGAAAGTTAGAAGTTGGAAGGCACACTGGTTGGCATGGGCACTTGCTACTTGAAACTAGCTACTTCGTTATGTTGAAAGCCTGGATGCGCTTACTACACAATGCACTTTGCTAGAAAATGTTGATGGTGTTACTTCCAATTGCACGTGCTTGCTTCTCAGCAAGACAAAAGCTCGTAGTTAGGTTGAACCTCACGAGTCGAAGAGAAGACGAGGAGTTTTCACTTAGAAGTTAGAGAGCAAAGTCGATACTTATCTCGAATCTCGATTTTCCTAAATCCTCTAGTCAACGATTAAATCAAATGTAAAATGGGTTTAGAGCCATTTGGGACTTATATCTTAGGTGCCAAACTACCAACTTATTGCAATTCTCTAATTAAATCTACATTAGCATTAGCTGGCTATTGTAGTGGTCCACACTCTAAAGTCTAATCACTATTAACTAAAGTCTAATCATTGTTTACTAGAGTCTAATGCCCCCAAATTATCAATAATAAATATCCAAAAATAAGTCTTCAAACTTCCAACTTTCCAATGTGATTGTATGCTATTTAGAGAATTTTAAAATTAGATTTAGAAGGGTATTATTAATAGTAACTTTTCTATTGAAAATTCTAAAAAATATCTTACCTTTCTATTGAAGAAGATCTCATCTCAAGGTTGCATTTCTTTAGTAAGGATAATTTTTTGGAACTCTTATCTCAAGGGTAAAATGCCTCAAGAAGGGTGCCAAAGGCTTCAAATTTAAGGCCTACAATGAACCTATTATCTTTCTATTTTTTTATTCTTGTAATTTTTTATGGTCATAAATTGATTAGAATAAACGGGGAACGATCTTTTCTTGGGAATAAAAATAGGTCAAAACAAGAAAAATCCTCCATGATGACATATCTAGAAAACAAAGTACATGTTACCCACTACAGTAATGCTAACATGCGTAGAATATACCTTTTTATTTTATCATGAACTTGTCTGACTTCTTATACATATAGTAATGATGCTTGCATGTACCTTGATGGCTTATAATGGGCATGTCTTACTTTTGAGTATGAAGTAATATATATGTGAATAAAGTCCATGTTGTTTGCAATAGCAATAATTATTATGTCTACAACAACGATGTATGTACCTCAAGAAGAATTGTGAGATAACTTTGATAAAGTCTTGGGAGAAAAGGTTGAAATTTTTACGATTTTTATAAAGCGACAATTCCTTGTTATAAAAAAAGAAAATTAAAGCTTGGGCTAGTCATAACAACACTTTTGTTTCTTATTTAACAACTAATTAGTATTGGCTCTGTTAGCAATATTCTTGTGTGACACCTAATGGGAAGCCGAGCATTAATGAAAAGATGGCATTTTGATACCCACAAAAGATGGGAAAAGTGTCACTTAAATTTTCATGAAGTATAGCCGTAGGCAAGCATGGTTCACTATCTCCAATCATATTTGAGGTCATATAGTTCAAAGGTTGCACTTTCCTTCCAAGAGAGCCTTTAAAAGAAAGATAAAAGGTTGTCCTTCAAAAGAAGGCCAAGTTTTAATTAAATAAGTATATTTGTGAACTTTAAACGTCTTCAAAAATAGAAATTGAGATTCCAAGTGATCCATCAAATAAAATTTAGAGTGTGAGGACTTGGAGTTTAGCCGTACCTGCCATCATATACCCCGCAAGTAGAGGAGCAGAAAGACTAGTACCTCCAAGGGAGCGAGGAGGTGCTTCACCTCCGTTCAAGTGAAACCTTGGTGCCCGACAGACAGACCCCATAGGGGTAAGCCCCAAAGAACTAGGTGACAAAGAATACAAAGAACTAGACGACAAAGAATACAACCCCAAACAAAACCCTACCTTTTCTTTCATATGCAGCTTTTAATTTATTTATAATAACGATCTCATGCTCCGTTGATCTCTCCTTCTGGTGAGCTTCGATGGACGAATTTCTGGAATAGTGGGTTACTGAAGGAGGATAAAACCCGTGCAGAGCTGGAGACCAGAGGAAAAAACAGAAGAATGTCACGACGTTTTAAGCACTAGTTGAAGCTTAGTAAAATGCCCCAAAAGCGTAGTAACATGCCACAAAGATTACATCACAAACCAGTACATAAGACATCAAAAGATTACATCACAAACCAGTACATAAGACATCAAGCTTAAACATCAGAGTCGTTGCCTTCCGCCTCCAGCTCGTAGCTCGAGCACCAATCCATGGTGGCGGTTTCACTGCTCCAAGAGCGGGGCTCCCAGCCGGCCCTGTCGTAGACGAACTCTTCAAGAATGCCGAAGAAGTTGGAGCCATCGAGAAAAGGGTTCCAGAGGCCACTTACGATGCAGTAGGCTTTAAATCCGTGCCTGCTATGGTGGGGTGCATGATCCTCCCTTGACAAGAGAAGGCCTAAATCCTGCAGAATGACGACAAGGGCCGGCAGGTCCGCCTTCTTGGCGTGCGCCCACGCATGGCACTGCTGGCTCAACGTTACACAGGCCGAGAGGACCGCGAAGAAGGAGTAGACATAGGCGGGCGTAGCCGCGGGGAGCAACAAGATGGGCAACAAACCGAGTGCAGAGCCGCGGGCGAGCGAATGAGTGTTGTTGGCGAACTGTCGCCGGGTGATGGTCCAGGGCCTCCTGTGGTGGCCCTGCGCTGCATCCGCCTGGCCTCCAAATAAGGGAGTGTTTGCATGTCCGTAGTTGTCTATAGCCCAGTGAAACACCCCGGTGCTGAAATCCGCAAGCAGATACGCAACAGCAACAGAGAGCACGGCGACACAAGCCTCCTCTGCTGAAGCGCCCGACATAAATCTTATAATCGCCTTCGACACCACTCCGCCTATCGCGGCGCATCCTGCGGCCACCCACACCCTGTGCATCCACGTTGATTCGAGGTTGTTGTCTGTCAAGCCTAACTCATCATGTGAGGATCTGATCTGTGCCTGATCATCCTGCTTTATTCCAACAGGGTTGCGCTCTATGGTGATCTTCAGCTTGTCACGGTGCTCAGTTACTGGTGCCTTCTCATGTAAGACTGCCTTAGATCTCAGATTATAATCAGACCGGTGAGTCACGCCGGAGCGTAGAGAGAACATGACAATCTCACCGCCGGCGGATTGAGGCGGCTGAGAGGAACAAACATACTTGGAGATCGACGGAGACAGGAAGGAAATCGATTGCAAGGAGCTGGGGCGAGAGAGCACTGGCATCAGTGGCATGGCCGATGATCGGGGAAGTACAAAAACAGGGCCGATCAAATAAGAAGACTACGCAAGGAAAGCGCGCGAACGTCAAGAAGGGGGAGCTGCGTAGGAACTCGAGGTTCACAGACTAGTTGCGTGCTATAAGCAGAGGACGTGGGGGATGAGAGCGGGGTCCCCAGTCAACGACGAGTGGCAGCTCATCTAATGAGTCTGCCAGAGTTTGTCGGAGCGGGGCTGCAGACTACGACGCTTTAACTTTAATCACGTTTCGGAACTCTACGACGCGGACTGCCGACCAAAATGTCTTTAAAGAGGTTTGGTAGACCCTGTACACGCCGATGTGCCTTGGACATGGCTATGCTTTTCCCATCCACACCATCGATGCCCTAGAGAGAAGAAGAGGGATCATGTGATTGTCCTTGTTGGGGTACGAAAGAGGTTAGCAAGGGTTCTTATGGGATAGTGGGCACATGGGAGGAGGTGAAGATCGAGTATGAGGAGAAGAAGGTGGAGTGGTTGCATGAGGAAGATGATGAGAATGAAGGGGAGAAGGATGAGGAAGGGGAGGAGAAGGAGAAGGAGAATGAGAATGGGAGAGAGAAGAATGATGAGAATAGGGGAAGAAGGTGGAGTGGATGCCATAGGAGAACAAGGTGGACTGGATGTATGAGGAGAAGGGGGGAAGGATGCAAGGTATGAATGGAGCTCGGGCTGTTAGAAGGCATTTCACTGGCTGAAAAGCATAGTGTCGTCCACACCAGTAATGACCAACCTAGAATGGAATTTAATGTGCCATGTTTATGTGGATGCTTCAGACAAAGTAGTGGGCAACGCACTACTACAAGAAAAACAGAAAGGTTATATGTAGCCCATCCATTATGCTAGCAAAGCCCTCACAAGGATGGAAGGTGTTATTTGCACATTATATGTGCATATACCGGGGGGCTAACCCACCCTAGGCATGTGAGCATGGGATTAGGGAAATATGCTCTAGTGGGGCAAGGGTTAGGTCTAACCTTGGGTTGAGGTTAGGGTCAGGCAACCAAGGGTTATACATGGAAATGGAGAGTGAAGAGTCACTTGAGGGCCCTCATATATAATAGGGGCATGGGGCACTCTCAAGGGATGTTCTCTTGTGTAGAGCATTGTATCTACTCTCGTCATTTCATGCTAGACCTATGTACTACTAGAGTGAAGTCAATCTTCACACTTCACCCTTCCCAAACCACCCATACAAAAACACTCTTTCATCACATCAAACATACGGACAAGTCTTTATTCGTGGCTTTCCAGAGCTTCAAGACATCACAGACACATCATGGAGAAATTCCCTCTCTTTTCACCATCAAAACACTCTAGCATGCACCCCCCAGGCAGCTCTCTCTCTTCTACAAACTCCTTTGTTTTTCCTACCAAAGGCCGCCCTCTCACACGTCAGCCATGTTGGCATCAAAATGAAAAGAACCTGCTCGTTGGCTCAGCCCTATCTCTCCCAGTCGACCAGCCATCACTGCACCAGCGCCACACATTCCTTCGCTACCAGCAGAGGCGGCTCCCCAGCAAGTCACCACCACCTTGTTTGTATTTGTACTTCAGTCGACACCTCTGCACGCTATGGGCGCCCTCCTCACCTCTTTGTTTGCAGCCAGCTCTTCTCAGGCTCTCTCCCAGCCGCCGCCGCTGCACACGCCCAGCTGCTTCCCCTTCTCTACACTCGTAGAAGGCGGCTGCTCCACCAATCGCCTTCGGTTTTCGCTACCTCAGGATCTCTGCAGAATCTCCCCAGCGCCACCCGTCTTCAAGTACAAGGCGGCTCCAGTTCTACACGATCACTCCAGTGCTTATTTTCCGAAGCGGCCACCTTTTCAGCTCGCCGATGCTTTCTCCCACAAAGCAGCAACCTTCTCTTCGCTACTCCTTTTGTCGAATTACTAACCAGGCCTTCACTTACCCGAGCGTTGGCTCTCCCCACAATCCCTCGCCGTCCGTGTCTGCAGAATCCCCAGCAAGCATCTCCTAGCGACTGTCCCTCTGGTCGCTAACCACCGCGGCTGCCTCCAGCTTGTCAGCATCCGAGAGGCCCCCCGCTCTCCACACGGCGAACACTTCGAACCCGCACTCGCCAGCCGCCGACTCAACTTCTTCGCCAACCTTCCACCGCCTGCGCTGGCAGCAGCGTTTACAGCCATGTGGCCTTCCAATAAATTGGCCACATTTAATATTATTATTCTTATTTTCCTAAAGCCTCAACGATGGCTACATCAGTCTTCATTTCACACTATGCTCAAGGCCACATTAGCCACACCAATTTTTTATGGTTCTCATGCTTCCACATCTTCCAACATAACTTTCCAGTGCCCATTCATCTCTTGGTCGTGCATACACCCTGAGCCATCAAACGGCTGATATCACCTGCAGCTAGAGAGAAGAAGAGGGATCATGTGATGGTCCTTGTTGGGGTACGAAAGAGGTTAGCAAGGGTTCTTATGGGATAGTGGGCACATGGGAGGAGGTGAAGATCGAGTATGAGGAGAAGAAGGTGGAGTGGTTGCATGAGGAAGATGATGAGAATGAAGGGGAGAAGGATGAGGAAGGGGAGGAGAAGGAGAAGGAGAATGAGAATGGGAGAGAGAAGAATGATGAGAATGGGGGAAGAAGGTGGAGTGGATGCCACAGGAGAACAAGGTGGACTGGATGTATGAGGAGAAGGGGGGAAGGATGCAAGGTATGAATGGAGCTCGGGCTATTAGAAGGCATTTCACTGGTTGAAAAGCATAGTGTCGTCGTCCATACCAGTAATGACCAACCTAGAATGGAATTTAATGTTCCATGTTTATGTGGATGCTTCAGACAAAGTAGTGGGCAACGCACTACTACAAGAAAAACAGAAAGGTTATATGTAGCCCATCCATTATGCTAGCAAAGCCCTCACAAGGACGGAAGGTGTTATTTGCACATTATATGTGCATATACTAGGGGGCTAACCCATCCTAGGCATGTGAGCATGGGAGTAGGGAAATATGCTCTAGTGGGACAAGGGTTAGGTCTAACCTTGGGTTGAGGTTAGGGTCAGGCAACCAAGGGTCATACATGGAAATGGAGAGTGAAGAGTCACATGAGGGCCCTCATATATATTAGGGGCATGGGACACTCTCAAGGGATGTTCTCTTTGTGTAGAGCATTGTATCTACTCTCTTGTCATTTCACGCTAGACCTATGTACTACTAGAGTGAAGTCGTATTTCTTGGTGGTATGGGACATCAAGGTAGGGTATGTGGTACTTCATTGTCTTTATGTGTGCACCCTTGGGCTCAGGGGTGGTCGGGTGGATGAGTATATGCCTGATTTATGCATAGTGATTAGCTAGAGAGATCTTTAGGGTTTTAACAGTGGTATCTGAGTGGTCTCTAGTCATTTTTTGATGTTCTTTGTCCTCTTAATATTCTCTTATTATTCCAAAATTTTAGCATTTTTAAGTAAATTTTAATATTTAATAAGCAAAAAAATATTATTTTCTGGTTTGTTTTGGTGTCTTATGTGTTGGGAACATCAATATGGCAATCCGAGTACGGTGCTTCTCGACCTGGATAGACGTATTGACGTTGCGGGGAAATTCCATGAGTGAAAATGCTATTTTTATGGTTGAAATAAGCATTTTACGTATTTTTACCAAAATATCGCACATGCTACTGCGGGTATTTTTTGGTAGAAAGTATTCCCTAAATTTCTACAATTTTTGGGAATTATTCATAATTATTTAGGAATTTTTAAGAGCATTTTTATAGTAAAAAAGATATTTTTAATGCATACGGGTTTCCCACGGGCATGCTATCAAATTTCTACCGATTTTCTATTGAATTTTAGTAGGGGGAGCATGTTGATGTGTCAAATTTCTCCCGTGTGTGTGGCATTTTTTCCATTTCTCTAATCATAATTTTTCTTCAAAAGATATCTTCTGCATTTTGGACTAAATGATTGATATACATGTGTATGATGAGAATCAACATCAGGGACCATCGGATTGTGGTATGTGGTACTTCATTGTATTTATGTGTGCACCCCTGGGCTCGAGGGTGGTCGGGTGGATGAGTATATGCCTAGTGATTAGTTAGAGAGATCTTTAGGGTTTTAATAGTGGTATCAGAGTGGTCTCTAGTCAATTTTTGATGTCCTTTGTCCTCTTAATATTCTCTCATTCCAAAATTTTAGCATTTTTAAGTAAATTTTAACATTTAATAAGCAAAAAATGTTATTTTCTGGTTTGTTTTGGTGTCTTATGTGTTGGAAACGTCCATATGGCAGTCCGAGTGCGGTGCTTCTCGACCTAGATAGACGTATTGACGTTGCGAGAAAATTCCATGAGTGGAAATGTTATTTTTATGGTTGAAATAAGCATTTTACGTATTTTTACCAAAATATCGCACATGCTAGTGCAGGTATTTTTCGGTAGAAAGTATTCTCTAAATTTCTACAATTTTTAGGAATTGTTCCTAATTATTTAGGAATTTTTAAGAGCATTTTTATAGTAAAAAAGATATTTTTAATGCATACGGGTTTCCCACGGGCATGCTATCAAATTTCTACCGATTTTCTATTGAACTTTAGTAGGGGGGAGCATGTTGATGTGTCAATTTTCTCTCGTGTGTGTGGAATTTTTTCCATCTCTCTAATCTGAATTTTCCTTCAAAAGATATCTTCTGCATTTTGGACTGAATGATTGATATACATGTGTATGATGAGAATCAACATGAGAATGAGATTAAGGCCGGTCGTCCTTAAACAGGGAACATCGAAATGAGATTAAGGTCGACTGTCCTTAACCAGGAACATCGAAATGAGATTAAGGCCGGCCGTCCTTAAACAGGGAACATCGGAATGAGATTAAGGCCGACCGTCCTTAAACAGGGAACATCAGAATGAGATTAAGGCCGGCCGTCCTTAAACAGGGAACATCGAAATGAGATTTAGGTCAGCCGTCCTTAAACAAGGAACATCGAAATGAGATTTAGGTCAGCTGTCCTTAAACAAGGAACATTGGAATGAGATTTAGGTCGGCCGTCCTTAAACAAGGAACATCGGAATGAGATTAAGGCCGGCCGTCCTTAAAAAGGGAACATCAGATTGTGAACGAGATTAAAGCCCTCTAAGAGCCTTGTGGTAGAACC
Organism: Cibotium barometz; assembly: GCF_041138505.1. Lineage (NCBI taxonomy): Eukaryota > Viridiplantae > Streptophyta > Polypodiopsida > Cyatheales > Cibotiaceae > Cibotium > Cibotium barometz. The sequence goes on from NC_141060.1 coordinate 29,626,893, forward strand.
AAGAGAGGAAGAGAATGAGATGGAGGTAAACCCGGGATAGCCACGATGTACAGAGGAGGTTGGGTGGAATAGGGAAACACCCTATATCTATTGGTCATTTTGACTAACCATGTTGTGGAGCATGGTGATGATGACAAAATCTTTGAGATGGACACATATATGGAGATTGATTGAGATGCTATTCTTTAATTGATAGAGATTTATATTATGTGAATGTTTGTTTTGAGATTCTATGATTCTTTGCTTATGTGATAAGAATCTTGGATATGGCATGCATGCTTGTTTTGCTTTTTGAGAGGGTTGATTTAATGTATTGCTATGTAGAAATAGCAAGATTAAGTGAGTTTTAATGTTTTCTTAGATTAAGTTGTACAATTAAGATATGGTTAGATTTGGTTAAGATATGGTTAGAATTGGGACCATCACAAGATAGACGATCAATTTTGAAACTCTCTGCTTTTGCATATGACTTATTTCCCATCTTCTTTCACATTATAATGCAATATACACAAACTTAAAAAATTTTGATGTCACATACTCTAAATCACATAAATTAAAACATCTCTATACTATATAAAGAAGAATTCGATAGCCTAGCCCCTCCCCATCAAAGATGGGTGAGGCTACTAGTGTGAACAATGGACCCAAAAAGGGAAGTGCATGCCTCACTAGGAAGATGTGTTTTCGATTAATTTTTGGGGTCTTTATCCTTTTTTGACTTCTACAATATGTGATCCCAATTCACATTTCCTAGCTTCTTCTCACTAGATAAAGATGTGCACATGAATATTTCTTTTGTTTCAAGATTAGGCAAGACCCATCACGACTATTTTTTTTGTTTTGTTTGGATATTCGTCTTTCACACATGATAGAACTAGCAGGTATGAGTAGAACAATTTGCCATAGCCTTATTATTTTAGAAATCATTTGTCTCCATTCTTTCTCAGTATTACACTGGATTTAAGACTCAAATTGTAAGATCCCTGTCCCCACCATGCAACAAATTCAGGGGGCTAGTAGCAGAAGTAGCACTTCTTACGTGGGGTAGGGTCCCACACTCGGGGCCTCGCCCACACGGATATCTAGACAAGAGACTAATCCATCGGTTTTTCCAAAACCAAACCCGAAAATACTTCATTTGCCCGGAAAGCACAGGCGATTCCACCAGGATAACTTTTCCCTAACGTAATCAAAAGCCTTAACTAACTGAGCTCATCTGACCGAACCCGTAAGTCTTATAGTCAGATCAGGAAAAAGACTGTACTTGGATCATAGAGACCAACGCTTTTTTCCTTATTGAGAGGCACAGCCATTGATTCTTTTCCATAGAACAATTTTTGTCCGAAATTTACTTCATCTATCGAACTAAACAGAAATTGAGTCTCGATTTACGGATCCATCAGTCCAGCCCATCCAGTCCCATGGGTTAGCCAACCGCCCAACCACTGTAGTGATGGGATCTAATTAGGAATTTGGTTAGGTTTTATCCCGGGTACGAGGGAAAAGAGTTCCCAGGTCCCCTAGCCGGATGTTCATGCAAACATAAAACTAGTCACACCACTTACACACCCAATATGAAATTGCCTTTTTCTCAGCATCAGCTATCTTTAAAACAATCCTTTAATGAAACCATTGTGTCACTGATCACAATCCTCAAAATCTCTAGTTGAATCCTTATTTCCAATCATTCCTTCATCGGTGTACTTATGGCATCATTGGCAACCAGGACGCTCACCACCTGTTCACACAGGGGCCTTTTCGATAGTTCCTAGCTCATAGTAACCGGAAATATATTCACATAACAAAATGGAATCTCCGTGGAAGATCAACAAGATCAACCAATAGATCCATATAAAAGAGTCATGGACTCATCCGTTGAGGACCAACAAGGTCAATCAACCAGATCCATGCCCAGTTTCAGAAAACAACTTCTACTCCTTGATTCAATATCTTCCATGATGCACGTGTAGGTATCTTCAGTGACCCAGAGTCTGAGCATCGTATGGTCAGCACCCTCTAGGATTCTTCGCAGGTCACCTAGCGCTTCACTCATAGGCCGCTTCCTTGGTCCCTCATCCATCGTACTAGAAGCTCACCATTTAAATCGAACCGAGGCTGGTTAAGACCTCGGCCGACCATGCTATACGAGATGTCCTCCGTTGACTCTCCGCCGTCAGGTGTTGCAACTTTATCAGTTAGGTCTCCACGACTTAATCACAACATAGTCTCCACGACTTAATCACAAGATGGTCAAAATGCTTCCCCAACATTCTTGACATAAAACAATCATTTACAAACAGGTCACAAATACAGTTTCTATAATGAACTCTCGTCTTTCCACATTATCCCTCATCAGTCCACATTACTTATTCCACATTCCATTCATAGGTGTACTCATTGTCATCCAATCACATCATTTTCCATCTCATCACCTCAGATTCATTCACATCACATATCATTTATTCACTTCCTAATTCACATGTCATCACATCTCATCCATTCACTTATATCGACGTCACATCATTTCACATATACATTCACATTCATTATTCTACATACATATCCACATCCATACATCCACTTCCACATGCGCATTCATACATACACATCCATACATCCACATCCACATTCATACATCCACATCCACATCCACATCCATACATCCATTTCCACATCTACATCCACATTCATACATCCACTTTCACATCCACATTCATACATCCATATCCACATCCACATCTATACATCCATTTCCACATCCACATTCACATCCATACATCCATTTTTACATCCACATTCATACATCCACATCCCCATTCACATTCATACATCCACATCCATATTCACATCCACATCCACATCTACATTCATACATCCACATCCACATCTACATTCATACATCCACACATCCCCATTCACATTCATACGTCCACATTCACATCCACATCCACATCCATACATCCATTTCCACATCCTCATCCACATCCGTACATTCATTTCCACATCCACACTCATACATCCATATCCACATCCATTTCCACATCCACATTCACATCAATACATCCATTTTCACATCCACATTCATACATCCATATCCACATCCACATCTCCATTCACATTCATACATCCATATCCACATCCACATCCATATCCACATCCACATCCACATCCACATCCACATCCACATCCACATCTACATTCATACATCCACATCCACATCCACATCCACATCCATACATCCACATCCACATCCACATTCATACATCCACATCCACATCATCCATTCATCCATCTACATCAACCCACATCATTCACACATCAAACCACATCAATCTACATTAACCTATATCATTCACACATCAAACCACATCATCCATTCAAATCCAATTCACATCCCTTATCATTCATTCACATCCCTTATCATTCATTCATATCACGATTCACATTCCTTCACATCCTATACCATTCATTCATATCCTAATTCACAGGACATCACATCCATTCATTCATTTTCATTTATCTAATTCATATCACTCCCATTCATCCATTTACATCTATCTAATTCCTATCACATCTCATCACATCTATTTATAGAATGTAAGAGAATTTTAATTTTTTTGATATAATGATTCTTTACGCATCTAATTAGGCATAAAGATAACTTTAGTAGGAGTAACACTTTTATAAAAATCCTTTTATGCATCTATTTAGGCATAAATTCAATTTTAAGGAAAATAACACTTTCGAATTACAAATAAACCTTTTATGCATTTTACTATCCATAAATTCCATTTTAATGAGAATAACACTTTCAAAATAAAAATAAATCTTTTATGCATCTATCTATGCATAAATTCAATTTCAATGAAAATAATACTTTCGAAATAAAAATCAATCTTTTATGCATCTTTCTATGTATAAAATCAAAATTGATAAGAATAACTCTTTTGGAATAAAAATAAAACTCTTTATGCATCTATTTATGCATAAAATCAAAATTGATAAGAATAACTCTTTTGGAGTAAAAATAAAATTTTTTATGCATCTATTTATGCATAAAATCAAAATTGATGAAAATAACTCTTTTGAAATAAAAATAGATTTCTTTATGTATCTTTCTATGCGTAAAATCAAAATTGATGAGAATAACACTTTTGGATTAAAATAAATTCTTTATGCATCTTTCCATGCATAAATCCAATTTAGTAGGAATTACACTTTTAGAATAAAAGAATTTCTCTTATGCATTTAATTTATACATAAAATCCATTTATGATGAAAATCACACTTTTAATATAAAAAAAATCTTTTATGCATATGTTTATGTATACAAATCATTTATGATAAAAATCACTCTTTTAATATAAAAGAATTTCTTTTATGCATCCATTTATGCATAAAAATTATTTATGATAAAAATAACACTTTTATAATCAAAATAACAATTTCTATATGCTTCCTTATATGCATAGAATTTAATTCTGAAGAAAGTAATACTTTTTTATTAAAATATTTTTAGAGTGTTTTTTTCTATACCTAGGATGAAAAATAACACTTTAAGAATACATATACGATGGGAATTACTCTTTTTGAATAATAAAAAAAGTAAAACTTATTTTACACAATTTTAGAAAATTTCACCATAACCTCCTTTGTATGGCTGATCATTTTTTAATTTTTAACTCTCTAAAATTAATTAGAATTTCACCAAGAGTATTTAAATCATTCTAATGTAAATATTTTCTACTTATTTAAGAGAAACATTATGAAAAACTTGATTTTATACAATAATCATTCATCTAGGATAAAGAATGGTTGGATTTACAAAAGAAGAGAGGGGAATGCCTTTTTTCAATGAGGCATAACATCGTAATCATTTTAGAGAAGACAAAAATCATAAAAACCATAAAATGAAATAGAAAAGAGAAGAATCTCTAACTTACAAGGAGAATTTGAGAGCTTTTCTGTGGCTTGATGATTTGAGGGATCTACTCTTGTTTGAAACAAGAGTGGCCACCAATCTTTAGAAGAGGGAAGGTAAAAAACTAATGAATTATGAGTAAATTCACAGTTTTTGGCTCTTGGGAGAAGCAGGGTAACAGTGTAAAAACACTATTAAGCTTCAACAAAGGGGAAGGCTTCTATTTATAGGAAAAAGTGAGCCTCTAACCAAGCAAATTGATTCTAGAATTTTCCAGATCAGTTTGGTCAATTTTTGACCATTTTTAGGTCAGTTTAGCTCACTTTTTGGATCTAGTTGAAACAAGAGAGAGGAGAGATAAAAATATCTCATTATTTGGGAGTTTAAAACTCTCCCACTCATGTGAAATAGGCACCTCCTTCATGAGGTAAATTCCCCCATATTGAGGTGTCAAAAATGCATCATTTCTTCTAAATATCTCTCTTTTTTAACTATTAACCTTGTCCTTAGTCAACTCTTCATCTTATGTGAGTATTTACTTAATGTGAGTAATAAGTATTATGGTAAAGTATTATTTGATTATAAATATAAATGATCCAAAGTAAAAACATTTGATGAAAAGTGTTAATTATTGTGTAATGGGGGGAATATATATATATATATATATATATATATATATATATATATATATATATATATATATATATATATATAATGTGCGTCTTTATACCAACCAAGACAAGTGCGTGCTCATGCTGGTCCAAGATTCACTAGCACAAGGGTTGTGCATCATAAGAAGCTGCGTACATTGAAATGATGACAAGAAGCTAGAAATGGCGAGGCAACCTAGCAACATCTAACAGCATTCTCTCTCTCTCTCTCTCTCTCTCTCTCTAGAGTTAACGGACACTAGCGATTTTTGAGAGGTTGATTAATTGAATGAATATATGGAGTGCAGCCATGTGTATATATAGAGAGAGAGGTTGATATGAATATATATATATATATATATATATATATATATATATATATATATATATATATATAGAGAGAGAGAGAGAGAGAGAGAGAGAGATTGATATGAACATGGTGCCAAACAAGTTGGGGCTGATGAATATGGGCATGGTATTGCAGTAGTGAGCGGCCCGCGCACATGGAAGGCAGCCCATCATCATCATAGATATGTTGTTGGCTACCATGCCTCACAATTCACCTGCAAAATGATGGACTTACCAAGGGGCATGAGGATGTGATATCAGGTATTACTGGAATAATGTAATCCAAGAGCTTGATAAACCAATTATAGCATCGGAGGCTAGATTGTACACACATTTTTGGCCAAAGTCTCAAGGCTCTCAACAACGGAAAATGGAAGAGCCTAAAAGGTTCTTAGGTTACGAGGAGTACAATGATCATTATTGTGGGCCTCAACGAGAGAAACCAAGAGAAGAATTCAACCCAATGCTTGATGTCTAGCAAGGGGACTTTATTTTGTTACTTCCACCAAACAGAGATGTGTATCCTATTTGGCTTGCTATGGCTGAATCAAACATTGATATGGATAGGAAGTCACCAAACTACAAGGAGATTCTAATATAGTATTGGGAATTGTGTGCAAGAAAGGGTGGTTTGATAGATGCAGAGGCCTATGCTGATTGTTGGAAGGGGTTTTGGGCAGAGAACAAGGTAGATCCTTGGGTGTGGGAAGAGGTAGATGCAATTGTTTGGTCATGGAGGCCCTGAAAACCTGGACCTTATACGAGAATCAAGATACCAGTCAAGGAAGCCAAAAAAGCACAAGAAGGAATGCGCTTAGATGATGGAGTAGATCAACCAATGAGGAAGACTATGATAGTTCCTACCTTGAAGAGTTGGTTCTCTCTACCATGCAATACAGTGCTCATAGAGTACTACCGATCACAACAAATGTGTTGAGAAACACAATGTCAATCCGAGGAATCGACCCGATTAGTGCATGAAGGCTTATCCCTTGCGGGAGAGCTCACATACACGAACCACCACTTGACAATTCAACCATTCAACACCTCAATCAATCTCTCAATCCCTTAAACCCACTACACTAATCAAGAGAACAAGCAATGCATGGCAATCTCTTAATCCCATTCAAACATTGATTAAATCTTAGCTTTCCCTACTGCAAGCAAACCCATAAGCGTGCATCTACTAACCCACAAGCTTAAGCAAGCATAGAATGTAACATTCACAAACCCACAAGCTCATAGAGAGTCTATCCATGAGTAACTCATTGCCAATGAAGTGGGCAAGAGCTGGCATCAATGGAGACTACACACACACACACTACAAGCATGCATAGACAAGAGAAAGAAAGAAGCATTCAACTACTCATAGATTAATCTACTTCAATGATGCTAAAACAGATTAAGAGAAAGAAGTGGAGCTATACTCATTGGAGCTTGATGCTCATTAGAGTACAACAGAGAGAGAGTTAGAGAGTTGCCATAGCTTGAGAGGTCAAGAGCTTCACTCAATAGCTTATGAGAATGGCCAAAAACGTCCTCTTTCTTTAGCTAACATCTCTTTTATAGAGATGTCACTAACATCTCTATAAAAGAGATGTTAGTGAGAATGGCCAAAAACGTCCTCTTTCTTTAGCTAACATCTCTTTTATAGAGATGTTACTAACCCTAGGCCTCTTTCACACATGGGCGGACAACCCTATAAGTGAGCCTTGCTTAATACACTTAGAACTCTCATTTAGAACCCACATTGGCCTAAAATGATTTACATTGCACTTCGGTACAAAAATATGAAAAAATTATGTGCGTCTTTATGTTCCCATGGCTACAATCCCGCTCTCTCGCATTAATTGCTTCCGGCCTCCTTCCATAATCGGTGTTCCTATGAGTGTTCCCGTGGAACATTCCCCCCTCCCTAAATCGCGCACGTCCTCGGGCGCGGTAGAAACAAAAGCTGCAAAAAACAATGGAAGACAAGTAAAGCCTTTTATTTAAAAAAAATAGCAATGACAATCTCACACGTGAGCATGCAAGTTAAAGGCCGATTAGAGTTTTAAAGAGTGCTAAAAGAAGCGAGTAAAGACTAGTCAAAGTGAGACTAAGTGGTAGATAGTGCTACGCAAAGGCTAGTGTGCTTGTACACCACAGGTTATGACCGCAGTCCTAATGTCCTACAAGTGTTTAAGTTATTCCTAAGTGGCAACCCTACTCCTAAATATAAGCCATGGTGATTGGACCTTTCTTGCTTCTTTTTTTTTGTAAAGAGCAGAAGATGAAAGAGAATTATTATTTTTAGCTTGATAAAGAGGAAGGTTTCATCCCAATGAGAACCAAGCAATGGCCAAGAGACCTCCGCCAAGAGAATCTAAAGGCCGCTAAGTATTTCAAGGGCGACAGACCCTTTTCTTTCTTTTTGACATAAGGAGTATCCCATGAAGATGAGGGCATCGGTCTCGAGGGCCCATAATATACCCCAGAGTCCTACCAGCATCTATCAAGGCGATAGAGTCCTTGTAGGTCTTCTTCTCAATCTTTTAGACGTCACCCCATGGAAACCAAGGCATCGGCCCCAAGGTGCTAAAACAACCCAAGGTCCTACTAAGCATTCCACATGGCCGTAGACACGTCATGTCTCAAGTCACTTCTATATATGTTTTAGGGCATGTGTTTTGTAAATTTTTGTTTATCGTAGCACCTAGTCCATACCTAAGAGGTAGCTACCACTAGGGATAACTAATATACTTCTAGAGCATAAGAACTTGGCATACTCCATTGGTATATGTCTTACACCGTCTTCAAATAGAAATACCTTCTACTAAGTCCTCTAAGAATCTAGAAATCACTCACCACATAGTAACAAAACTAATTTAAAACTTAAACCAACCAACTGTTTGTGAGCATGCAAACAATATATGCAAAAGTGAAAAGCACATAAAGAACAAAAGATTATGATTTGAATATACCTATTGTAGTGCTCGTTGATGTGGTGGAGCGTTTGTCTTGATGCATTGGTGATGTGCAGATTGCTTCTCTTTGCTCTTTGTAGGCATTGTATGTCTCCCCCTTCCTAATTTATGTGCACGGTAGGTGGACTGTTGGAGCATGTTTGTATGCTCTTGTTTAGCTGAGATCTCTGTAAAATGTCTTATTAACAAACAAGAAAAGAAAAGAATAAAATTTGTTATTGGTGCCAATCACCTAATATAGCCGAGGGGAAAAACCCAATGGGAGAAAAGTGCCCTGGCTTGTTGATCTTATTGTGGAGTTGATGAGCTTATCCTTGCACTAGTGGTGGATCCCTGTCCACTTCTGCTAGAAAGATTGTATCAATCACTTCAGGATGCAAGGACAACCCTATACAAAAGCCGGCCTCTGGAGAAGGTGGTAGAGGAAGGAGTGCTTCCTCGCTAAAATATGGCATTGGTTCTATGGGAAGATTAAGCAGACAATGCTGATTTTGGAATTGCTCAATATAGGTCCTCATAGAGTGATCCAAAATTGACATGTTGAGACTGGGGGGGGAAGAAGGTCTTGCAAGATAGGTGGTTGTTGTAAGTCATTTATGCATGTATCCCTCCATTGTTGTGCTTGAACCTCCTCAGGTAATCTACGTTGATTTGGTCCTCGGTCTGGTACTCTCACATCAAGAAGGTTATGGCGTTGGGGTGTAATTCCTACAATTTGTTTCATTAAGCCCGTGCCATATCGTCGAAAGTAAGAGCGGCATAGCCAACAAATGTGTGAAGCTTCCCCTAATACGAGTCGTGCACACTCTTGACAATGTGGAAATGGATGATGCTATTGATAGAATAAAGTGACAAAGTGATGTCCACAGCAAATTTCAGCTAAGGAGCATAAAATTACCTAGAATGAGTTTGAAAAGGCGAAGCACTATAACCCCCTCGATGTTCAGGTTGAGTACTATCAGGGTCAATGCATGGTGGACATGTATCTCGCCAAGTATCCATCAGGAGGTATCTGGGCGTAAAACAATGAAATTTAGAAACTTCAAACTTTATACACTCATATCCATCATTAAAATCCCTATAAAAAACAATGTAGATAAGATCATCTAAAAAAGAACACAATCCTATAAAGGCAAAAGGAACCACATTAGTAAAAGTGAGACTATTTAAACATTGATCTACCAAAGAGCTTCAATTGTAGTGTTAATGCCTTACCTTTGGTTTTGGGTATGTCCTTCTTTTAATAGGTGGGAAGAATAGCAATTATCAAGGAATTTGAGCAAGATAAGAGGATTTAGGCAGTGAAGTGCTAGAATATATGCTCAAAAGAGACTCATGTAAAGTTGGATTTGTCTTAGGTACACAAGTTGATGGTGGAAGTGTGTAACAAGGAGAAGTTGGGACAACTCGTGATTCAATACATGTTTGGGGAAGGTCAACACAAGGAGATTTGTAGGTGCTATCAAAACTACCTATCCTATCTTGAAGAGGTTGTGTGATTTCCTTTGCACCCACTGATATAAAAAACCAAGAGTGGCTTTTGGAATCTTATTGATACACTCTTCTAGCTCTAGCAAACCATGGCATTTGGGAAGCCAAAGTGCTGTTGCACCCTCGTAATAGCCTTGTGCTTTAAGAACATGCTTTGGGACCCAATGAGTAACAATTTGAGGCTTAGGCTTGGAAAAGATATGCTTTTTAGGAGGTTTAGCAACTAGGCTAGATGGTACAAGTTTGTACGCATCTTTGGGTAGCCAAATTGACAATTCCTTCTTGCCTGGCCTTCTTTGAGCAGTGACTAGAGTAGTTGGAACATGCCAGCCATGGCCCTCACTTGAGGACTCATCGACTATCCACATCATTTGTCTTGGAGCTTGAAGATCAAATGTTGAAAGTGGGTTGTGTAAGGTAGAACTACCACCCTTTTGACATGATAAAACTCGTGGAGCAGCAGATCCCAAGATGCAATCAGAATCAATTTGCAATTTATATTGTCTATTCTTCCAATCGAATGAACAATTGGTAGCACTTAACCATGATCGACCAAGAACAACCTCTACCACTGCCTTGGACTTACTACCCACATAAAAGGGAATTGACATCTGGTGATCCTGAATGGACATCATAATGACACATTTTCCCTCTATAGGGTTATCTTCACCTGAGAAGCTTCGTAAATCAATAGGAATGTGCACAAGTGTTGGTTTTCCCAAGGCTACCCATGTGTCAAATGAGAGAACATTATAATCTGCACTAGAGTTAATTAAGGCAGAGACAAAGTAGGTAGTCTCATAAAGATGAAGACACACGTGAATATTGAAAGGATCGATATATTTCTCATCAGTAGCCAACTGTAAGGTCAACACAGAGGCCTTGTGACGCTCCTTGGCTTTTGCAACTCTAGCTTTAGCTTCTTCTTGAGCCTGATGTTTGAGTAGATCATGTGCTTCTTTTTGTGTGTGGGCAACATGCATTTGTTGAAGCATGGCTTTAGTTAATGGTTCATTGTATTTCTTGAGACGACTTCCATTAATAGTGTCTCTAAACGCACTGCACCACTAGCAGTAAGCTCATTAATCACAAATGGTCCTAGGCCACGTTTCTTGATCTTTTGCTTATGCTTCTTAAGTGTGTACAAGAGTATAAGGTCCCCTTTTTTGAATCGGCCAATTGTTACATTTCGATCATACCATTTCTTTTGTCTCCTCTTCTCGGCATACATCCCCATTACCGCCAATAAACGGATCTCATCAAGCTTTTCCAATTCATCAATGCGTTGAGAAAGCTCATGACCAGTCCAGTCCAATTGTTTAGCAACTCGTAGAGTAGGTACAAGAAATTCAATGGGAAGAATTGCATCTAGCCCAAAAGCAAGCTCAAATGGGGTTTGCCCACCAGAGATGTTTTATAGGCTATTCTATATGCCCAAAGAACTGAGTGCAACTGTTGCTCCCAATTAGTCCTATGTCCCTCAACAATCTTTGTGAGTGCTGTGCAGAGAATCTTGTTAGTACTCTTAGCTTGACCATTGGGTTGGGGATGATAGGGTGTAGAACGCTTGTGAATTACCATAAATTCTTGAAGTAAAAACTCTCTGACCTCATTCACAAAGTGCACACCTTGATCACTAACGATTTCAATAGGTAAGCCATAGCGTGTAAACACGTACTCATACAAGAACTTGGCTGTGGTTCTGGCATCATTTTTGACTGTAGCCTTTGCCTCTATCCATTTGGTCAAATAGTCAGTTTTGCAACTATAATATATTCGGCATGCGTGTGACGAGCTAGAGGTTTAATGGGACCGACAAAATCAATACCTCATTTGGCAAAAGCACGTGTGCTTAACATAGGCCGCAATGGCATATTGTCCTTTGTGATGGGAGGTTTGGCCCTTTGACAATCGTCACAATGTTTTACATATTCTTCAGCATCAATTTGTAAAGTTGGCCACCAAAGCCCAGACCACCTAATCAACTTTGCTGTGGTAATGCCCGAAAAGTGTCCACCCCCAACACCTGCATGTGCATGAGTCAAGATTTTCAAGTGGTCAACTTCACATACACACATGCGCAAGTTGCCATCCTTGCTGTAAGATTCCTCCCCCAACCCCCTTTTTGATGTCTAGTATATTCCCCTGTAATCAATTCCCTTTTCTGAAATATAAGAGATCTTGTTTGTGGTTGTTTTAACCTAGAGAGAGAAAATATTCTAGAGAGAGAATATTCAGATTTTGAATATTTTTGGATAGAAAAATATCTCTTATAATTCAGATGAGTTCCCCTGAAACAGAAATTTAAAAAAAATTTCCAATGTGCAATTGGAATTAATTGGAAATAGGTATAAAGAACCTTAGCCTAAGGGTCTAGATTTTCATAAATCTTTAGACTATGGTCCAATTAAGGTTCCTATGGGCCAATAGCATCAATCCATGTGTAGGGAGGAGATAAATCCAAATTGTAAAAGAAGATACCCAAAAATGAGTAAATGCTCACATAAGATGAAGAGTTGAAAATGTACAAGGTTTATTAGTAAATAAACACATATGTAAGGAAGGGGAGTTCTTTAAAGGAGGTGCATATTTCACATAAGATGAAGAGTTGAAAATGTACAAGGTTTATTAGTAAATAAACACATATGTAAGGAAGGGGAGTTCTTTAAAGGAGGTGCATATTTCACATAAGATGAAGAGTTGAAAATGTACAAGGCTTATTAGTAAAAAAACTATGACACATGTGTAAGGAAGAGGAGTTCTTTAAAGGAGGTGCATATTTCACATAAGATGAAGAGTTGAAAATGTACAAGGTTTATTAGTAAAAAACTATGAGCAATACAATTTTGACACATATGTAAGGAAGGGGAATTCTTTAAAGGAGGTGCATATTTCACATGCTTGAATGAGTTTTAAACTCATAAAAATTGAGATATTTCATCTCTCCTCTCTCCTCATTCAAGTCTAGTTCCAAAAAGTTAGCTTAACTGACCTAAAAATGGTCAAAAAGTGACCAAACTGACTTGGAAAATTCTAGAATCAGTTTGTTTGGTTAGGAGCTCAAATTTTCCTATAAATAGAAGCCTCCCCTTGTTGAAAAAAACATATAGTCTCTTATGCCTTGTTACTCTACTCTACCTAAGCCAAAATATATAGTCCCTTATGCTTTGTTACTCTACTCCACCTAAGCCAAAATATATAGTCTCTTATGCTTGTTACTCTACTCCACCTAAGCCAAATTAGATAGAGTCTTATGCTTTATTACTCTACTCCACCTAAGCCAAAATATAGAGTGTCTTAGCCATTGTTACTCTACTCTACCTAAGCCAAGAACTGTGAATTCTTTAATAATTCTCTAGTTTTTGATACTTCTCTCTTTCTTCAATCCCCATTGGTGGCTCCATCAACACACTAAACCAATTGATTGGTTGGGGGCCTCTACCGTGAATAAAGAATCAAGCAAATCATAAGGTAAGTATATTGAATTTTGATCTTTTCTATGATTTCTCAATGATTCTCTCTTCTCAACCCCTCTCAAGCTTGAGAAGTTTAATTGGTATGGTTTTTTTTAAATGCTATTGAAGTAAATTGGTGAATAGTAGTGAAGAGTTACATAATTTAATAAATGCTATAGAAGTTAATTTCCACTTATATTTAAATTCTAATGGTTTTTATAATTTCTCTCTCTCACTCAAGAAATGGTCATACTCATGAACCATTCTCAATCCAAATGAAGCTTTTCATAAAGCTTTTCCTTAATCCAAGATTAAGCTATGCTTGAGGCCAAATTAATGGCTTTTGCTATGCTTTTAGTTTATACACATTGATGATTCAATCCATTATGGATTGATGACCCAATTAGAGACCATTCTAATTGTTTTCTTAATGACCCAATTAGAGACCATTCTAATTGTTTTCTTAATGATCCAATTAGAGACCATTATGGATTGATGATCCAATTAGAGACCATTCTAATTATTTCTTTAATAATGAGCTTTATCCTTAGAAAAAAAAATTGAGATTTATCAGTCATAGTAGCGGAGCTATGGCAAAATTTTTATAGAAATCACGCATAAAATAAATTCATTCAAAGCATAAAAAGAGGACTTCCTACCATATCCTAGGAACTATCATCCTAGATTAATTAAAAGAATATTATTATGCATGGAGATATGGATGTTTGCATGTAGATGTAGAGGTATGGATGTGAGTGTGAATGTGGAGGTGGATGTATGCATGTAGATGTAGATGTATAGATGTAGATGTAGATGTGGAGGTGGGTGGATGCATGTAGATGTAGATGTATAGGTGTAGGTGAGAATGGAGATGTGGATGTATACATGTAGATGTAGATGTATAGATGTAGATGTGAATAGAGATATGGATGTATACATGTAGATGTAGATGTATAGATGTAGATGGGAATGGAGATGTGGATGTATACGTAGATGTAGATGTATAGATGTAGATGTGAATGGAGATGTGGATGTATGCATGTAGATGTAGGTGTATAGACGTAGATGTGGATGTAGAGGTGGATGTATGCATGTAGATGTAGATGTATAGATGTGGATGTGAATGTGGAGTGGATGTATGCATGTAGATGTAGATGTATGGAGGTGAATGAGAATGTGGATGTGGATGTATGCATAGGGATGTAGATGTATGCATGTAGATGTGAATGCACGCATATAGTTGTGGATGTATGGATGTGAATATACGATTGTGATGTGAGGGAATCTGAAGTGATGAGATGGAAATGAGGTGATGGGATGAGTATACATATAAATGGAATATGGAATAAGTAATGTAGATTGAGGAGGGATAATGTGGAAAAATGAAAGTTAAAATAGAAATTGTATTGTAAACTGTTTGTAAATGCTGTTTGTAAATGATTGTTTTATGTCAAGAATGCTGGGGGGAGCATTTTGACCGTCTTGTGATTAAGGTCGTGATGAGAAAGTTGCAACTGCTGACGGGGAGTCAATGAAGGACGTCTCGCGTAGCAAGGTCGGCCGAGGTCTTGACCAGCCTCGGTGCGATTAAAATGGTGAGCTTCCGGTACGGTGGATGAGGGGCCAAGGAAGCGGCCTATGCGTGAAGCGCTAGGTTACCTGCGAAGGATCCTAGAGGGTGCTGACCATACGGTGCTCGGGCTCTGGGTTGCCTAGGATACCCACGCGTGCGTCGAGGAAGATATTGGAACAGAGTTGGAGTTGTTTTCTGAAATCGAGCATGGATCTGGTTGATTGACCTTGCTGGTCTTCAATGGATGAGTCCATGGCTCCTTATATGGATCTGTTGGTTGATCTTGCTGATCTTCAACGAGAGTCCATCTTGTTAAGTGATTATATTGCCAAGTATTATGGGTTAGGAACTATCGAAACGGCTCCTGAGCGTTCTAGTTGCCAATGATGCCATAGATACTCTGATGAAGGAATGATGGGAAATTAAGAATCAATTGGATAAATTGGAAGATGGTGATCAATGATACTATGGTTTTATTAAAGGATTGTTTTAAACTGGTTGAATCTGATTGAAAAAGGGTAATTTCATATTGGGTGTGTGAGTGGTGTGACTAGTTTTATTTTGCATGAACGTCCGGCTAGGGGGCCTTGGAACTCTTTTCCTTGGTACCCGGGACAAAACCTAACCAAATTTTTAATTGGATCCCATCACTACAGTGGTTGGGCGGTTGGCTAACCCATGGGATCGGATGGGGTTAGGCTGGACTGATGGATCCGTAAATCGAGACTCAAACTTTTGTTTTTACGATAGAAAAAAAATAAATCCCGGATAGTAACTGTTCTATGGATAGGAATCAACGGCTGTGCCTCTCGAATGGGGAAAAAAGCGTTGATCCCAATGATCCAAGTGCAAGTTTCTTCCTTGAACTGACTAAGTACCTTATAGATGTAACTGGATCATCTCGATCAGAAATGATCTTGACTACGTTAGAGTAAAAAGTTATCCTGGTGGAATCGCCCGTGCTTTCCGGTAAAGGAAGTTTTTCCGGGTTCGGTTTTGGAACAACCGACGGACTAGTCTCTTATCCGGATATCCGTGGGCGAGGCCCCGAGTGTGGGACCCCTGTCCCGCGCGAGGAGCGCTACTTCCGCTGCCAGTACCCCGAATCCGTTGCTCGGTGGGGGCCTCTACCGTGAATAAAGAATCAAGCAAATTATAAGGTAAGTATATTGAATTTTGATCTTTCTATAATTTCTCAATGATTCTCTCTTCTCAACCCCTCTCAAGCTTGAGAAGTTTAATTGGTATGGTTTTTTAAATGCTATTGAAGTTAATTGGTGAATAGTAGTGAAGAGTTACATAATTTGATAAATGCTATAGAAGTTAATTTCCATTTATGTTTAAAATTCTAATGGTTTTTATGTAATTTCTCTCTCTCACTCAAGAAATGGTCATACTCATGAACCATTCTCAATCCAAATGAAGCTTTTCATAAAGCCTTTCCTTAATCCAAGATTAAGCTATGCTTGAGGCCAAATTAATGGCTTTTTGCTATGCTTTTAGTTTATGCACATTGATGATTCAATCCATTATGGATTGATGACCCAATTAGAGACCATTCTAATTGTTTTCTTAATGATCCAATTAGAGACCATTATGGATTGATGATCCAATTAGAGACCATTATGGATTGATGATCCAATTAGAGACCATTCTAATTATTTCTTTAATAATGAGCTTTATCCCTTAGAAAAAAAAATTGAGATTTATCAGTCATAGTAGCGGAGCTATGGCAAATTTTTTATAGAAATTACGCATAAAATAAATTCATTCAAAGTATAAAAAGAGGAATTCCTACCATATTCTAGGAACTATCATCCTAGATTAATTAAAAGAATTTTATTATGCATGGGATGTGGATGTATGCATGTAGAAATAGATGTGTAGATGAGGATGTAAATGGAGATGTGGATGGATGCATGTAGATGTAGAGGTATAGATGTAGATGTGAATGGAGATGTGGATGTATACATGTAGATGTAGATGTATAGATGTAGTTGTGGATGTGGAGGTGGATGGATGCATGTAGATGTAGATGTATAGATGTAGATGTGAATGGAGATGTGGATGTATACATGTAGATGTAGATGTATAGATGTAGTTGTGGATGTGGAGGTGGATGGATGCATGTAGATGTAGATGTGTAGATGAGGATGTAAATGGAGATGTGGATGGATGCATGTAGATGAGGATGTAAATGGAGATGTGGATGGATGCATGCATGTAGATGTAGATGTATAAATGTAGATGGGAATGGAGATATGGATGTATGCATGTAGATGTAGTTGTGAATGGAGATGTATATGTATACATGTAGATGTAGATGTATAGATATAGATGTGGATGTGGATGGGGAAGTATGCATGTAGATGTAGGTGTATAGACGTAGATGTGGATGTAGAGGTGGATGTATGCATGTAGATGTAGGTGTATAGACGTAGATGTGGATGTAGAGGTGGAAGTATGCATGTAGATGTAGGTGTATAGACGTAGATGTGGATGTAGAGGTGGATGTATGCATGTAGATGTAGATGTATAGATGTGGATGTGAATGTGGAGTGGATGTATGCATGTAGATGTAGATGTATGGAGGTGAATGTGAATGTGGATGTGGATGTATGCATAGGGATGTAGATGTATGCATGTAGATGTGAATGTACGCATATAGTTGTGGATGTATGGATGTGAATATACGATTGTGATGTGAGGGAATCTGAAGTGATGAGATGGAAATGATGTGATGGGATGAGTATACATATAAATGGAATATGGAATAAGTAATGTAGATTGAGGAGGGATAATGTGAAAAAATGAAAGTTAAAATAGAAATTGTATTGTAAACTGTTTGTAAATGCTGTTTGTAAATGATTGTTTTATGTCAAGAATGCTGGGGGGAGCATTTTGACCGTCTTGTGATTAAGGTCGTGATGAGAAAGTTGCAACTGCTGACGGGGAGTCAATGAAGGACGTCTCGCGTAGCAAGGTCGGCCGAGGTCTTGACCAGCCTCGGTGCGATTAAAATGGTGAGCTTCCGGTACGGTGGATGAGGGGCCAAGGAAGCGGCCTATGCGTGAAGCGCTAGGTTACCTGCGAAGGATCCTAGAGGGTGCTGACCATACGGTGCTCGGGCTCTGGGTCGCCTAGGATACCCACGCGTGCGTCGAGGAAGATATTGGAACAGAGTTGGAGTTGTTTTCTGAAATCGAGCATGGATCTGGTTGATTGACCTTGCTGGTCTTCAATGGATGAGTCCATGGCTCCTTATATGGATCTGTTGGTTGATCTTGCTGATCTTCAACGAGAGTCCATCTTGTTAAGTGATTATATTGCCAAGTATTATGGGCTAGGAACTATCGAAACGGCTCCTGAGCGTTCTAGTTGCCAATGATGCCATAGATACTCTGATGAAGGAATGATGGGAAATTAAGAATCAATTGGATAAATTGGAAGATGGTGATCAATGATACTATGGTTTTATTAAAGGATTGTTTTAAACTGGTTGAATCTGGTTGAAAAAGGGCAATTTCATATTGGGTGTGTGAGTGGTGTGACTAGTTTTATTTTGCATGAACATCCGGCTAGGGGGCCTTGGAACTCTTTTCCTTGGTACCCGGGACAAAACCTAACCAAATTTTTAATTGGATCCCATCACTACAGTGGTTGGGCGGTTGGCTAACCCATGGGATCGGATGGGGTTAGGCTGGACTGATGGATCCGTAAATCGAGACTCAAACTTTTGTTTTTACGATAGAAAAAAAAAATTTAAATTCCGGACAGAAACTGTTCTATGGATAGGAATCAACGGCTGTGCCTCTTGAATGGGGAAAAAAGCGTTGATCCCAATGATCCAAGTGCAAGTTTCTTCCTTGAACTGACTAAGTATCTTATAGATGTAATCGGATCATCTCGATCAGAAATGATCTTGACTACGTTAGAGTAAAAAGTTATCCTGGTGGAATCGCCCGTGCTTTCCGGTAAAGGAAGTTTTTCCGGGTTCGGTTTTGGAACAACCGACGGATTAGTCTCTTATCCGGATATCCGTGGGCGAGGCCCCGAGTGTGGGACCCCTGTCCCGCGCGAGAAATGTAAGATTCCTCCCCAGCCTTCGAGGTATACAGGAGTAAGAATCTCCCTTTCTGATCTTATAATTATTCCCTCTTTAAAATAAAAGAAAGTTTCTGTTTAAAAAAGGAAGACCCTTTCCCTAGAATACTTCTCAGGAGTCCCACCTGTTTTAAGGATTTAGAACAATGAGTTTAGAAATGAGAATCGGTGTTTTGGATACCAAGGTTTTGGTTTTCATTCGAGTACGGCCCAAAAGAAGTTCTTTATCTCTTGGGAAGTATAAGAAGTTATCCCCCAGATATTGTGACCCTTATATCTGAATTCAATGAAAGTAGGTGACTTAACCTACAAGCTTCTTTTATCTCCTCATCTCAAAATTCTTAATGCCTTCTATAGAAAAATGTGTCAAACTCAAATCATGGAAAGACGGTAAAACTTCAGTGGCAAGTTACCGTTGGCTTCTAGGTTACGCTAGCTCCTTCCTTTATATAAGTCGTAACTTTTACTTGTCGCTCACAGTAATCTTACTCCCATCAATCTCCTTTCTTTCTTAATCTCCTTCATGGCTTGGCAACAGGAATTAGTTTTATCCCTGATGATTTCTCACCTTCAAGACGCAAGAGAGTCTGTAAAGAAAGACTTTATAGAACAGTATGAGCGCTCACTTTTTCCTCACCTAGGAACTTCTGTAGCGCACACCAAATGGCGGACCTATCAAAACATAACTAGGGTAACACCCTGGGGTCAGCAGCACTTTCGTAACAATGTCCGCTTGGCCATGGTTATTGAAGCTTTGGGTTTGGGTCCCCGATACTACTGCGTCATGAGATCAAGGCATCTTGGGTTTTCTGAGCGGGTCTTCTTATTGGCGTGTTTTCTTCCTCATGAGAAGATATGCCTTTATCCCGTTTTTGGCTTGCCTCTCAGAGGTCCTTTTGTTAGATCACCTCATACCACTGAGATAGGTGCGGCAATAACCAGCAGAATCATTCCCATAGATGAGTTACCCTATACTTGTGCAGCTTGTGAGGACTGCTTT
The DNA here is from genome assembly GCF_041138505.1 of Cibotium barometz. Classification (NCBI taxonomy): domain Eukaryota; kingdom Viridiplantae; phylum Streptophyta; class Polypodiopsida; order Cyatheales; family Cibotiaceae; genus Cibotium; species Cibotium barometz. The sequence goes on from NC_141060.1 coordinate 29,647,401, forward strand.
TGTGACCATATGATGGACGGGCTTATGGAAGTGTAAAGAGTTCTTCTATCTTTACTGTATAAGTTCCGAGAATGAATAAAGTTTAAATCTTGTTCTTATTTTGAATCTTGCTCTCTTTAAGACTTTTCTTGGTGGTTAATCTTGATTAAAATTTTCCTCTAAGTCTCATATTCGTTCACCTTGCGAAATTATCCCAAGTTGCGAGATGAGGACATCTCGCGTTTTTTAAGTGGGGTAGAATGTAAGATTCCTCCCCCAACCCCCTTTTTGATGTCTAGTATCTTCCCCCGTAATCAATCCCTCTTCAGAAATATAAAGACCTTGTTTCTAACTGTTTTAACCTAGAGAGAGAAAATATTCTAGAGAGAGAATATTCAGATTTTGAATATTTTTGGATAGAAAAATATCTCTTATAATTCAAATGAGTTTCCCTGAAACAGAAATTTAAAAAGAATTTTCCAATGTGCAATTAGAATTAATTGGAAATAGGTATAAAGAACCTTAGCCTAAGGGTCTAGATTTTCAAAAATCTTTAGACTATGGTCCAATTAAGGTTTCTATGGGCCAATAGCATCAATCCATGTGTAGGGAGGAGATGAATCCAAATTGTAAAAAGAAAATACCCAAAAATGAGTAAATGCTCACATGAGGTGAAGAGTTGAAAATGTACAAGGTTTATTAGTAAATAAACACGTATGTAAGGAAGGGGAGTTCTTTAAAGGAGGTGCATATTTCACATAAGATGAAGAGTTGAAAATGTACAAGGTTTATTAGTAAATAAACACATATGTAAGGAAGGGGAGTTCTTTAAAGGAGGTGCATATTTCACATAAGATGAAGAGTTGAAAATGTACAAGGTTTATTAGTAAAAAAAACTATGACACATATGTAAGGAAGAGGAGTTATTTAAAGGAGGTGCATATTTCACATAAGATGAAGAGTTGAAAATGTACAAGGTTTATTAGTAAAAAAACTATGAGCAATAAAAATTTGACACATATGTAAGGAAGGGGAATTCTTTAAAGGAGGTGCATATTTCACATGCTTGAATGAGTTTTAAACTCAAAAATAATGTGATATTTTTATCTCTCATCTCTCTTGAACCAAACCAAATCAAAATGGAACCAAACCGAATCAAAAAATAACCAAACTAGGTCCAAATCTAGTCCAAATTCAACCAAACTGACGATGTAGATGTATAGATGTGGATGTGAATGTGGAGTGGATGTATGCATGTAGATGTAGATGTATGGAGGTGAATGAGAATGTGGATGTGGATGTATGCATAGGGATGTAGATGTATGCATGTAGATGTGAATGCACGCATATAGTTGTGGATGTATGGATGTGAATATACGATTGTGATGTGAGGGAATCTGAAGTGATGAGATGGAAATGAGGTGATGGGATGAGTATACATATAAATGGAATATGGAATAAGTAATGTAGATTGAGGAGGGATAATGTGGAAAAATGAAAGTTAAAATAGAAATTGTATTGTAAACTGTTTGTAAATGCTGTTTGTAAATGATTGTTTTATGTCAAGAATGCTGGGGGGAGCATTTTGACCGTCTTGTGATTAAGGTCGTGATGAGAAAGTTGCAACTGCTGACGGGGAGTCAATGAAGGACGTCTCGCGTAGCAAGGTCGGCCGAGGTCTTGACCAGCCTCGGTGCGATTAAAATGGTGAGCTTCCGGTACGGTGGATGAGGGGCCAAGGAAGCGGCCTATGCGTGAAGCGCTAGGTTACCTGCGAAGGATCCTAGAGGGTGCTGACCATACGGTGCTCGGGCTCTGGGTTGCCTAGGATACCCACGCGTGCGTCGAGGAAGATATTGGAACAGAGTTGGAGTTGTTTTCTGAAATCGAGCATGGATCTGGTTGATTGACCTTGCTGGTCTTCAATGGATGAGTCCATGGCTCCTTATATGGATCTGTTGGTTGATCTTGCTGATCTTCAACGAGAGTCCATCTTGTTAAGTGATTATATTGCCAAGTATTATGGGTTAGGAACTATCGAAACGGCTCCTGAGCGTTCTAGTTGCCAATGATGCCATAGATACTCTGATGAAGGAATGATGGGAAATTAAGAATCAATTGGATAAATTGGAAGATGGTGATCAATGATACTATGGTTTTATTAAAGGATTGTTTTAAACTGGTTGAATCTGATTGAAAAAGGGTAATTTCATATTGGGTGTGTGAGTGGTGTGACTAGTTTTATTTTGCATGAACGTCCGGCTAGGGGGCCTTGGAACTCTTTTCCTTGGTACCCGGGACAAAACCTAACCAAATTTTTAATTGGATCCCATCACTACAGTGGTTGGGCGGTTGGCTAACCCATGGGATCGGATGGGGTTAGGCTGGACTGATGGATCCGTAAATCGAGACTCAAACTTTTGTTTTTACGATAGAAAAAAAATAAATCCCGGATAGTAACTGTTCTATGGATAGGAATCAACGGCTGTGCCTCTCGAATGGGGAAAAAAGCGTTGATCCCAATGATCCAAGTGCAAGTTTCTTCCTTGAACTGACTAAGTACCTTATAGATGTAACTGGATCATCTCGATCAGAAATGATCTTGACTACGTTAGAGTAAAAAGTTATCCTGGTGGAATCGCCCGTGCTTTCCGGTAAAGGAAGTTTTTCCGGGTTCGGTTTTGGAACAACCGACGGACTAGTCTCTTATCCGGATATCCGTGGGCGAGGCCCCGAGTGTGGGACCCCTGTCCCGCGCGAGGAGCGCTACTTCCGCTGCCAGTACCCCGAATCCGTTGCTCGGTGGGAACAGGGATCCTACAGTTGGTATCAGAGCCAAATTGAAGGCTAAAAAGGATAATTAAATTCTTATCTGAAATTGGTAATAAGAATTCAGAAACAGCATTTTCATAATGTATTTTCAGTCCGTAAGCTTCTTTAATGAAGAAATTTTAATCAAAGAAATTATTTTTTTATAGATGGAAGTTCCCCATTTATCTGGTATTCCCGACCTCACCCAGTCTCAAGATATGATTGCTTTTGCCTTCGAGCATCTCATCTCTTCCGCTTCAACTCGAACAAGCCGAGCGAGACTCGCACGCCATTTCGAGGAATTATATTTTCCTAATCTAGTGGAGAGACAGCAGCATAAGTGGTTTGCAGGGCTATATATCCACGCCCCTTGCAACCAGCATGCAATGCTGAGGCAGAACCTCTCATTGGCCATGATCTTGATAAAGCTGAAAATGGTGCGTGGTATCATTCTATATCATTCAACGCCTCAAAATTTCAGACTTGCTTGTCGAGTTTATAGACTCTTTAGTCGATTTATCCCTAAGGAGAAAATAAGAGCTCCCTTCGCAATTAGAGAATTATGTAACAGGGCATGACTATGGCCCAGTACCGTCGTCTTATGCGTCTCCCGAGGAGATTTTGAATATTGGAGCCGAGCCACTCTATGTACTTATTGCAACTTGTATATAAATATACAAATGACTTCCTGTTATTTAAGTGATTGTTTACGGACGATCGGAAAAAGAAAAAAAAAATCTGTTTATCAGACATATGTCATAAATCTCCAATAAGATCAACTGAGGAGCCAATTATGTCTAAAATTTATCAAGACACACAAAAGGTTGTAATTGTGTGATGTAATTCATACAAATTGTTATTCAAACTGAAATTCGTAAATTAGTAATTAGGACTTCAATTAGAAAAACCGCAATTATATAGAATCCCTGACTTGCTTGAGGCCTAGACATGATAGTATTTACCTTATAATTCCAAGGGCCGTGACTACCCGTATATACCGAGAGTATACTGCAGCTCTTTACTGACAGTATATACGAGTAAATCTAAGACTTGAAATTATAAGCGTTAATGCTATCTAGATGATGATTTCGAATGTGATTGATATGATTTTTAATTCTGTTTGAGAATGAATGAATTGATTTGGATTCTGATTGAAAATGCTGATTGAAAAATGTTGATTTTTAAAAATTAGTTGAATTATAATGAAACCACAATGAGGGGGAATGGGACGAATCTCTGTAATGATATTCATAACTAGAATGATGATAATGAATTCAGCAAATCACTATGAGATTAGTGGGTTGTGCTGTCAGATTGCTGCTATTAATACTTGACCGGTAGATCAAGTTAAGGGATGTCAAATTGAGAACTTGCTTGACTGAAGTTTCCGTGGAGGAATGTTCCGAAGGAAATTTTTCGGTCTAATGGACCATTATCATGTTAAATAAATTGTTATTTAATGATGAGTTCTATATAAGGGATAATTATCCCAGTGTTCTGTTGGGTTGACCAGAATATAAGGAACCCCAGAATAAAATTTGGATCTTAAGAAAAAGAGCTGTCCTCTACCTTGCGAGATGAGGACATCTCGCACTTTTTAAGTGGGGTAGAATGTAAGATTCTTCCCCAGCCTTCGAGGTATATAGGAGTAAGAATCTCCCTTTCGGATCTTATAATTATTCCCTCCCTAAAATAAAAGAAAGTTTCTGTTTAAAAAAGGAATACCCTTTTCCTAAAATACTTCTCAGGAGTCACGCCTATTTTAAGGATTTAGAACAATGAGTTTAGAAGTGAGAATCGGTGTTTTGGATACCAAGGTTTTGGTTTCCATTCGAGTACGGCCCAAAAGAAGTTCTTTATCTCTTGGGGAGTATAAGAAGTTATCCCCCAGATATTGTGATCCTTATATCTGAATTCAATGAAAGTAGGTGACTTAGCCTACAAGTTTCTTTTATCTCCTCATCTCAAAATTCTTAATGCCTTCTATAGAAAAATGTGCCAAACCCAAATCATGGAAAGACGGTAAAACTTCAGTGGCAAGTTACCGTTGGCTTCTAGGTTACGCTAGCTCCTTCCTTTATATAAGTCGTAACTTTTACTTGCCGCTCACAGTAATCTCACTCCCATCAATCTCCTTTCTTTCTTAATCTCCTTCATGGCGGCCTGGCAACAGGAATTAGTTTTATCCCTGATGATTTCTCACCTTCAAGACGCAAGAGAGTCTGTGAAGAAAGACTTTATAGAACAGTATGAGCGCTCACTTTTTCCTCACCTAGGAACTTCTGTAGCGCAGACCAAATGGCGGACCTATCAAAACATAACTAGGGTAACACCTTGGGGTCAGCAGCACTTTCGTAACAATGTCCGCTTGGCCATGGTTATTGAAGCTTTGGGTTTGGGTCCCCGATACTACTGCGTCATGAGATCAAGACATCTTGGGTTTTCTGAGCGGGTCTTCTTACTGGCATGTTTTCTTCCTCATGAGAAGATATGCCTTTACCCCGTTTTTGGCTTGCCTCTCAGAGGTCCTTTTGTTAGATCACCTCATACCACTGAGATAGGTGCGGCAATAACCAGCAGAATCATTCCCATAGATGAGTTACCCTATACTTGTGCAGCTTGTGAGGACTGCTTTTGTGACCATATGATGGACGGGCTTATGGAAGTGTAAAGAGTTCTTCTATCTTTACTGTATAAGTCCCGTGAATGAAAAAAGTTTAAATCTTGTTCTTATTTTGAATCTTGCTCTCTTTAAGACTTTTCTTGGTGGTTAATCGTGATTAAAATTTTTCTCTAAGTCTCATATTCGTGCATCTTGCGAAATTATTCCAAGTTGCGAGATGAGGACATCTCGCGTTTTTTAAGTGGGGTAGAATGTAAGATTCCTCCCCCAACCCCCTTTTTGATGTCTAGTATATTCCCCTGTAATCAATTCCCTTTTCTGAAATATAAGAGATCTTGTTTGTGGTTGTTTTAACCTAGAGAGAGAAAATATTCTAGAGAGAGAATATTCAGATTTTGAATATTTTTGGATAGAAAAATATCTCTTATAATTCAGATGAGTTCCCCTGAAACAGAAATTTAAAAAAAATTTCCAATGTGCAATTGGAATTAATTGGAAATAGGTATAAAGAACCTTAGCCTAAGGGTCTAGATTTTCATAAATCTTTAGACTATGGTCCAATTAAGGTTCCTATGGGCCAATAGCATCAATCCATGTGTAGGGAGGAGATAAATCCAAATTGTAAAAGAAGATACCCAAAAATGAGTAAATGCTCACATAAGATGAAGAGTTGAAAATGTACAAGGTTTATTAGTAAATAAACACATATGTAAGGAAGGGGAGTTCTTTAAAGGAGGTGCATATTTCACATAAGATGAAGAGTTGAAAATGTACAAGGTTTATTAGTAAATAAACACATATGTAAGGAAGGGGAGTTCTTTAAAGGAGGTGCATATTTCACATAAGATGAAGAGTTGAAAATGTACAAGGCTTATTAGTAAAAAAACTATGACACATGTGTAAGGAAGAGGAGTTCTTTAAAGGAGGTGCATATTTCACATAAGATGAAGAGTTGAAAATGTACAAGGTTTATTAGTAAAAAACTATGAGCAATACAATTTTGACACATATGTAAGGAAGGGGAATTCTTTAAAGGAGGTGCATATTTCACATGCTTGAATGAGTTTTAAACTCATAAAAATTGAGATATTTCATCTCTCCTCTCTCCTCATTCAAGTCTAGTTCCAAAAAGTTAGCTTAACTGACCTAAAAATGGTCAAAAAGTGACCAAACTGACTTGGAAAATTCTAGAATCAGTTTGTTTGGTTAGGAGCTCAAATTTTCCTATAAATAGAAGCCTCCCCTTGTTGAAAAAAACATATAGTCTCTTATGCCTTGTTACTCTACTCTACCTAAGCCAAAATATATAGTCCCTTATGCTTTGTTACTCTACTCCACCTAAGCCAAAATATATAGTCTCTTATGCTTGTTACTCTACTCCACCTAAGCCAAATTAGATAGAGTCTTATGCTTTATTACTCTACTCCACCTAAGCCAAAATATAGAGTGTCTTAGCCATTGTTACTCTACTCTACCTAAGCCAAGAACTGTGAATTCTTTAATAATTCTCTAGTTTTTGATACTTCTCTCTTTCTTCAATCCCCATTGGTGGCTCCATCAACACACTAAACCAATTGATTGGTTGGGGGCCTCTACCGTGAATAAAGAATCAAGCAAATCATAAGGTAAGTATATTGAATTTTGATCTTTTCTATGATTTCTCAATGATTCTCTCTTCTCAACCCCTCTCAAGCTTGAGAAGTTTAATTGGTATGGTTTTTTTTAAATGCTATTGAAGTAAATTGGTGAATAGTAGTGAAGAGTTACATAATTTAATAAATGCTATAGAAGTTAATTTCCACTTATATTTAAATTCTAATGGTTTTTATAATTTCTCTCTCTCACTCAAGAAATGGTCATACTCATGAACCATTCTCAATCCAAATGAAGCTTTTCATAAAGCTTTTCCTTAATCCAAGATTAAGCTATGCTTGAGGCCAAATTAATGGCTTTTGCTATGCTTTTAGTTTATACACATTGATGATTCAATCCATTATGGATTGATGACCCAATTAGAGACCATTCTAATTGTTTTCTTAATGACCCAATTAGAGACCATTCTAATTGTTTTCTTAATGATCCAATTAGAGACCATTATGGATTGATGATCCAATTAGAGACCATTCTAATTATTTCTTTAATAATGAGCTTTATCCTTAGAAAAAAAAATTGAGATTTATCAGTCATAGTAGCGGAGCTATGGCAAAATTTTTATAGAAATCACGCATAAAATAAATTCATTCAAAGCATAAAAAGAGGACTTCCTACCATATCCTAGGAACTATCATCCTAGATTAATTAAAAGAATATTATTATGCATGGAGATATGGATGTTTGCATGTAGATGTAGAGGTATGGATGTGAGTGTGAATGTGGAGGTGGATGTATGCATGTAGATGTAGATGTATAGATGTAGATGTAGATGTGGAGGTGGGTGGATGCATGTAGATGTAGATGTATAGGTGTAGGTGAGAATGGAGATGTGGATGTATACATGTAGATGTAGATGTATAGATGTAGATGTGAATAGAGATATGGATGTATACATGTAGATGTAGATGTATAGATGTAGATGGGAATGGAGATGTGGATGTATACGTAGATGTAGATGTATAGATGTAGATGTGAATGGAGATGTGGATGTATGCATGTAGATGTAGGTGTATAGACGTAGATGTGGATGTAGAGGTGGATGTATGCATGTAGATGTAGATGTATAGATGTGGATGTGAATGTGGAGTGGATGTATGCATGTAGATGTAGATGTATGGAGGTGAATGAGAATGTGGATGTGGATGTATGCATAGGGATGTAGATGTATGCATGTAGATGTGAATGCACGCATATAGTTGTGGATGTATGGATGTGAATATACGATTGTGATGTGAGGGAATCTGAAGTGATGAGATGGAAATGAGGTGATGGGATGAGTATACATATAAATGGAATATGGAATAAGTAATGTAGATTGAGGAGGGATAATGTGGAAAAATGAAAGTTAAAATAGAAATTGTATTGTAAACTGTTTGTAAATGCTGTTTGTAAATGATTGTTTTATGTCAAGAATGCTGGGGGGAGCATTTTGACCGTCTTGTGATTAAGGTCGTGATGAGAAAGTTGCAACTGCTGACGGGGAGTCAATGAAGGACGTCTCGCGTAGCAAGGTCGGCCGAGGTCTTGACCAGCCTCGGTGCGATTAAAATGGTGAGCTTCCGGTACGGTGGATGAGGGGCCAAGGAAGCGGCCTATGCGTGAAGCGCTAGGTTACCTGCGAAGGATCCTAGAGGGTGCTGACCATACGGTGCTCGGGCTCTGGGTTGCCTAGGATACCCACGCGTGCGTCGAGGAAGATATTGGAACAGAGTTGGAGTTGTTTTCTGAAATCGAGCATGGATCTGGTTGATTGACCTTGCTGGTCTTCAATGGATGAGTCCATGGCTCCTTATATGGATCTGTTGGTTGATCTTGCTGATCTTCAACGAGAGTCCATCTTGTTAAGTGATTATATTGCCAAGTATTATGGGTTAGGAACTATCGAAACGGCTCCTGAGCGTTCTAGTTGCCAATGATGCCATAGATACTCTGATGAAGGAATGATGGGAAATTAAGAATCAATTGGATAAATTGGAAGATGGTGATCAATGATACTATGGTTTTATTAAAGGATTGTTTTAAACTGGTTGAATCTGATTGAAAAAGGGTAATTTCATATTGGGTGTGTGAGTGGTGTGACTAGTTTTATTTTGCATGAACGTCCGGCTAGGGGGCCTTGGAACTCTTTTCCTTGGTACCCGGGACAAAACCTAACCAAATTTTTAATTGGATCCCATCACTACAGTGGTTGGGCGGTTGGCTAACCCATGGGATCGGATGGGGTTAGGCTGGACTGATGGATCCGTAAATCGAGACTCAAACTTTTGTTTTTACGATAGAAAAAAAATAAATCCCGGATAGTAACTGTTCTATGGATAGGAATCAACGGCTGTGCCTCTCGAATGGGGAAAAAAGCGTTGATCCCAATGATCCAAGTGCAAGTTTCTTCCTTGAACTGACTAAGTACCTTATAGATGTAACTGGATCATCTCGATCAGAAATGATCTTGACTACGTTAGAGTAAAAAGTTATCCTGGTGGAATCGCCCGTGCTTTCCGGTAAAGGAAGTTTTTCCGGGTTCGGTTTTGGAACAACCGACGGACTAGTCTCTTATCCGGATATCCGTGGGCGAGGCCCCGAGTGTGGGACCCCTGTCCCGCGCGAGGAGCGCTACTTCCGCTGCCAGTACCCCGAATCCGTTGCTCGGTGGGAACAGGGATCCTACACTTGCCCCTCTTGTAGAGTTGCCCCTCTATCAGCATATAGTTCACCGCTTCAAATTCAATAGCATGCTTTCGATATTTAGGAATTGTTCGATCAGTATGACCATGCTGAAGATAGTCCACAATATACTTACTCCAACTTGGTGTAGTTGAAATTTGGAATAATGTGACATTATGAATTGGTTGTTGAATTTGACATGAAGCACAGTTACGAACAAATTTTTCAGCATGTATGGTAGGCCACCATTGCCCATCCTGAGTTATACGTCGCACACAAGTAGTAGCTGATGCATGGATTCCACCAATATTCTCATGTGCCCATTCCAAGATCTCCTCATATTGGTCAGGGTTAGGTATAAGCCGCAACACTCTGAAAAGATGCAGGGGGGAAGAGAGCTTGAGCTCTTGCAAGCACACACTCACACACTCACAAAACCCTAATAGAGAACACACAAGGTGAGAGGCTGAAAATCTTCTTCTTCTCTACTCAACACTCAACACACCATATACAAGAATAAGAGTACACACAATATGAAAGGTACTCAACCAATACATACACGGGTTCTCTATAGTGTGAACCCGACTAAATGAGCTGGCGCTATAACTATGCCAGTCTCTAGAGTGGCTGTCACACAGCCTGTCATCCCACTGGCCGCATATCACCCAAGATCTCACCAACCATGCCAGTGGTGTAAGTGTGGGGCCTATCCCCCAGGCGGGTCATCAGTGTCCACCACCTCACTAGAGCTCGATATCTCAACACTCCCCCTCGAGCTCAACTCCATCTCATGTACACCAAGCGAAGCCCTGAATCTGCAGAGCTTCTCTGTACCCAATGCTTTGGTGAAGATGTCAGCTACCTGATCCTCTGTGCTGACATAGAGAAGGTCAAGGTCTCCTGCCAAGACCTTCTCTCTGACGAAGTGGTAGTGGATCTCTATGTGCTTCGTACGAGCATGAAAGACTGGGTTCCTGGCCAACTGTATACTGCTAATGTTGTCACAGAAAATGACAACTTGTCTATCCACTGATAGACCCAAATCTGCAAGTAGCTTTCTCAACCAAGCTACCTCACATGCTGCCATAGCAGCTCCTCTGTACTCGGCCTCTGTACTCGATAGAGCAACCGTAGGCTGCTTCTTGCTGCTCCAAGTCACAGCAGCACTCCCCAAAGAAAACATGAAGCCACTGGTAGATCTTCTGTCTGAGATACTACCAGCCCAATCAGCATCCGTGTACCCATGTACACATATCTCTGTCCCAGTCTCATAGAATAGTCCACAATGCAAAGTAGACCTCACATACCTCAGTATGCGTCTCACTGCATCTAAATGCGATTTTCGTGGAACCTGCATAAACTGACTCACCAACCCAACAGCATAGCTCAAATCTGGTCTGGTGATCGTCATGTAGATCAAACTTCCTACTATGCTCCTGTACATAGTAGGATCCTCCAAGATCTCTCCTGAATCTGCACTCAACTTGCCATTATGATCCAATGGCACAGAAATAGGCTTACAGCCTGTCATACCATACTTGGACAACATGTCCAGGCCATACTGTCTCTGCAGTAATCCAATACCATATGGTGACCTAATCACCTCAATGCCCAAGAAATACCTGAGCTCCCCGAGATCCTTCATCTCGAACTTCTGTCTAAGTAAGATCTTTACATCAAAGATCTCTGCATCATGGTCCCCCGTAATGATCAAGTCATCTACATAGATGACAACAAGCACAACCCCTCTATCACCATGTCTCACATACAATGAGAAATCTGCATTGGCTACATGAAAGCCAATAGTGACAAGATATTCAGAAATCTTGTCCGACCATGCTCTTGGTGCTTGCTTTAAGCCATACAAGGCTTTCTTCAACCTGCAAACATACTCGGGGTGACCCACATCCTCATATCCAGGTGGCTGCAGCATATACACCTCTTCTTGCAAATCCCCATGCAAGAATGCATTCTTTACATCCATCTGATGTAAAGACCATTTCTTTGACGCAGCCACTGCTATCACAACTCTCACCGTTGCCATCTTGGCAACTGGGCTGAAAGTTTCCTCATAATCAATCCCATATGTCTGCGCATATCCTTTGGCTACCAATCTGGCCTTGTACCTATTTATGCTTCCATCACTGTTATGTTTAACTTTGTACACCCACTTGCATCCAATGGCTTTCTTGCCTTCAGGCAATTGCACTAAATCCCAAGTTTCATTTCCATATAGTGCATCCATCTCCTCATCCATAGCTTTCTCCCAACACACATTTCCAACAGCCTCATCAATGCATGTGGGCTCTACAACCTGCACAACCTTTGCCATATATGCATAGTGATGTGCTACATAACCATCATATGTAAATCTCTGCACAGGGTTCTTCACTCTCCCTGATCTTCGCAGCTTTTCATTCATGGCTTCCATAGCCTTCTTTACACCAGGTGTTCTCATAGCTGGGATCCCAAGCTCCTCATCAAGGCTCATATCTGAGCCACTAGACTCTCCATCAACATGAGAATGCCCTGCAGAAATGTCAGGCATACCAAGGGGCTCAACCACTTTCTCTTTTCCTTTACGTGATGTAATAATCACATTTGCAGGGCTGGTATTATGACGCAGCCTGCCAACAGACCCACTAGATGAGGACTCTCCTGGTCCACTCAAAGACTGTGATTGCTGACCTGCATTCTGTGCAACCACACTTCCACTCACATCAGCCCCGACAGCTTCTTTTTCAGCAGCATACCAGCTGCTCATCTCATCAAAGACAACATCCCTGCTTACCCTCAGCTCACGTGTAGCAGGGTTATAACACCTGTATCCCTTTTGCTCAAGGGAGTATCCAATAAACACACATTTTTCAGCTTTCGGATCCAGCTTAGTTCTCAGCTCATCTGGCACATGCACATATGCAATGCATCCAAAGACTTTCAGATGAGACAAATCTGGTTTTCTGCCAGTAAACCTCTCCTCTGGAGTTACATCATGTATGGCTGCAGTTGGAGTCCTGTTCATGATATATATTGCTGTAGAAACAGCCTCAGCCCAATAGCAATGCGGCATATTCTTCTCTTCCATCAATGCTCGCGCAATCTCAGCAATGTGCCTGTTTTTCCGCTCAGCAACTCCATTTTGCTGCGGAGTGTATCTGCATGTGTACTGTCTCCGAATACCATTCTTCTTCAAATATTCAGAGAACTCATTGGAGAAGTACTCTCCCCCTCCATTTGACCTTAGGCACTTTACATATTTCCCTGTTTGCTTTTCAACCAAAAATCTGAAATTCTGAAAGTGAGTGAACACCTCACTCTTCTCCTTCATGAAATATACCCACACTTTCCTTGTGTGGTCATCAATGAAAGTGACATAGTACCTGCAGCCTCCCATAGAAACAGTCTTCGTAGGACCCCATACATTTGAATGCACAACATCTAGTGCATTTCTGCTCACATATCTGTTACGTGGAAACACATGCTTTGTTTGCTTCCCAAATTGGCATGCTTCACAGATGTTCTGCATACCTTCCACTTTAAATTTTAGCAGCCCTGTCACAATTCCTTTTGTCTGCATAGACTTCAATCTCTGCACATTTACATGTCCAATTCTTTTATGCCATATGTCTGTGTCTGCAACAACTCCTGAACCATTTGCAAACATCGCAGCACTCATTTCAGGCATGTCTACATCCAACGTAAACATTCTGCCCACTCTGTTGCCTTTTGCAACCAACCTGCACTTGTATGTCTTTAAAATCTTCAACATAACACCCATCAGGGTTAAACCTAACCTGCAACCCCTGCTCAATCATCTGGCCAACTGAAACCAGATTCTTTGTTATGTTCGGTACATGAAGTACATCTGCAAGGTACTTCACTTTGCCATCCTGCATAGATAATGGCACATCTCCAACGTGGGCAATTGGATGAGCAGTGTCATCCCCTGTTTCCACAAAACCTGGTCTTTCCGGGTTCTTCATCTCCTTGAACCACTCCCCATGACTCGTCATGTGGTTCGAAGCGCCTGAATCCACATACCATACATTATCTTTTTATGCTGCATCAACATTTTCAGACATGGCATTTACAACATGCTACATAACAAACAACCTTTCATTGTCCTCATTATTTCTGCTTGAGGATGCATAGTTGTTTTGCTGCACTTTTCCATTTTGCATGTCAACCTGCTTCTTATAACATTCTGACTGCACATGTCCTGGCTTACCACAATAGTAGCATTCACGTGCATCATTATATTGCCTTTGCCAATTTCCACGGCCTCTTTGACTCCCCCTACCTCTGAATTTGCCTCTTCCACCTGCGTGTTGTTGTTGTTGTTGATTCTGGGACTGTTGTTGTTGTTGCTGCTGCTGCTGCTGGCCATAATTCTGATTACCTATTCGGCCACCTCCTTGACTGCGTCCACGGCCTCCTCTACCTCGTCCTCTTCCTGAACTCGTGTAGAAGGCCTGTTGCTCTGAACTGTTTTTGCTTTGTGAAGACTGTTGGTCTTCACCCAAGTTCTTCTCTTCGATAATCAGCATAGACACCAAATCTGTAAAGTTGGGAATGTTTTCCCGAGTCTGAATAGACGTCTTAAACGCCTTGTATTGTGGCCCGAGACCACGTAGACAGACTTCCACCTTGTCATCATCATCTACTGACACACCAATAGATGCAAGGGATTCCACAATACCCTTTATCTTCAGCGCATAGTCATTCACAAACATGCTCTTTTTCTCCACAGTATGAAGTTCATTCTTCAACTGTATCTTACGTGCCTTGGTGTTTGTTTCATAAAGCTTTACCAAGGTGTCCCACGCCTCCTTGGGGGACTTGGCATCCTGAATGTGCCCAATCATGGTGTCCTGTATACTAATGGAAAGCCAATACATAACCTTCCTGGCTCCTTGGTTCCAGTCTTTAAACTCTTTCACATCTGCAGCAGTCGGATTTATATCCGGTATCTCCGGTGCCTCTTCATGCTCACCTTCTATGTAGTCCCAATAGCCTTTTCCCATCAAGAAATTTGTCAACCTGAACCTCCAAGCATGGAAGTTATTCTTATCCAGCTTCTCAGCCACAATCTGTGTTATGCCATCATTAGACATCTTGCCAAACACACAATTTTACCAGAAACTACACTCTGGTTTTTCTGCACAACTGCTGTATTATCCAGCTTCTCAGCCACAATCTGTGTTATGCCATCATTAGACATCTTGCCAAACACACAATTTTACCAGAAACTACACTCTGGTTTTTCTGCACAACTGCTGTATTTTCTACACAGCGGTACTGTAGTACTCTCAAATGTCACCAACAGTGACTTCAATGTGCATACATACACCCAATGGCAACTGTAGACCTCTTTGCAGCACCCACAGTGTCTGCACAGTCAATCTGTCCTCCTGCAGTTCTTAAAACAGAGTTCTGCAGAGAATCGATGACTTACCCGCAGTGCTCAAAATCGCCTGCTTTCTGAAAAACGGAGGTCCAGACGCGCCCGAAATGCGTTTTCGCCCCGAAAATTATAGTCCGAAGGACTGTATAGTTGCCCTATAGCTTCACTCCCGCGAAGAAAGCTCCTCAATCGGAGATCGTTTGCCAGTGCCTCCCGTAGAGCTCCCGACAAGGGTGTAGTCACCAACACAATAGGGAAGAGTAGTTGAAGCTCTTACCCTCGTACCGCTTCCTGTGGTTCTCTCGCTTGCAGCTCAGCCCTTAGCACGAACCAGGCTCTGATACCATGAAAAGATGCAGGGGGGAAGAGAGCTTGAGCTCTTGCAAGCACACACACACACACTCACAAAACCCTAATAGAGAACACACAAGGTGAGAGGCTGAAAAATCTTCTTCTTCTCTACTCAACACTCAACACACCATATACAAGAATAAGAGTACACACAATATGAAAGGTACTCAACCAATACATACACGGGTTCTCTATAGTGTGAACCCGACTAAATGAGCTGGCGCTATAACTATGCCAGTCTCTAGAGTGGCTGTCACATAGCCTGTCATCCCACTGGCCGCATATCACCCAAGATCTCACCAACCATGCCAGTGGTGTAAGTGTGGGGCCTATCCCCCAGGCGGGTCATCAGTGTCCACCGCCTCACTAGAGCTCGATATCTCAATACACTCCATCATTACCTTGACGATATAATCTCCCTGAGATGAACTTGAATGGTCACCATAGGTCCACATTAGGACCCGCTAGTTGTATCTGCCCACTTGTCAAAATTTTTAAGATGGGTTCAGACCATTTAGGAGCTGTCTCTACAAGGAAAAGTGTTGAATCTAACATATCATCATCCACACCCACGGGAGCTTCTCCAGAGGTGATTCGAGACAAATGATATGCCCTAAGATGAGTTGTTCCTTTTCGGACTGCCACTTCAAAATCAAACTCAAGAAGGATGACAAACCACCTCACAATCCTTCGAGTTGCACAAGGCTTATTCACCAAATATAGCAGTGCTTGATGGTCCACAAAAAAGGTAAATTTGTTTGCCAAAAGGTAATGGCGAAACTTTTTCACTGCATATATCATGGACAAACCTTCTCTTTCTGTTGTGGTATAATTCTTCTCAGCATTGTTCAACTGTCGACTAGCATATGAGATTGGGAAATCCTTATTATGTTCTCCCGATTGAGCCAAAATACATCCAATTTTAAAGTTTGAAGCATCAATACGGACATGAAAGATTTGGTTCCAATATGGTGCCCATAACATGGGTGCAAACACTAATGCTTGCTTCAACTTTTCAGGTGATCTTGAAGAGTGTACTGTGTGAAGTTGGGGGGAACATTGAGACCTTATTCTTGTCCACTTGAGTCATCACTAATTGAAGACCATGCGGTTTTGAGCTCTCTTTTGTAATCTTGCATCAGAGTTTTTCGTTCAACCTTTATCTTTGCACTTCCGACACTCTCTTTTGAATCTGTTTGAGACTTGAGTTTTTGTTTTGGTCTCTGTTTTTTTTACGATTTTTGCTAACAGTTTTTAGCTTTTCTCCTGGTTGGAATCCATCTGATCGTTTTACTCGGTCTTTGATACTATCTTGTGCTTGTACATAGTATAGATATCCATTCTTTCCTGAGAAGTGAGGTGGTGGTCGAGAGTGTTCATTCTTAAACTTCTCGTTTTCTTTTTGTATTCTCTCACGTCGTTCCCGCTCCTCTTGTTTTATGGATTCTCTTATGGCTCTTACAACATTTACGTTTGGGTCGGCTTCGAGGGATCTCTATTTGAACCTCCCTTCCTCTCAAGAGTAGGCATGCCTTTCCTAACTCTTCCTCAGGGATTATCACATCATCATCAAAATCAGAGTCCCATCCATCTTCCTTATCAGCATCATCAGCAGATTCGAGTGTTAAATCCTCCACCGAGACTTCCTCTACATGTAGTGCTATTGTGGATGCATCCCCATAGTACAAATCATCTAGAAGGTCACGTGGTTGTACCATTCGTATAGGAATAATGTCATATGTGCTCAGGGAAGGGTTGTGGAATGTATGCCTCATTTGATACACTTCGATTACCCTTAAGTCTCTCAGTGTTGAAATCCTTACGTGAGGCTCCACACATCCACAGATCTTCTCGCCCATTTGACAATGTAACTCTTGTGCCCTGAGATGAAGCAGAATCAAACTCATCTATTGGAGACCTTGTTACATCACGATATGAGTGATTCTTTAGGTTGACCCTTGTGATGACAGAATCATGTCAGAGGTACAAATAATTGTATCCCTAATCTTGAATCATTTGAAATTGTCGTATGAATGGTCTACCCAATATCACTTCATAGTTTGGATGCTTTCCAAAATCCACTACTGCTGCAAATGTGTGCTCATATTCAATCCCACATGTGGTGACCAATATGTTCTCTACTAGCAGCCCAATGGGATGTTCTAAGCTTCCATTTGCTAGTTGCAAGCGCATCCTTGTACTCCTAATAGCTGGTTTGCCCCACTTTTCCCAAATGGACCTTGTAACAATGCCCACTCCTGCACCACTATCAAGTATTGTAGTTGAAGCTACTTTTCGCACTTCTAGTGGGAGGGTAGCATTTCCCTGATCGTCCTCACGAAAGTTTCCTACTTTGTTGATAGGAACTGGCATAACATGCTTTGTCTCAGGGTGTAGTACATTGATGGTGACCCTTTTGTAGCAATACCTGCTCTGACAAACATGTGGCAATATCATTCCACAACCCTGGTCGAAGCTTTATCAAATCAAGCAAAGGTAAGGTACAAGCCACTGGTGCTGACAAAATAGCTTGCACGATACCCATATCCATCCCCTTTGTCAACCTTCTATGCATGGAGGGTATCCTCAAGGTTTGAGAACAGTTCTTATATTCTCCCAAATAAGATGGTTGGTAAGGTTTTCATTGTATGCATACTTCTAGGAGAAACAATTGTTTAATCTTCCTCCTGGATGCTTGGGCATCTAAAGTTGTTTTCTGTGCCCCTGGTAAAATTCACTTCAGAGAATGGAGGTGAAATAATAGAGGACATATTCTCATTAAATTTCTCATGAACTGCTGCCCACATCTCATTTTCCATGTCCTCGTTAGCATCAATAACTTCATCATTGCATGGGAAGGCAAGACTAGGTGCTGGCAGAATGCCTTCTTTTAATGGGGTGTCAATTGGTGCAGACTTCTCGCTATGAGCTTGTGAGATCAGCTCACTTTTCATTTCCCAACTTGATGACACTTCTGGTATGGTTTCTATTGTTGGCTTAAGAAAGGTGGGGCCCTGAGGGATAGGTGGAGGTGGGCCCTCAAGTATTGATTGAGCTTCCCTAAGGAGTTGCTGATGTACAGCTAGATTGATCTTCTCCTCACACGAGGGTTTGGGTATTCTTAAGGCTTCTTGGGTAGCTCAGATAAAGCTGCAATGCGACTTCTATGAGCATCAATGATGGCATCTAGAGTCTCGTTCACCTTATCCACAGAAACAGAACCCCTTGAACTATCCTCGGTTGTAATAGCCTCATCTTGTTTAGCACTAGGCCCAGGTTGAGGTTGATGGTCGTCATGCACTTCTTCGGATGGGGCCCATTAGTTTGGCTTCTACTTTCCTTTGCTGCCATTGACCTGAGGGGCCTGGAGTCCTAGGTTGGTAGCCGCCTAGCAACATCAAAGAATTTTGATCCCCTGGTTGAGGCTCCAGTGCTTGGCTTGGATATGCGGGACTTTCAAAGAGATTTTCCTTGGATGAATATGATGCATATTCCTCCTCCACATAGCTTGAGTTTACCAAGTCTCTACACATGTTTGAATTGTCGTAGTTAACAAACCTCACAGGAGCAATCCCAGGAGCAGGAGGTTGAGCTCCAAGTATAGGTCGTGCTTGCTCTTGTGCCATCGGTGGCTTACATTCAAAATTAGTATACTCTTGATGCATTTGTGGAGCCACTGCACCCCTTTGCTGCTCACGCTCTTGTCTCATTCTTGCAATGCGAGTACATTCCTGTGTAGTGTGGGTAAAATTCCAAGCACAGGCCTGGCACCGCTTCTTTGTGGGTTGGTTTGTGACTAGAGGAGAAAAGGTATTACATTCTTCGATTTTATGGTTACCGCCACATGCTCCACAAAGATGAGGACCTGTAGGTAGTACACTTCTCATTCGCTGCTGCTGTTGTTGTGGCTGTATGGGTGGGCGATAGGTTTGTCCCAATATCCTTAGTACTAGGTTAGCTATCTGGTTTGGATTTACTAGTGCACTAGACCCTGAACTTTGGTCATCACCCCACTGATCTCTAGGTTTCACCTCAGGGCCAGTACCATCTTGGAATTTGAAGTTATCTATGAAATCCATAGCATCATGGCAACACTCATTGAAATTTGTATGCTTCTTTGCATAGAGATGTGTGTGCAGTGTTGAATTTTTGAGTCCTTTTAAGAAGAGAGAAATTAATCAACTCTGGGTGGGCTTCTCATCTTTTGGGCAACGATTAATGTACTGCTTCATCCTATTTACACAGTCTCTAACACTCTCAGTCTTGCCTTGCTTGAAAAAGTAGATGTTTGCTACTATGTGTCATGCTAAATTCCCATCAAGAAAAAAGCAGCAATGAATCTCTCTTCCAAAACTCGTAAGAAGATTTGTCTGAAGCCTCTAGTGCCTGAAACCAAGCAAGGGCCTTTCCCTCAAGAGTGAACCCAAATCCTTCAATTTGTGTATGCTTGTCACTTGCTCAGCTCGAACTGCTTGCCTAAATGCTGCTACATGGTCATATGGATCTCGCGACCCTTCATACTTCTTTACCAGTTTCTGAAAAGTTGATGGCCTTACTCGTCTTGAATACTCATCATCAGGCCTACAGCCTCTCACTCTCAGTGGTTCCTCTCTTTGGTAAGATGGTCCATATGCATCCCAAATTGGTGTGGGTCCCCTATTACTTGCCTCACCAACTCTCTCCAAAGATCTTGTTACCCGCATTTCAGGAGGTGCATTTATGGGAGGCCGAGTTGGCTCCCCTACCCTCCGATTGTCATAGTGAGAGAAACGTTGTTGTGGTGTTATCTGTGGTCGCACTTTTGGTGTAGTATAATATCTTGGTGCTAGAGTTGGGCTACTTGCAGTGGTCCACTTTGATATTGAGGGTCCCTCTCTAGTGAACTCTCGTAGGGGAGGAGCAACACTTTCTCCAAGAAAGGCTGTCTCTCTTGGTTTAGCTATATTAGTTGAGAACACTTCCATGAATAATGGTTGTCCTCTCCACGTGAGCTCACGAATCTCCTTCCAATCTAAGGTTCGGTATTCATTGGCCCATTTATCAGCGATTCGGTTCTTGTATCCTGCAAGCTTCTTGACTACCACCACAAGTGCTAGAGGAAGATCTAGCTCTGGCAATCTAGTTGTGGCATATCCTTCGAAAAAGTCCTTATAGACCTCTTGAAGTGGGTCATCCTGAAAGACCTTTGTCACTGGAATTTGTCGTACAAACCCCCATTGGTTCTCAGGCCCCTGATCCATTTTGCTCTTGCCTTTCCTGTCCCTTTCCAAATTTAGATCTACAAAAAGTAAATCATCTATGGATGGCTTTGAGGATTGGGCATTGGATGGTCTAGGCATGTCCGGCTCAATGAGCCAATCATCTCTAGACTCCCTTGCTCCGGAAGGCTTTGATAAATCTAGGAACTCACTCTTAGAGAGCTCTCCTAATTTGTCTACATTCTCTAGATGATAGGTGACTTCGTAGTAGCGAACACCATCTCCACCCATGTACATGTTACCCTGGTCATTGACTAGAGGTGCTCTATCAAGCTCTGAGAAAAAGTCTGCAATCTTAACGAGATACCGTTGTTGTGGATCCCTAAAGATCTCAGCTCCTTGAGCATTCGTGTAGACATATTGAAGTCTCACATTGAGTGGTAACCCCATGATGTCGGCTTCAAATGGATTAAAAGATCTTGTGGGTGTCCTATTTGGGGCTAAGGGATGACTATTTGACGGCCCTAGATTGTCCATAGACAATGAGCTAGTTGTCCTGGAAAGGGTATCAGATTGGGATTCGAAAAAGGTTTCAGCCATATCTACGAAATTTTCTACCGATTGGGTTCCACTTTCCTGCGTAGGTACTCTAGAAGGCACCCTAGACCCTATGGCAGTGTCTATATGACACGTCCCGATGGCAAGTGCATAAGGCCAAATTTTAAGGTTGGTTTTTTTTTAAATTTATTATTTTTTTAAAAAAAATCCAAAAATTTTCAAGTTGGCTCAAACTTTACTAGAACCCAATTTGAACCCCCTCGAACACATTAGGCCAAAAAATTAGCGTATTTTTCAGGATTTAAAATCGCCTAAAATTTACCAGTTTCCCATACTGAACTCAGTATGGGAAAATGGTTCTCGGACCAAAATTTCGACGATGGGTGTTTTCTAACTCCTCTCCAAAAGTTAGAAAACCTCCCAATTTTTTTGCGCCAGAAAATGAAAAATTTTCCAGACCCTTTTTTTTGGGCACCCCTTTATTCGGTGCGGTGGCGGTCTTTATGGTGCGGTGTGTCAGTCTCTCCGCGCGGTGCGCTGTTCATGCACAGCCGCCTTCTTTTATTATATATATGTTTTCTTTTTTGAAGTGCGTACTCAATGCGTGTGCAGGGAACTCAATGCGTGTGCAGCTCTATGAGATTTGCAGTGAATTCAATGCGTGTGGCAGGGAACTCAATGCGTGTGCAGCTGTGAGATTTGCAGGGAATTCGAAATGTTCAATCTTCATGTGTGTGTACAGATTTCAGTTTCTCTACAGGTGCAGGTTTAACAGAGAACTAAAATGCACAAAATTAAAGATGCAAAAAACTAAGCTAAGAACAAAAAATAAAACGAACATGCAGAAACAGAAAATTGAAACTATAAAAATTAACCTCAGATAGCAAATATTATCCTCAAACAGAATGACAGAATTGCAAATCAGGCCTCTCTCTTTCGCACACAAATTGAAATTGGCAGGTTTAGCACCTACCTCCAATCCTTCCCGTGTGTTGAATCCTTGTCCTGACCTCAAGGGAGAGGCGTAGCTAGCCCATCGCACTCAAATTGCAAGACAATAAAGAGAATTTAACAAAAGATTAGTCTTAAATAAGTACCAAAATTAGTCCCAAAGCCTGC
>NC_141060.1:29674757-29734757 GCF_041138505.1 Cibotium barometz
ATTTTTTAAAAAAAAATTAATAATTCACTCACATCACGAACATGCCTAAACATTCAGGCTATTGGTGAGCGCAAACATGCCTACTCTTTCAGGCTATTTGCATGCACACATAATATTTTATACAAAAATGATAAAAAAAATCAAATAATAATAATAATGATTAAAAGAAACAAACAAACAAATAAACAACACAAATGGGCAAAGACCCACAAAAAGGCAAAGACCTACCAATGGGCAGTGACCCGTAAAAAGACCCAAAGAGGTCCGTCCTACAATGGACACTAATATAAGACCTGGGCAAACAAATAAGACCAAAATAATAATATAATAATAATAATAAAGCCCAAAGAGGCATCAACCCGTTGGAGTGTTGGCCACACCCACGAGGTATGATATTAAAACAAAATTATGGGTGATATAATCGACCACCCTGAGCGCCCAAAGTGGCATGAAACAACAACCCAAACAAGGAATTACGAATCCCCAAGAGGGAAACAACTATGCCCAAAGAGGCAATTGAGCCCATTGGAGTGTCTACAGCATCCATGAGGCCAAAATTATACATTATCTTCGACAAGCTGAAAACGAATAAGCCTCTGAGCGATGACAAATTAAACTTAATTGTACATACACACTTGTAAATAACATCATATCACATATATATTTTGATAATTCAACTCATACTCATATATTAATTTCCTTTTGACATGTATAAATGCAACTACATTTCATTCCCTTTATGTGCTTGAGGGGGAGAGCTCAATGGATGGTTCAAGCTCACAAAGAGAATCAAAAGTGTTGCGGCTATAAAGCATCACCGACATCATTATTTCCAATGGAGTACCTAAAGTTGTCTTCGTCATCATCAACATCGACATCAACACTCATATACTTTTTTAACCTTGTTCACCACATTCAATTGTTCACTCATGATGTAAACAAAATATATCATGTCTCATGCATTCACAATACATACATCACTAGACACATAGCATGCTCTCACTTACCCTTATGCGGACATTCGCATTAAAGGGGAGTGTTGGAATTAATGCTCGTGTCCACAATGAGTGTGAACGCCCATCACGAAGTGATACAAATGAATGGGTGCTTATACTCGTATATAAATGTAACCAACGTCAATCGATTAATCAATAACGATTCACAACTGTGAGCGCGTCTCTCTCCCTCTCGCTCTCGTGTATGCTGCAGCCATGGCAACACCAGAATGGCTGTAACCTCCCCCTCGATTTCCACAGAAAGAGAGATCAACGGAGCATGAGATCCTTATTATAAATAAATAGGTTGATGCAGGTAATACGAAAAAGAAGGTACTAAGCCGGAGTGAACGAGAGAGAGAGAGAGAGAGAGAGAGAGAGAGAGAGAGAGATCTTCAAGAACCCCAACACGCTTAAAGTTTGTCGAAGCGTGTTTGGGTTTCTGTGTACACGGATCGATTTGAAGCGTATTGGGGTTTATTGTCTGATTCCCGCCATCCAAGAGGTCCTTTTTGACGTTTTCCTGTGCCCTTGAGTTGCTCTTAGGTTGTGCTTGGGGTTGTCTTCTTGGTCACCTAGTTCTTCCATCTCATCGGTACAGGACTAGCTGGCTTACCCCTACGGTGTCTGCCTGTGCTAGCCTTAGTGCTTGTATCGGGCACTAAGGTTTCGGGTGACCTACTTGAACGGAGGTGAAGCACCTCCTCTCTCCCTTGGAGGTAGTCTTTCTGCTCTTATTCCTGCTCCTCTACTTGCGGGGTATATGATGGCAGGTGGTGCTGAAACGTCCATTGTTGGAATGTGAAATGCCCATTGTTTCCGCTGCTCATCAACATGCTAATCGCATCATTTCTCTATTCAAAGGCTTTTACAGCCCACCACCGTCTCCAAAAGGCGTCAGATGTTGAAGAATCCGGACAGGCTCCAAGGCGTCTCTCCAGGCACAAGGAGACGATACATCGTCATCTCTTCCTGAGGATGATCCCTCATCTGAAAAAATCAAGAGCATCCAATGAGATACAATACAAAAAGGCCGGCACATCGGTTTCCAAGGGTCTGACGCCGGCACCTGAAGCCCCTCAACGAGACAACTCTATCAAAGGTAATCCATGGTAACTCCCCGCAGGTGGCTGTTTATTTCGTAATCGCAACCCTTCTCCAGTGCTTAAATTTGAAGCCCAAAATGGGCTTCCCATGCAAATAATGACCTCTATTTTTGGCCAAACTTGCAAGTGCGAAGTCTAATCAATATATCAAAGCTTCAGTAGGAAGTATAAATCTAAGGTGTAAGGTTTCAAGGGGTATAAATCTTACCGTGTGTGCATGTGTGTAATTATATTAAAACCTTACTAATTGCCAATATGAAGTATAAATCTGAGGTATAAGGTTTCAACAAGCACTGTGGCACATGGGTTTCCAAGGGTCTGACACCTGCACTAGGTGTTAAGCCCCTCAAGGAGACAACTCTATCGAGGGTAATCCATGGCAACTCCCCGAAGGTGGTTGTTTATTTGGCGACCCTTCTCCATTGGTTAAATTTGAAGCCCAAAATGGGCTTCTCATGCTTCAAATAATGCCCTCTATTTTGGCCAACCTTGCAAGTGTGAAGTCTAATCAATATATCAAAGCTTCAATAAGAAGTATAAACCTGAGGTGTAAGGTTTCAAGGGGTATAAATCTCACCATGTGTGTGCATGTGATATGCTTTCGGAAGAAGTGTAGCCTTAATTTCGTTTTCTTTGTATTTTCAGTGTATTAGCTTGAAAATTTCGGAATACCCTTTCTCCCTATGCCAACATCATCAAGACATTTTTGTATATCAAGTGCTGACACTTGGCTTTTCTTTGTAAACTATTCTATGAATGTTCGTCATACTTTCTTATAATTCTTCTCCTTGAGCATCTGGCCCACCATCTTTGAAGATAAAAGCATGGAATATTGTTTGGCTATTGAATCCAATTCCATGTTTTCTTTATTCGGATGTAGAAGACACTTGAAATGAATTCGTCTTGTTATAAATTTACAAGTTATATGCACTAAATATTGTATCATAGAAATGTAGAAGTTTATTACCTTGCATCTTGCATTCTTTTCTTGACGACTCCACTATTTGGATTAAGTTGCTCTATGTTCCTGAGATTCCTTTTTCTTGCTCTCATGCCAATGCTTGTTGCTTTTACACGTGCACCCTTTAATTTCTTGTCAAGCTCCTGTATTGTTTTAGATTGAGACTCTATTTTGCACAAGAGTTTTGAACTTCTTTCTTGAAGAGAGGTGTACATTTGTTGCAAATGACTATACTCCAATTGTACTGCACAATTCAAGTTGTTTAGAACTCTTTTTGATTAGCTTAGTGCATTGCCATAGCCAAGCAGTCCTTGGTGACCATTGTTAACAGATCTAATCAATGAGGTTGGATTTGAGAATGAGGCTGTGCTTGAGGTTAGAGGATTATTTGGGTACATACATTCATCACACCATAGGTCTATATGCTTTGAGCCTGAAGATCTCATCTCTTGCATTAATTGAAAGCTAGTGCTGATTTCTTTTCTTCCAAGCTGTATATTCTTCTTTAAGTTCAATATGCATATGATATAGCTTCCTCTTCTCTCCCATATCAACATGGTGCAACTAAGTCACAATGTAGCACAATGATGATCTCGCAATAGCCTGAGTTCATGAGAAATACACTTAAATGTCTAAAATGGGAAGAAAAAGTCACTATAAGGAAAATCCTTCGCCAAAGAGGAAATAAACACGCTCAGAAAGTGCATTAATGAGAGCTCGTTTACCTATAGATACATATTGCGTCTTTATTCCTTCGATATTTATTATGCACCCATAGGATGATGGTATATTCTCTTTGTTCTTGAGCATTTAAGAAGGTCTGGACCACCGTGTTGATTATCTCTTTCTACAAAAATACACAAAAGGATCAAAAATCCTTCCTTTTTCTAATTTTTGGGCCACAAAAAATAGGGTGATGTGGATTATCTTACAGGGCCCCAAAATAAGTTTCGATTTTTCCTAATGACTACCTCTTAGAGGAGTCACAAATAGTATCTAGATATTTGTGTGTACTTTGACAACAGTGAATGTGATGTGGTCTAAATGGATGAGATGTGAGTGAATGTGATGTGATCTGAATGGATGAGATGTGAATGAATGTGATGTGATGAGATATGGATATGGGTAGATGCGAGTGGATGAGATCTGATAAGGATAAATTGAGGAAAGATATGATGAGATGAAAATGATGTGATTGGATGAGAATAGGAATACTTATGAAATGGTTGTGGAATTAAATAATGTTATTTGATGTGGAACACTGTGGAAAGACAAGAGTTCGTTATATAAATTGTATTTATGACCTGTTTTTAAATGACTGTTTTATGTCAAGAATGCTGGGAAAGCATTTTGACCGTCTTGTGAATGAGGTCGTGGAGACCTAATCTGATAAGTTACAACAACTGACGGAGAGTCAATGGAGGACGTCTCGCGTAGCAAGGTCGGCCAAGGTACGGTGGATGAGGGACCAAGGAAGTGGCCTATGAGTGAAGCGCTAGGTCACCTGCGAAGGATCCTAGAGGGTGCTGACATACGGTGCTCGAGCTCTGGGTCGCGAATGATACCCACGCGTGCATCGAGAAAGATATTGGAACAAGGAGTAAGAGTTGTTTTTTGAATTCGGGCATGGATCTGGTTGATTCACCTTGTTGGTCCTCAACGGATGAGTCCATGGCTGTTTCATATGGATCCATTGGTTGATCTTGCTGAACTTTAACCGAGATTCCATTTTGATATGTGAATATATTGCTGAGTACTGTGAGCTAGGAACCATCAAAAAGGCCCCTGAGTGGATAAGTGATGAGCATTCTAGTTGCCAATGATGCCATACGTACACCGATGAAGGAATGATTGGAAATTAGGATTCAATCGGAGATTTTGAGGATTATGATCAGTGATTCTATGATTTCATTAAATGATTATTTTAAAGACAGTTGAATCTATGAAAAAGGTAATTTCATATTGGGTGTGTAAGTGGTGGGACTAGTTTTAAGTTATCATGAATATCCAGCTAGGGGGCCTGGGAACTCTTTTTCTTGGTACCCGGAAAAAAACCCAATTAAATTCTTATCCCATCACTACAATGGTTGGGCGGTTGGCTAACCCACGGGACTGGATGCGGTTAGGCTGGACTGATGGATCCCTAAAATAAAACTCAATTCTGTTATGGTATGATAGATGAAGTAAATCACGGATAAAAAATTTGTTCTATGGAAAAGAATCAATGGCTGTGCCTCTCAATGAGAAAAAAAGCATTGGTCTCTATGATCCAAGTGCAATCTTTTCCTTGATCTAACTATGGGACTTACGGGTTTGGTCAGATCGGTTCAGTTAGTTAAGGCTTTTGACTACGTTAGAGTAAATTTTATCCTGGAGGAATCGCCGGTGCTTTCCAAGCAAGGAAAGTTTTTTCGGGTTCGGTTTTGAAAAAACCGAGGGATTAGTCTCTTGTCCGGATGTCCGTGGGCGAGGCCCCGAGTGAGAGACCCTGAAAAGATGCAGGGGGGAAGAGAGCTTGAGCTCTTGCAAGCACACACACACACTCACAAAACCCTAATAGAGAACACACAAGGTGAGAGGCTGAAAATCTTCTTCTTCTCTACTCAACACTCAACACACCATATACAAGAATAAGAGTACACAATAATATGAAAGGTACTCAACCAATACATACACGGGTTCTCTATAGTGTGAACCCGACTAAATGAGCTGGCGCTATAACTATGCCAGTCTCTAGAGTGGCTGTCACACAGCCTGTCATCCCACTGGCCGCATATCACCCAAGATCTCACCAACCATGCCAGTGGTGTAAGTGCGGGGCCTATCCCCCAGGCGGGTCATCAGTGTCCACCGCCTCACTAGAGCTCGATATCTCAACACTCCCCCTCGAGCTCAACTCCATCTCATGTACACCAAGCGAAGCCCTGAATCTGCGGAGCTTCTCTGTACCTAATGCTTTGGTGAAGATGTCAGCTACCTGATCCTCTGTGCTGACATAAACAAGGTCAAGGTCTCCTGCCAAGACCTTCTCTCTGACGAAGTGGTAGTGGACCTCTATGTGCTTCGTACGAGCATGAAAGACTGGGTTCCTGGCCAACTGTATACTGCTAATGTTGTCACAGAAAATGACAACCTGTCTATCCACTGATAGACCCAAATCTGCAAGTAGCTTTCTCAACCAAGCTACCTCACATGCTGCCATAGCAGCTCCTCTGTACTCGGCCTCTGTACTTGATAGAGCAACCGTAGGCTGCTTCTTGCTGCTCCAAGTCACAGCAGCACTCCCCAAAGAAAACATGAATCCACTGGTAGATCTTCTGTCTGAGATACTACCAGCCCAATCAGCATCTGTGTACCCATGTACACATATCTCTGTCCCAGTCTCATAGAATAGTCCACAATGCAAAGTAGACCTCACATACCTCAGTATGCGTCTCACAGCATCCAAATGCGGTTTCCGTGGAACCTGCATAAACTGACTCACCAACCCAACAGCATAGCTCAAATCTGGTCTGGTGATCGTCATGTAGATCAAACTTCCTACTATGCTCCTGTACATAGTAGGATCCTCCAAGATCTCTCCTGAGTCTGCACTCAACTTGCCATTCTGATCCAATGGCACAGAAATAGGCTTACAGCCTGTCATACCATACTTGGACAACATGTCCAAGCCATACTGTCTCTGCAGTAATCCAATACCATGTGGTGACCTAATCACCTCAATGCCCAAGAAATATCTGAGCTCTCCCAGATCCTTCATCTCGAACTTCTGTCTAAGCAAGATCTTTACATCAAAGATCTCTGCATCATGGTCCCCCGTAATGATCAAGTCATCTACATAGATGACAACAAGCACAACTCCTCTATCACCATGTCTCACATACAATGAGAAATCTGCATTGGCTACATGAAAGCCAATAGTGACAAGATATTCAGAAATCTTGTCAGACCATGCTCTTGGTGCTTGCTTTAAGCCATACAAGGCTTTCTTCAACCTGCAAACATGCTCGGGGTGACCCACATCCTCATAACCAGGTGGCTGCAACATATACACCTCTTCTTGCAAATCCCCATGCAAGAATGCATTCTTTACATCCATCTGATGTAAAGACCATTGCTTTGACGCAGCCACTGCTATCACAACTCTCACCGTTGCCATCTTGGCAACTGGGCTGAAAGTTTCCTCATAATCAATCCCATATGTCTGCGCATATCCTTTGGCTACCAATCTAGCCTTGTACCTGTTTATGCTTCCATCACTGTTATGTTTAACTTTGTACACCCACTTGCATCCAATGGCTTTCTTGCCTTCAGGCAATTGCACTAAGTCCCAAGTTTCATTTCCATATAGTGCATCCATCTCCTCATCCATAGCTTTCTCCCAACACACATTTCCAACAGCCTCATCAATGCATGTGGGCTCAACAACCTGCACAACCTTTGCCATATATGCATAGTGATGTGCCACATAACCATCATATGTAAATCTCTGCACAGGGTTCTTCACTCTCCCTGATCTTCGCAGCTTTTCATTCATGGCTTCCATAGCCTTCTTTACACCAGGTGTTCTCATAGCTGGGATCCCAAGCTCCTCATCAAGGCTCATATCTGAGCCACTAGACTCTCCTTCAACATGAGAATGCCCTGCAGAAATGTCAGGCATACCAAGGGGCTCAACCACTTTCTCCTTTCCTTTACGTGATGTACTAACCACATTTGCAGGGCTGGTATTATGACGCAGCCTGCCACTCCATGGTCTATCAGTAGACCCACTAGATGAGGACTCTCCTGGTCCACTCAAAGACTGTGATTGCTGACCTGCATTCTGTGCAACCACACTTCCACTCACATCAGCCCCAACAGCTTCTTTTTCAGCAGCATACCAACTGCTCATCTCATCAAAGACAACATCCCTGCTTACCCTCAACTCACGTGTAGCAGGGTTATAACACCTGTATCCCTTTTGCTCAAGGGAATATCCAATAAACACACATTTTTCAGCTTTCGGATCCAGCTTAGTTCTCAGCTCATCTGGCACATGCACATATGCAATGCATCCAAAGACTTTCAGATGAGACAAATCTGGTTTTCTGCCAGTAAACCTCTCCTCTGGAGTTACATCATGTATGGCTGCAGTTGGAGTCCTGTTCATGATGTATACTGCTGTAGAAACAGCCTCAGCCCAATAGCAATGCGGCATATTCTTCTCTTCCATCAATGCTCGCGCAATCTCAGCAATGTGCCTGTTTTTCCGCTCAGCAACTCCATTTTGCTGCGGAGTGTATCTGCATGTATACTGTCTCCGAATACCATTCTTCTTCAAATATTCAGAGAACTCATTGGAGAAGTACTCTCCCCCTCCATCTGACCTTAGGCACTTGACATATTTTCCTGTTTGCTTTTCAACCAAAAACCTGAAATTCTGAAAGTGAGTGAATACCTCACTCTTCTCCTTCATGAAATATACCCACACTTTCCTTGTGTGGTCATCAATGAAAGTGACATAGTACCTGCAGCCTCCCATAGAAACGGTCTTAGTAGGACCCCATACATCTGAATGCACAACATCTAGTGCATTTCTGCTCACATATCTGTTACGTGGAAACACATGCTTTGTTTGCTTCCCAAATTGGCATGCTTCACATATTTTCTGCATACCTTCCACTTTAAATTTTGGCAGCCCTGTCACAATTCCTTTTGTTTGCATAGACTTCAATCTCTGCACATTCACATGACCAATCCTTTTATGCCATATGTCTGTGTCTGCAACAACTCCTGAACCATTCGCAAACATTGCAGCACTCATTTCAGGCATGTCTACATCCAACGTAAACATTCTGCCCACTCTGTTGCCTTTTGCAACCAACCTGCACTTGTCTTTGAAATCTTCAACATAACACCCATCAGGGTTAAACCGAACCTGCAAACCCTGCTCAATCATCTGGCCAACTGAAACCAGATTCTTTGTTATGTTCGGTACATGAAGTACATCTGCAAGGTACTTCACTTTGCCATCCTGCATAGATAATGGCACATCTCCAACGTGGGCAATTGGATGAGCAGTGTCATCCCCTGTTTCCACAAAACCTGGTCTTTCCAAGTTCTTCATCTCCTTGAACCACTCCCCATGACTCGTCATGTGGTTCGAAGCGCCTGAATCCACATACCATACATTATCCTTTTGTGCTGCATCAACATTTTCAGACATGGCATTTACAACATGCTGCATAACGAACAACCTTTCATTGTCCTCATTATTTCTGCTTGAGGATGCATAGTTGTTTTGCTGTACTTTTCCATTTTGCATGTCAGCCTGCTTCTTATAACATTCTGACTGCACATGTCCTGGCTTACCACAATAGTAGCATTCACGTGCATCATTATATTGCCTTTGCCAATTTCCACGGCCTCTTTGACTCCCCCTGCCTCTGAATTTGCCTCTTCCACCTGCGTGTTGTTGTTGTTGTTGTTGATTCTGGGACTGTTGTTGCTGTTGCTGCTGCTGCTGCTGACCATAATTCTGATTACCTGTTCGGCCACCTCCTTGACCGCGTCCACGGCCTCCTCTACCTCGTCCTCTTCCTGAACTCGTGTAGAAGGCCTGTTGCTCTGAACTGTTCTTGCTTTGTGAAGACTGTTGGTCTTCACCCAAGCTCTTCTCTTCGATAATCAGCATAGACACCAAATCTGTAAAGTTGGGAATGTTTTCCCGAGTCTGAATAGACGTCTTAAACGCCTTGTATTGTGGCCCGAGACCACGTAAACAGACTTCCACCTTGTCATCATCATCTACTGACACACCAATAGATGCAAGGGATTCCACAATGCCCTTTATCTTCAGCGCATAGTCATTCACAGACATGCTCTTTTTCTCCACAGTATGAAGTTCATTCTTCAACTGTATCTTACGTGCCTTGGTATTTGTTTCATAAAGCTTTACCAAGGTGTCCCACGCCTCCTTGGGGGACTTGGCATCCTGAATATGCCCAATCATGGTGTCCTGTATACTAATGGAAAGCCAATACATAACCTTCCTGGCTCCTTGGTTCCAGTCTTTAAACTCTTTCACATCTGCAGCAGTCGGATTTATATCCGGTATCTCTGGTGCCTCTTCATGCTCACCTTCAATGTAGTCCCAATAGCCTTTTCCCATCAGGAAATTCGTCAACCTGAACCTCCAAGCATGGAAGTTATTCTTATCCAGCTTCTCAGCCACAATCTGAGTTATCCCATCATTTGACATCTTGCCAAACACAACTTTACCAGAAACTGCACTCTGGTTTTTCTGCACAAATGCTGTATTTTCTGCACAGCGGTACTGCAGTACTCTCAAATGTCACAACCAGTGACTTCAATGCACATACATACACCCAATGGCAACTGTAGACCTCTTTGCAGCACCCACAGTGTCTGCACAGTTAATCTGTCTTCCTGCAGTTCTTAAAACAGAGTTCTGTAGAGAATCGATGACTTACCCGCAGTGCTTGAAATCGCCTGCTTTCTGAAAAACGGAGGTCCAGACGCGCCCGAAACGCTTTGACGCAGCCACTGCTATCACAACTCTCACCGTTGCCATCTTGGCAACTGGGCTGAAAGTTTCCTCATAATCAATCCCATATGTCTGCGCATATCCTTTGGCTACCAATCTAGCCTTGTACCTGTTTATGCTTCCATCACTGTTATGTTTAACTTTGTACACCCACTTGCATCCAATGGCTTTCTTGCCTTCAGGCAATTGCACTAAGTCCCAAGTTTCATTTCCATATAGTGCATCCATCTCCTCATCCATAGCTTTCTCCCAACACACATTTCCAACAGCCTCATCAATGCATGTGGGCTCAACAACCTGCACAACCTTTGCCATATATGCATAGTGATGTGCCACATAACCATCATATGTAAATCTCTGCACAGGGTTCTTCACTCTCCCTGATCTTCGCAGCTTTTCATTCATGGCTTCCATAGCCTTCTTTACACCAGGTGTTCTCATAGCTGGGATCCCAAGCTCCTCATCAAGGCTCATATCTGAGCCACTAGACTCTCCTTCAACATGAGAATGCCCTGCAGAAATGTCAGGCATACCAAGGGGCTCAACCACTTTCTCCTTTCCTTTACGTGATGTACTAACCACATTTGCAGGGCTGGTATTATGACGCAGCCTGCCACTCCATGGTCTATCAGTAGACCCACTAGATGAGGACTCTCCTGGTCCACTCAAAGACTGTGATTGCTGACCTGCATTCTGTGCAACCACACTTCCACTCACATCAGCCCCAATAGCTTCTTTTTCAGCAGCATACCAACTGCTCATCTCATCAAAGACAACATCCCTGCTTACCCTCAACTCACGTGTAGCAGGGTTATAACACCTGTATCCCTTTTGCTCAAGGGAATATCCAATAAACACACATTTTTCAGCTTTCGGATCCAGCTTAGTTCTCAGCTCATCTGGCACATGCACATATGCAATGCATCCAAAGACTTTCAGATGAGACAAATCTGGTTTTCTGCCAGTAAACCTCTCCTCTGGAGTTACATCATGTATGGCTGCAGTTGGAGTCCTGTTCATGATGTATACTGCTGTAGAAACAGCCTCAGCCCAATAGCAATGCGGCATATTCTTCTCTTCCATCAATGCTCGCGCAATCTCAGCAATGTGCCTGTTTTTCCGCTCAGCAACTCCATTTTGCTGCGGAGTGTATCTGCATGTATACTGTCTCCGAATACCATTCTTCTTCAAATATTCAGAGAACTCATTGGAGAAGTACTCTCCCCCTCCATCTGACCTTAGGCACTTGACATATTTTCCTGTTTGCTTTTCAACCAAAAACCTGAAATTCTGAAAGTGAGTGAATACCTCACTCTTCTCCTTCATGAAATATACCCACACTTTCCTTGTGTGGTCATCAATGAAAGTGACATAGTACCTGCAGCCTCCCATAGAAACGGTCTTAGTAGGACCCCATACATCTGAATGCACAACATCTAGTGCATTTCTGCTCACATATCTGTTACGTGGAAACACATGCTTTGTTTGCTTCCCAAATTGGCATGCTTCACATATTTTCTGCATACCTTCCACTTTAAATTTTGGCAGCCCTGTCACAATTCCTTTTGTTTGCATAGACTTCAATCTCTGCACATTCACATGACCAATCCTTTTATGCCATATGTCTGTGTCTGCAACAACTCCTGAACCATTCGCAAACATTGCAGCACTCATTTCAGGCATGTCTACATCCAACGTAAACATTCTGCCCACTCTGTTGCCTTTTGCAACCAACCTGCACTTGTCTTTGAAATCTTCAACATAACACCCATCAGGGTTAAACCGAACCTGCAAACCCTGCTCAATCATCTGGCCAACTGAAACCAGATTCTTTGTTATGTTCGGTACATGAAGTACATCTGCAAGGTACTTCACTTTGCCATCCTGCATAGATAATGGCACATCTCCAACGTGGGCAATTGGATGAGCAGTGTCATCCCCTGTTTCCACAAAACCTGGTCTTTCCAAGTTCTTCATCTCCTTGAACCACTCCCCATGACTCGTCATGTGGTTCGAAGCGCCTGAATCCACATACCATACATTATCCTTTTGTGCTGCATCAACATTTTCAGACATGGCATTTACAACATGCTGCATAACGAACAACCTTTCATTGTCCTCATTATTTCTGCTTGAGGATGCATAGTTGTTTTGCTGTACTTTTCCATTTTGCATGTCAGCCTGCTTCTTATAACATTCTGACTGCACATGTCCTGGCTTACCACAATAGTAGCATTCACGTGCATCATTATATTGCCTTTGCCAATTTCCACGGCCTCTTTGACTCCCCCTGCCTCTGAATTTGCCTCTTCCACCTGCGTGTTGTTGTTGTTGTTGTTGATTCTGGGACTGTTGTTGCTGTTGCTGCTGCTGCTGCTGACCATAATTCTGATTACCTGTTCGGCCACCTCCTTGACCGCGTCCACGGCCTCCTCTACCTCGTCCTCTTCCTGAACTCGTGTAGAAGGCCTGTTGCTCTGAACTGTTCTTGCTTTGTGAAGACTGTTGGTCTTCACCCAAGCTCTTCTCTTCGATAATCAGCATAGACACCAAATCTGTAAAGTTGGGAATGTTTTCCCGAGTCTGAATAGACGTCTTAAACGCCTTGTATTGTGGCCCGAGACCACGTAAACAGACTTCCACCTTGTCATCATCATCTACTGACACACCAATAGATGCAAGGGATTCCACAATGCCCTTTATCTTCAGCGCATAGTCATTCACAGACATGCTCTTTTTCTCCACAGTATGAAGTTCATTCTTCAACTGTATCTTACGTGCCTTGGTATTTGTTTCATAAAGCTTTACCAAGGTGTCCCACGCCTCCTTGGGGGACTTGGCATCCTGAATATGCCCAATCATGGTGTCCTGTATACTAATGGAAAGCCAATACATAACCTTCCTGGCTCCTTGGTTCCAGTCTTTAAACTCTTTCACATCTGCAGCAGTCGGATTTATATCCGGTATCTCTGGTGCCTCTTCATGCTCACCTTCAATGTAGTCCCAATAGCCTTTTCCCATCAGGAAATTCGTCAACCTGAACCTCCAAGCATGGAAGTTATTCTTATCCAGCTTCTCAGCCACAATCTGAGTTATCCCATCATTTGACATCTTGCCAAACACAACTTTACCAGAAACTGCACTCTGGTTTTTCTGCACAAATGCTGTATTTTCTGCACAGCGGTACTGCAGTACTCTCAAATGTCACAACCAGTGACATCAATGCACATACATACACCCAATGGCAACTGTAGACCTCTTTGCAGCACCCACAGTGTCTGCACAGTCAATCTGTCTTCCTGCAGTTCTTAAAACAGAGTTCTGTAGAGAATCGATGACTTACCCGCAGTGCTTGAAATCGCCTGCTTTCTGAAAAACGGAGGTCCAGACGCGCCCGAAACGCGTTTTCGGCCCTATAGGACTGTATAGTTGCCCTATAGCTTCACTCCCGCGAAGAAAGCTCCTCAATCGGAGATCGTTTGCTGGTGCCTCCCGTAGAGCTCCCGACAAGGGTGTAGTCACCAACACAATAGGGAAGAGTAGTTGAAGCTCTTACCCTCGTACCGCTTCTTGTGGTTCTCTTGCTTGCAGCTCAGCCCTTAGCACGAACCAGGCTCTGATACCATGAAAAGATGCAGGGGGGAAGAGAGCTTGAGCTCTTGCAAGCACACACACACTCACAAAACCCTAATAGAGAACACACAAGGTGAGAGGCTGAAAATCTTCTTCTTCTCTACTCAACACTCAACACACCATATACAAGAATAAGAGTACACAATAATATGAAAGGTACTCAACCAATACATACACGGGTTCTCTATAGTGTGAACCCGACTAAATGAGCTGGCGCTATAACTATGCCAGTCTCTAGAGTGGCTGTCACACAGCCTGTCATCCCACTGGCCGCATATCACCCAAGATCTCACCAACCATGCCAGTGGTGTAAGTGCGGGGCCTATCCCCCAGGCGGGTCATCAGTATCCACCGCCTCACTAGAGCTCGATATCTCAACAGACCCTGCCCCATACAAGAAGTGCTACTTCCACTGCTAGCACCCTTGAATTCATTGCACGGTGGGGACAGGGATCTTTCAAAAGAGAGAAAAGAGAAGGGAAATACTCACAAGAGAGCTTTCATGGAAAGCTTGTTTGTATAGGAGATGAATCAAAAGAGAAGACGTAGCTTACTTAAGCTTGATGAGAATAGGTTAGGAGAGGTAAAAGTGATAGATTAGACATGAACCTACAAAAAAATCCAAGATATCAAGGTTAGGAAATTCAAATGATGAAATCGACGCAGTGGCAAAAGAATCAAGATTACTTTTTCTAGGCCATGCTGCTAAGGAACATTTTATTTTTTACAACGTAGCAACATTGTTTTGTTGTTAAAAACACTATTAAGCTACAAAAAATGTTTTTTTGAGCAACATAAAAATGTTGTTAATAGCATTGGTGAGTAGCGAAAAAGCATTGTCAGTAATTCTTTTCACTACTCAGTAACATTAAAAGCCCCGACACTCCACCTTCCAAAACGTTACTAAATTTTTTTGATGTGCCCTCAATGTGTTGTAGTGTGTAGCCCAACAATAGAAGATTATGATTATGGGTATAGAGACTTCTATTTGCAAGTGTGGGCTTGGATGCATACGCGAGGTGTGTGTTTGAACGAGTCCATTTTGGGGACTCAAGCTGATAAGGTAAGTAACACATAAGCCCTTCTCTTATCTGTATGTTGTCTTTTGTTATTTTATA
This sequence comes from Cibotium barometz, assembly GCF_041138505.1. NCBI lineage: Eukaryota > Viridiplantae > Streptophyta > Polypodiopsida > Cyatheales > Cibotiaceae > Cibotium > Cibotium barometz. The sequence goes on from NC_141060.1 coordinate 29,690,120, forward strand.
CTTACCTTACTCTTGTTTGCATGTATGAAGGATAAAGAGGAAGAGGAAGAGGAAGACCTAGACTATGAACATGAAGTGGGTAAATCCAGTGACGATGAAGACGCACACAAAGACGAGCCGCAAGAATATGATAAAGATTTTGATTAGCCATACCTTCCTTGCTTTTTTGGTATATGGACAAAGGCCTTACCAATCGAGTAATATAAAATATATTTTATTCACTTGCATTCTTCCTAGTTTTAATTTCTTTTTCACGTTTTACTATCTGTATAAAAAAAAGAGCTAGGTTAGACTGGGGAGTCCTGTGAATGACTCCCAAGTCTGCCACATCTTTTTTTCTCATGCAATGGGATCGCTGCTCAGCACAAACATTTTGCTACTATTTTTGTTGCGATCTCGTTTTGTAACAAAAGTAGCAGAGTGTCTAAAAGCGAAATAGGCTAGACATCTCCGTGCCCTTGTTATAAAAACACTGCTATTTTTGCTTCTACTACATCCTCATTTTGTTGTAGTGTGTGTGTCCCTTTCCACACACTTATAATTTTTTGTCTCACGATCGAAATTTGTTCAGGCGAGATATAGCGATCTCTCCCATGTTTTTAGTCAGAGTTTCCCCAAGCAAGCCGAAACCACCTAAAACTAGGTTTTCTCGATCCCCTCTCACCTGAATGATGTTTGATGGTGGCCAAACTTGTAAGTGTGTGGGAAAGGATACCCCTTCCCACACACAAAGTTTAGCCATTATCGAAAATCGTTCAGGCGAGACATGGCACGTCCCCCTAAGTTTTCTATGTGAGTTTCCCCTAAGAGGGTTCAAACAAACTAAAAGTGGGTTTGCTCGACCTTGTTTGGCCCAAATGACATCCGATGGGTGGGGGCAAAGTTTTCATGTGTTTGGGAGGTAAACCTTCCCACACACTTGCAAAGTTTGCGCACACCTGGACATATTGTTCAAGTTAAATATGGTACTCCCTCCCACCCTTTTTTTGCAAGGTTCCCCGAAAGGGCCAAACCACCAAAAACTAGGTTTTTTTGGCCCCTTCTCCTGAACGATGTTTAGTGGGGCCGAAATTTGCAAGTATGTGGGGTACCCTTTCCCACATAATCACAAAGTTTGGTCACCATCGGCTATCGTTTGGGCCAAATATGGCACTTCATCCCATGTATACTATGCACGTTTTCTCAAGAGGTGGCGTAAACTACCTAAAAATGGGTTTTCTCGACCCGTCTCGCCAAAATGATGTTTGATGGTGGCCAAACTCTACAAGTGTGTGAGGGGTACCCTTTTTCACACACTTATAAAGTTCACCTTACCATCGAATGTTGTTCAAGCTAGATATGATGCTCCCTCCCATGTTTTCTATGCGAATTTCCCCAATATGATATGGTGTCTCTCTCGTATTATAAACAACAAGATAGCAAAGTGCAATGAAGAAAATATATAAATCATCAACACAAAAAATTTTCAATGAAACATATCCCATAAACATAAATATCAACTAAGTACATCATAGTGTGAACTAGCCCCCAGCTAGTTCACACTATAAACTAGCCCCCCCAGCTAGTGTGGGTTTAGTCTCTGGAAATAGATCTAAGTATAATGTGAACTAGCCTAGCTAGTCTAAGTTTAGTCACTATTGATAGGGACCTAATTTATATCATACTCCCAAAAAGATCTAAGTATAATGTGACCTAACCTTGCTAGTCTAAGTCTAGTCACTATTGATAGGGACCAAATTTATATCATCCTCTCAAATAGGTGGTCGATCTGCACATTGACAAGGTTTTTTCTGAGAAGGCTACTATGACAACTTTGTAAGGATTGTTGAATCTCTGGTGGTAGTAAATCTTAAAGGCATGATCATGGGTAGGTGGTGGTCTACTAGGGAGCTCCATAGTCCTATAATCTAAAACAACTTGCTCTCTCTCTCTCTCTCTCTCTCTCTCTCTCTATATATATATATATATATATATATATATATATATCTTAGCAAGACGTGTATCTGTAAGAATTTATGTCAAAAAACTCTATTTGAGACCATGGGAACCAAGTTGACCCCTAGTATCGCATATCATCCCGAGAATAATGGTCAAATGGAAAGGGACCTAAGTGGGTGGAGTCTCATTTGAGATACTATTACCATACTTGTTGGGATGACTGGCTACCTCTTGCTGAATTTGCTTACAATAGTACTCACCATTTGAGGCATTGTATGGGTATAAGATTAATATACCAATGGTGGTAATCAAGCAAGAGTGTATTCATCTACAAGCAAGAGTGTATTCATCCACAAACAAAGGAAGAGGCATAAAGGATGCAAGCAATACTTCAACAATGCAAGGCTAACACCAAGAGGTCACAAGGAAGGATGAAGCACTATGAAGATGCTCATAGAAGACCATTGGAGTTCAAAGAAGGGGATTATGTGCACATCGTGAATGATCGCAAGCGTGGAGTGCTTATGGCGCTATAGATGGAGAAGGATGCTCACGTGGGGGCGTAGACCCATCTGTGCCTCCACTACTCGAGCATTGTACTCGAGCATTCTGGCGGCTCTTTGTGGGGTTTTTATAGGTGAACTAGGGTTAGCGGTGGTGGTGCCGAAGTGCCCGCCCTCTCCCAAAATATTGTTGTGCCATCGCTCTTTGCTCGGGCATGGCTTGTGCTGCTAAAAAACCCAAGAACTAGTCAGGCGACATGGCATATGGAGAGAAGGATGGAGAGTAAGCCGGTGTCTCATCTGGAGTGCGAGACATGTTTCTACACACACATATCAAAGCCCACATGGACACTTTAATAAGAGCATACACATTAATTATCCCTCAACATTCATTATGCATAAAGCTATGCATGAGGCTATGCATAAAGCTTATACATAAAGATTATGCATGAGGCCTTATGCATAAAGCTATGCACATGAGGCTTATGCATAAAGCATGAATGAGCATTATGCATGATGCTTATGCGCAAATCTACAAAATAAATCCCTAGCACCCAAGGGTGCAATAATAATAGAGGAAAGAGAGGAAAGATAGAAAAGCACTTACCTCTTTTTCGTGATGTTGAAAGAGAGGATTAGAGGACCTACAAAACCAACAAAAGGGTGAGGAAAGGATTAGTAATGCATACATACAAAAGCTTATGCATTAGGCTTATGCAAGACACACTATCCTAAACTAAACCGTATCTCGGCACTATGCATTAACCATACTACAAGCTAAATACAATGGTGAATCAATAAGTGATGAGGAGGAGGAGCTTGCATATAGTTGTGATTTTCATGTATGTGAGTTAGAGATATCTACGCATTGTCTTTTATGTTGTGCTTTCGTGAATTTTTACAATAAAATTACTTATTTATTGTGCTTGCAAGTTTGTAAGTTTGGGGCAATTTGGTCACGCGGACATCACTTTCGAGTAGAAAGAATAGATAAAAAGAGAACAACATTTGATTGTTGTGTGAAGGCTAATTTCATGCAAGAAAGTCATTCAAGTGCAAGTGATGGAAATACTGAAGTAGGCATGCTAGATTATTGTGGAACAATCCAAGATATTATCAAGGTTGGATTCAGAAAATTTGATATGTCCATTTTTTATGTGAAATGGTTCAAGTTGGTAATTCAAGTGGCGCAAGTAAGTGTACGCAAAGACAAGTGTGGATTTCTTCACGTAGACCGCACAAAGATATGGACTGAACAAAGAGACACATTTATGCTACCAGAGCACTATGATCAAGTCATCTTTGTGAAAGACCCGACACATCATAAATGGTTGTTTCTGATCCAAATAAATCCACATGGAAAACAAATATTTGAAGAGGTGAAAATAGCAGTTGACTGTTTACCAGATGCTGAGGAACTCCCCCTAGATCATGTGATCGTTGTGCATACACCACTAGCACCTATTGAACAACAAGAAGAACCAAAAAAAGACATACTAGTTGAGGAAGTAGGTGAGGCTCACATGGGATTAGGATCAGATGAAGGTGTACTCATTGAGCAAATACATTTTGAACGAGAAACAGACACTAGATATAATCTAGAAGAAGAAGAGATTCAAGTTGAGTATGATCATGATGCATCGACAGCTCTCATGCTAGAGCTAGAAGAGGATGACGACATGGATGAATTACCTTCTAATACTACAAGACAACTGGTTCCACCAATTGACAACAAATGATGGAGTATTTCTAGAAATAGATTTATTTGGAGCCATGGATCTCGCTGAGGATGAGCAAGTTGATGCTGAACTTTAATTTCATTGTAAAATAGAGCACTTTAATTTCATTGTAAAATAGAGCACTTTCTTAATTGCACCTTAGTGATGATGATGAGGAGGAGGAACTAGCATTTTTTCTCCTTCAAAGAGTGTGATAGAAGTTATACCCTACTCTCTCCCTTGGCTCCCCCCTCTCTCTCTTTATCTATCTCTTTCTCTCTGATCATCTCTCTCTCTTTATCTATCTCTTTCTCTCCTCTCTCTCTCTCTCTCTCTCTCTCTCTCTCTCTCTCTCTCTATCTATCTCTTTCTCTCTGATCATCTCTCTCTCTCTCTCTCTCTCTCTCTCTCTCTCTCTCTCTCTCATAGACACATATGCTTGCAAAGAAGTAGAAAGAGAAGACTAAAACACACCCTTGAGGATGGGAACTAGAAAATATTATATATAAATTTATTTTTTTTAAAAAGAAAAATTTCAAATGTTATTTCGACGCTTATTTTGACGCTTATTCCGATGACTTTTTCACACATATTTCGACTGTTATTTTGATGCACTTTTCAACGCATATTTTGATGCCTATTTTGACGCACATATCAACGAGCGCGACCAGGCGTGGAAACTAAGCGTCAAAGAACAATGATTCTCTTGTAGTGTTCATATGCATCTTCGTGAAGATCTCCATGCTGCATGACGTACTGGTCCTGTGCCAGCTTTCCACTTTAGTGATCTTCTTTGTTTGGCATTATTTCGTGGTGCCCTTGCTAGATTACTCACACGTGCCCTTTCCATGGATAATTTTTGCCTAAAAGTGTATCTGTAAAACCAGTTAAACATCTCCTTGAGGTAATTTGTACGAGTCTTCCCTCCTCCATGCCGAGTGTTTTCAAAATATACTCCTCTAGCTTGATAGTGATATTTCTTCATTCCTTGTGTGCTCCACATGTCCAGAGAACCATACTCATTCATGAAGTATGCACCATGAGCATAAAGAATGTGCTGCACCAAAATTAAGACAGAATCAGTATATATCCATGAGCATAAAGAATGTGCTGCACCAAAATTAAGACAGAGTCAGTAGATATCCATGCTCGTTTCTTAATATGCAGTAGGAAGGAGCAAATGTGTTTACCATGTAGTGTGTAATGTTGGTTTCACCGCATGTGTATCAACCATGGACTTCGTAAAATTAGAAAGCTCGTCTTGAAATTTTTGTCGCTCCTATGTGGTTTTCTTGCTTTTGGTCAAAAGTTTCACCATTTTATTGAAGTTTGACCAAACCTTCTCACGTAGATTTACAAGGCTTGAATTGGTGCAGTCAAATGTACATTTGCATAAATCCTTCCACAAGTTCCAAGGCTTGGTTGAGTCCTTTGCATTTTTTGACTTCTCCAGAAAATGTCTTGCTTTATTTCCACTCATGGACACTTGTTGTGCAACCTCATGATTCATGCCAGACGTCTTTTTGTTAACAGTACTTTGCACATTGCCACCATGGCACCCAATTGAGTTGAGTAGTTGCTCTACTTTATGAAGAGCTTCTTATCGTTCTTTGCCTTGCATGGTAAATGTATAATCTATGTGACACTTGAGCAAATGGTCAAACACACGCATGAATGCATGTAGTGTATAGAAGTGGACATTCTTCAGCTCAAATGGAATTATAGGATTCCATTATAGGTCTCTCAAATGCCTGTTTGGCACAGCTAGCATGTTGGTAGACAAGACACCTCCAACCCAATTGCTAGCATCATTATCCACGGGGTCATGCTCAATATCTTGATTCTCAAGCATCCTCTTCTTTATCGACTTTTGTTTGTTTTCCCTCACCATTCTCATGCACCACGGATAAGGATTTGGGGTGTTAGCATCTTCTCGACACCCAAACAAGCACTTTATTGTCTTCAAGTCACCCCCAAATGCCAATCTACTGTATAAGTACCCTTGCCTTCTACCTCAAGTTTTTCTCCCTGAATCTATGCTTTGATGACAGTGGTAATCCAGGGTACCCTATCAAACATCCAAGCGAGAACTTCATGTGTCTCTTTTGGTACTTCAAATGCCCCAAGCCACCATATCTCTTTCTCAGATTGGACACTATATGAGGGAAAGTCTAGCTTGCAAATCCTCTTTCTATCAGGAGTTTGGTTGATCGCAGTATTCCCCTCAAATGTGTCTTCACTAAGAAAAGACAATAACTCTGAACTTTTTGCATATGCCATAGCCTCATTCATGAATGTGATATTCATTTGCTCTATCGTCTTTCCTTTCACAATCTGACACTCATCCATTTTCAACACAAAGCTAACTTTGTCACCTGGCATGACAAACAAAATTAAATAAGCTTTGATTTTTCATAGACTTTTTCAACTAGTTTGCAAGAGATATAAAAGTTACTTACAATTATTAGGTAATCCATAGAATAAGATCATAACTTTCTGAAGACATTGTAGATCAACAAATATATTGTTGAACTCGTTGTAAGGAACCACAATATTACCATTTTTGTCTCTCTTTCTCCCCTAAGCTCTAATGGTCAGCACATCATTGACACAGTAGTACTCTCCAATCTTACGTTGCACATCTTCATTGCATGTCCTCTTTGCTAATCGTAATCTTCTTGGGACAGGAAAAATATTTCGTGTGATGCCTTGTTTTCAAAGTGTATCTTGCAGTAATTGATGGAGAGCCTGGTATCCTTTTGTGCCTATGCCCACTTCATCACATGCATTCTGAACCTCCTCAATGCCTAAAATGTTAGTTATATATTTTATTATCTCATTTGCAAGTATCTATCGTACCTTCTTGTAGCATGGATCGCGAACTATGGAAATAATGTCATGTTTTCTCATGCAACTATCTTGAGGACCATTATCACCACACGCATCTTTAAGAAAGATCATGTAATGAACTAACAAAGGTTACTTATAGCCGCAATATTATATAATGAATTAACAGTTAATGAAAAAAATCAAACAATAGATACAGTCTAATAAGAATAACTTATAACCAAAAAGATGAATAGAAACAAACCTTGCTGCATGAATTCTTCGCTTGAGAGCACCACCACCAATTGCAAGTGTCTGAATGTTGTTCATTGTCCTCTTTCGCTCTCTTCCTCCCATGGGTGTGCTCTTCATACACGATATTGTATCCTATAACTTTAGGATTTGTTGGTCTTCTTTCTCTTTGCCCTCTCTCTGTAGCTGTAAAATATTATTCTATGCAATTTCAAGAGCTTGTTGCACAGTACTCAAAGTGACTTGCAAGCTATGAATTTGTGAATTTAGAAATTGAAACTTCCATGCATCACATATACTTAAGCATTTGCAATATCCAAGAAACCCATTCTCACCCTCGCCCAACAAAATGGAATGAATGAGGGTAGGTCTGTGAAAGGTGGAGAGAAATTTGAAGAAGGATCATTAGGATATAAACACCCATCAACCCAAATATCCGAATTACGCCCTGTTGTCTTCTATCTTGCTTCTCATGTGCGTTAGGAAGTTCTTTTCTGATAGGTGCATATTCATTCAAGATGCGAATATGCAAGTCTACCTTCCTCACTCGTGATGAATTTGAGGTGTTTGTTATAGTAGACACAATCGAAGATGGTAGGTAGCTTGGATCCCAAAGAGAAGCTTGAAAGAGAGACCTACTATAATGAGAGAAGGGCTTGGGAGGAGAGAGAGAGAGAGAGAGAGAGAGAGAGAGAGAGAGAGAATCTTTTAGTTGTTGAGTTGGACAGAGAGGAGATGTGATAGTAATCAATGAAGAAAACGATTTTTAGGTGGGTTTACTATAAAATATAAAATCTAAATTGCTAGCCTATCCGAAAATTCTAAATTCTAAATTCTAAATTGCTAACCTATCCGAAAATTTAAATTTAAATTAAACTTTTTATGTTTTATGTATTTAAAAGTGAATATGCATACTTCTCTCTCTCAAGTGTAAGTGTGTGTGTATATATATATATATGTACATACACAATACACATACTTCTGAGACAAATACAAGTTACAACACATGCTGATTTCTATCCCGAAGTATCCGCATACCCAAAATGTGATTTGCATCACCCAAATCCTTCATATCAAAGGTTTGATGCAGCCTCTTCTTCAAGGCATCCATCTCTTTACGAGATTTCCCGGCAATCAACATGTCATCAACATACAAGATGAGGATAATAGACTGCCATCCAAAGCTTTCTTGGTGTATAAGTAATGATCTATGTCACTTCTCCTGAAATTCTGGGATTTCATGAATGTATCAAATTTATGATACCATTCCCTTGGTGCCTGTTTGAGCCCATAAAGACTCTTTTTATTATTTAATCACTCACGAGGGAGAAGCTAGCAAGCTTCCTCTCTCTCTCTCTCTCTCTCTCTCTCTCTCTCTCTCTCTCTCTCTCTCTCTCTCTCTCTCTCTCTCTATCAATCACACTCCACATCTAGTTAATCACAAGCAAGAATCAAGCAAACTTACCTCAAGCGTGCGCGCGCGCGCGCACACACACACACACACACACAAGATTTCACTCTTCTCACTTCATCTCTCTCTCTCTCTCTCTCTCTCTCTCTCTCTCTCTCTCTCTCTCTCTCTCTCTCTCTCTCTCTCTCTCTCTCGGCACAGAAAGTCCATTACCACAAATGTATGATAGTAACGGAACAAGTCGCACATTCTCTAAAAGCCCAATGGGTCTTGAAGATGTTCCGTCTGCCATTTTAACGATAAGATCTATTCTTTTCAAATCGGGTTTTTCCAATTTTCCAAACATCGTTTTGTGATGATGCTAACTCCCGTCTCACCATCTAGGATAGCCAATGCTTGGTATCCGTTATGATGAATTGGGATTGTAGCATTAGTGTCTTCACTTTCGTAATAACACCCCAATTGATTGACCGGTATTTTGACGAATCTGGGCATTCTCTCCCTTGCGTGTTTTAAGTTTCTTTCTGCTAGAGGTGACTGAATCTCCTCTGCAATGTCTGTTGGCTTTAGTCTGCCTTCTATCCATTATTTTATGTATGCCCACAATGTTGGTGAATTGCGTAGCAGTTGTCCCAATGGCATTTGCACGGAAGTGGATAGTACAGCTACGAGGTTGCCTATGTCTCTGGGCTCTATGGCAAATGAGGGTTCCTTCCATATGTGCGTCTCATATCCATCCCTAGGGAATGAATGAATGGACTCATCCTGCGCAACCTCCTCACACATTCTTGGCATAAGGTTTTCTTGAGATCCCTCTTCCGACTCTTCTGGAATTAGAGTAAGTATATCCAATTCTCTTTCCCTTATCGGTTTGTTTCTTGGATACATTGTATCCCTAGCCCAGTTAGCCCATAATTTGGCTTTGTGAAGTCGTTGATACTCTTCTACCAGGGCCCTGGCTTCTTCAAGCTTTCTTATCTCTTCTTCAACATTTGGATATTCACCAATTCCTTTAGGGGTTGATGGTGTTTCTCCTTGCGCCTCTTGGTCAAGCTCATTTAGTTTTAGCACTTGATCCCTCTCTTCTCTTCATTGAGTGGATTCGGTGTCGATAGTATCTTCTTTAGATCCATCCTGAATTGTGACCCTGGTGTCACCTTTACCCACTTTTTTCACCCTCCTTCTCCTACCAGTTCTAGAAGTGGTGGCATCTGCTAAGTTCTTCCCATTGTCCCCTAGTTGGGCTTGGGCTCATGTCAGAACATTCAGTGGCGTGATGTTTCCAGGTTGCACACTTATGATCCGGACAGTGGTCTAGTTAGAAGTGGAAACAAAACCACTTGTGCAGTATGGACAATCTTTGATCAAATGATCAATCTCACATTTAGTACAAGTAAGTATTGGCATGTCATTAGGTGGTGCAGTCAATTACCACACCTCCAAGATGGAACTCTATGCATTCACCTTTGGAAGAAGCAATAGAACACAACTGTCATAGGGAACTTACCAATGCTTCGAGCTCGTGTCCCTTGAGGTCTCCAAGCTCACTTGAGAAGCTCCAATCCTCCAAGCTTGACCTCCACACTATCACCGTAGAGTCGCTCACACCACCACACAAGGCAATCACTCTCTCACCCCTCCACACAAGTATACGAGTATCGAGAAGACACATGTGCTAGAGTACTTACTCTTACTCTCTCTCTCAAGACAAAAGCAAGAACTCTCATAGCACAAAGGGGGATAGTCTCCATTATGAGAAAATACCTTATATACAATTGGCTCTTATTCACACTTGGGTGCCCAAAACTTACGAAGGCCTTGGGTGGCCAATGTCTCATAATGTTACAACTTTTATAGTGCCTTTGCATGACACTTATTAATGTCCTCAATTGGAGGAGCATAATTGTTAATCCTAGCTAGGATTAACAATATCTAGCACCATGCACTTTTTTGGGGAAGAGAGAGAGAGAGTTATATTAAAAACGTCTTTAAAAAACTTAATGGATCTAAGACCAAAAGTGGTACACGAGTTCCATGTGGTACTGGGACATTAAAAAAGACTAACAAAGCTAACACTCATACAAAAAGATGGCCTAGTTATATGTCTATCTCGTCGTCGTCAACAACATGAGCATGGTGTGCACTATGGTGAGCATGTAAGTACATGTGTAAATACATGTGGAGGATACATCTCCAAGTTGGCACAAGAAGATAAGGTGATGATGATGGGGAAGATGAGGAGGTGGAGGAGGACGGTTTTTCTTGTCTTTAATGACTGTTGATTTAAAATTTGTGGGAAGAACTTAAAAAACGCAATGAAAGTGTATTAAATGAGATTGTCTTTTAATGACTGTTGATATGTAATTTAGAGGAAACTTCAAAAACGCAATGAAAGTGCAATAAATGTGATTGAAAGTTATTTTGAATTGTAAGAAAAAATATTTTTGGGACCCCTAGTAGAGATATATTGATGATGTTTCAAGAGTTTTAGTGGCTAGAAAGAGAATCCTAGAGTGAAAATCCTAGAGAGGGAAAACTAGAGAGATCTCCTACTTTTAGGGCCAAAAGTAGACTTCATTATGACTTTTTCTCCTTAGACCTCAAAAAAATTAGTCTTAGTTCATTAAAATTAAGGATTCTTACAAGGCTCTTTTTATGCTCAAATGCCCCCTAATGCCATTATGCTCTTTGGCACATATTCAATCTTTCCTTATTTATCCATTAGTGGTAGCTCATCAAAAACTTGTACCTCCAATCCAACATAAGCCTTCAAATGAGATACATGAAATAAATCATGTATCTTGGTTGTTGATTGAAGCAATACATGGTATGCAACCTCTCACCAACTTTTCTCAAAACTTTGTATAAGGACCATAATAGCGATGAGCTAATTTGGTATTGGTGTTTCCCTTGAGAGAACCATATCTTGATTTAGGGATTCGTAGAAACACATAATCCCCTCCTTTGAACTCCAATGGTCTTCTATGAGCATCTTCATCCTTCCTTGTGACCTCTTGGTGTTAGCCTTGCATTGTTGAAGTATTGCTTGCATCCTTTATGCCTCTTCCTTTGCTTGTGGATGAATACACTCTTGCTTGTAGATGAATACACTCTTGCTTGTAGATGAATACACTCTTGCTTGATTACCACCATTGGTATATTAATCTTATACCCATACAATGCCTTGCATCCTTCCTTGTGACCTCTTGGTGTTAGCCTTGCATTGTTGAAGTATTGCTTGCATCCTTTATGCCTCTTCCTTTGCTTGTGGATGAATACACTCTTGCTTGTAGATGAATACACTCTTGCTTGATTACCACCATTGGTATATTAATCTTATACCCATACAATGCCTCAAACTGTGAGTACTATTGTAAGCAAATTCAGCAAGAGGTAGCCAGTCATCCCAACAAGTATGGTAATAGTATCTCAAATGAGACTCCACCCACTTATTGACCCTTTCCATTTGACCATTATTCTCGGGATGATATGCGATACTAGGGGTCAACTTGGTTCCCATGGTCTCAAATAGAGTTTTTTGACATAAATTCTTACAGATACACGTCTTGCTAAGATATATATATATATATATATATATATATATATATATATACAGAGAGAGAGAGAGAGAGAGAGAGAGAGAGAGCAAGTTGTTTTAGCTTATAGGACTATGGAGCTCCCTAGTAGACCACCACCTACCCATGATCATGCCTTTAAGATTTACCACCACTAGAGATTCAACAATCCTTACAAAGTTGTCATAGTAGCCTTCTCAGAAAAAACCTTGTCAATGTGCATATCGACCACCTATTTGGGAGGATGATATAAATTTGGTCCCTATCAATAGTGACTAGACTTAGACTAGCAAGGTTAGGTCACATTAGGGAGTATGATATAAATTAGGTCCCTATCACTAGTGACTAAACTTAGACTAGCTAGGCTAGTTCACATTATACTTAGATCTATTTCCAGAGACTAAACCCACACTAGCTGGGGGGGCTAGTTTACAGTGTGAACTAGCTGGGGGCTAGTTCACACTATGATGTACTTAGTTGATATTTATGTTTATGGGATATGTTTCATTGAAAATTTTTTGTGTTGTTCATTATTTATATATTTTCTTCATTGCACTTTGCTATCTTGTTGTTTATAATACGAGAGAGACACCATATCATATTGGGGAAATTCGCATAGAAAACGTGGGAGGGAGCATCATATCTAGCCTGAACAACATTCGATGGTAAGGTGAACTTTATAAGTGTGTGAAAAAGGGTACCCCTCACACACTTGTAGAGTTTGGCCACCATCAAACATCATTTTCGCGAGACGGGTCGAGAAAACCCATTTTTAGGTAGTTTACGCCACCTCTTGAGAAAACGTGCATAGTGTACATGGGATGAAGTGCCATATTTGGCCCAAATGACAGCCGATGGTGACCAAACTTTGTGACTATGTGGGAAAGGGTACCCCGCATACTTGCAAATTTTGGCCCCACTAAACATCGTTCAGGAGAAGGGGCCAAAAAAACCTAGTTTTAGGTGGTTTGGCCCTTTTGGGGAAACTTGCAAAAAAAGGGTGGGAGGGAGTACCATATTTAACTTGAACAATATGTCCGGGTGTGCGCAAACTTTGCAAGTGTGTGGGAAGGTTTACCTCCCAAACACATGAAAACTTTGCCCCCACCCATCGGATGTCATTTGGGCCAAACAAGGTCGAGCAAACCCACTTTTAGTTGGTTTGAACCCTCTTAGGGGAAACTCACATAGAAAACTTAGGGGGACGTGCCATGTCTCGCCTGAATGATTTTCGATAATGGCTAAACTTTGTGTGTGGGAAGGGGTATCCTTTCCCACACACTTACAAGTTTGGCCACCATCAAACATCATTCAGGTGAGAGGGGATCGAGAAAACCTAGTTTTAGGTGGTTTCGGCTTGCTTGGGGAAACTCTGACTAAAAACATGGGAGAGATCGCTATATCTCGCCTGAACAACTTTCGATGGTGAGACAAGAATTTATAAGTGTGTGGAAAGGGACACACACACTACAACAAAATGAGGATGTAGTAGAAGCAAAAATAGCAACATTTTTATAACAAGGGCACGGAGATGTCTAGCCTATTTCGCTTTTAGACACTCTGCTACTTTTGCTACAAAACGAGATCGCAACAAAAATAGTAGCAAAATGTTTGTGCTGAGCAGCGATCCCATTGCGTGAGAAAAAAAGATGTGGCAGACTTGGGAGTCATTCACAAGACTCCCCAGTCTAACCTAGCTCTTTTTTTTATACAGATAGTAAAACGTGAAAAAGAAATTAAAACTAGGAAGAATGCAAGTGAATAAAATATATTTTATATTACTCGATTGGTAAGGCCTTTGTCCATATACCAAAAAAGCAAGGAAGGTATGGCTAATCAAAATCTTTATCAGATTCTTGCGTCTCGTCTTTGTGTGCATCTTCATCTTCACTTGATTTACCCACTTCATGTTCATAGTCTAGGTCTTCCTCTTCCTCTTCCTCTTTATCCTTCATACATGCAAACATGAGTAAGGTAAGTATAAAATAACAAAAGACAACATACAGATAAGAGAAGGGCTTATGTGTTACTTACCTTATCAGCTTGAGTCCCCAAAATGGACTCGTTCAAACACACACCTCGCGTATGCATCCAAGCCCACACTTGCAAATAGAAGTCTCTATACCCATAATCATAATCTTCTATTGTTGGGCTACACACTACAACACATTGAGGGCACATCAAAAAAATTTAGTAGCATTTTGGAAGGTGGAGTGTCGGGGCTTTTAATGTTACTAAGTAGTGAAAAGAATTGCTGACAATGCTTTTTCGCTACTCACCAATGCTATTAACAACATTTTTATGTTGCTCAGAAAAACATTTTTTGTAGCTTAATAGTGTTTTTAACAACAAAACAATGTTGCTACGTTGTAAAAAATAAAATGTTCCTTAGCAGCATGGCCTAGAAAAAGTAATCTTGATTCTTTTGCCACTGCGTCGATTTCATCATTTGAATTTCCTAACCTTGATATCTTGGATTTTTTTGTAGGTTCATGTCTAATCTATCACTTTTACCTCTCCTAACCTATTCTCATCAAGCTTAAGTAAGCTACGTCTTCTCTTTTGATTCATCTCCTATACAAACAAGCTTTCCATGAAAGCTCTCTTGTGAGTATTTCCCTTCTCTTTTCTCTCTTTTGAAAGATCCCTGTCCCCACCGTGCAACGAATTCAAGGGTGCTAGCAGCGGAAGTAGCACTACTTGTATGGGGCAGGGTCCCTCACTCAGGGCCTCGCCCACCGACATCCGGACAAGAGACTAATCCCTCGGTTTTTCCAAAACCAAACCCGAAAAAACTTCCCTCACTTGGAAAGCACCGACGATTCCTCCAGGATAAAATTTACTCTAACGTAGTCAAAAGCCTTAACTAACTGAACCGATCTGACCAAACCCGTAAGTCCCATAGTTAGGTCAAGGAAAAGATTGCACTTGGATCATAGAGAACAATGCTTTTTTCCTCATTGAGAGGCACAACCATTGATTCTTTTCCATAGAACAAAATTTTTATCCGTGATTTACTTCATCTATCGTACCATAACAGAATCGAGTTTTATTTTAGGGATCCATCAGTCTAGCCTCCCGTGGGTTAGCCAACCGCCCAACCATTGTAGTGATGGGATAAGAATTTAATTAGGCTTTTTCCCGGGTACCAAGGAAAAGAGTTCCCAGGCCCCCTAGCTGGATATTCATGATAACTTAAAACTAGTCCCACCACTTACACACCCAATATGAAATTACCTTTTTCATAGATTCAACTGTCTTTAAAATAATCATTTAATGAAATCATAGAATCACTGATCATAATCCTCAAAATCTCCGATTGAATCCTAATTTCCAATCATTCCTTCATCGGTGTACCTATGGCATCATTGGCAACTAGAATGCTCACCACCTATCCACTCAGGGGCCTTTTCGATGGTTCCTAGCTCATAGTACTCGGTAATATATTCACATATCAAAATGGAATCTCAGTTAAAGATCAACAAGATCAACCAATGGATCCATATAAAACAGCCATGGACTCATCCGTTGAGGACCAACAAGGTGAATCAACCAGATCCATGCCCGAATTCAGAAAACAACTCTTACTCCTTGTTCCAATATCTTTCTCGATGCACGCGTGGGTATCATTGGCGACCCAGAGCCCGAGCACCGTATGTCAGCACCCTCTAGGATCCTTCGTCTCGCAGGTGACCTAGCGCTTCACTCATAGGCCACTTCCTTGGTCCCTCATCCACCGTACCTCAGCCGACCTTGCTACGCGAGACGTCCTCCATTGACTCTCCATCAGTTGTTGTAACTTATCAGATTAGGTCTCCACGACCTCATTCACAAGACGATCAAAATGCTTTCCCAGCATTCTTGACATAAAACAGTCATTTAAAAACAGGTCATAAATACAATTTCTATAACGAACTCTCGTCTTTCCACAGTGTTCCACATCAAACCACATTATTTAATTCCACAACCATTTCATAAGTATTCCTATTCTCATCCAATCACATCATTTTCATCTCATCACATCTTTCCTCAATTTATCCTTATCAGATCTCATCCACTCGCATCTACCCATATCCATATCTCATCACATCACATTCATTCACATCTCATCCATTCAGATCACATCACATTCACTCACATCTCATCCATTCAGACCACATCACATTCACTGTTGTCAAAGTACACACAAATATCTAGATACTATTTGTGACTCCTCTAAGAGGTAGTCATTAGGAAAAATCGAAACTTGTTTTGGGGCCCTGTAAGATAATCCACATCACCCTATTTTTTGTGGCCCAAAAATTGGAAAAAGGAAGGATTTTTGATCCTTTTGTGTATTTTTGTAGAAAGAGATAATCAACACGGTGGTCCAGACCTTCTTAAATGCTCAAGAACAAGGAGAATATACCATCATCCTATGGGTGCATAATAAATATCGAAGGAATAAAGACGCAATATGTATCTATAGGTAAACGAGCTCTCATTAATGCACTTTCTGAGCGTGTTTATTTCCTCTTTGGCGAAGGATTTTCCTTGTAGTGACTTTTTCTTCCCATTTTGGACATTTAAGTGTATTTCTCATGAATTCAAGCTATTGCGAGCTCATCATTGTGCTACATTGTGACTTAGTTGCACCACGTTGATATGGGAGAGAAGAGGAAGCTATATCATATGCATATTGAACTTAAAGAAGAATATATAGCTTGGAAGAAAAGAAATCAGCACTAGCTTTCAATTAATGCAAGAGATGAGATCTTCAGGCTCAAAGCATATAGACCTATGGTGTGATGAATGTATGTACCCAAATAATCCTCTAACCTCAAGCACACCCTCATTCTCAAATCCAACCTCATTCTCAAATCCAACCTCATTGATCAGATCTGTTAGCAATGGTCACCAAGGACTGCTTGGCTATGGCAATGCACTAAGCTAATCAAAAAGAGTTCTAAACGACTTGAATTGTGTTGTACAATTGGAGTATAGTCATTTGTAACAAATGTACACCTCTCTTCAAGAAAGAAGTTCAAAACTCTTGTGCAAAATAGAGTCTCAATCTAAAACAATACAGGAGCTTGATAAGAAATTAAAGGGTGCACGTGTAAAAGCAACAAGCATTGGCATGAGAGCAAGAAAAAGGAATCTCAGGAACATAGAGCAACTTAATCCAAATAGTGGAGTCGTCAAGAAAAGAATGCAAGATGCAAGGTAATAAACTTCTACATTTCTATGATACAATATTTAGTGCGTATAACTTGTAAATTTATAACAAGACGAATTCATTTCAAGTGTCTTCTACATCCGAATAAAGAAAACATGGAATTGATTCAATAGCCAAACAATATTCCATGCTTTTATCTTCAAAGATGGTGGGCCAGATGCTCAAGGAGAAGAATTATAAGAAAGTATGATGAACATTCATAGAATAGTTTACAAAGAAAAGCCAGGTGTCAGCACTTGATATACAGAAATGTCTTGATGATGTTGGCATAGGGAGAAAGGGTATTCCAAAATTTTCAAGCTAATACACTGAAAATGCAAAGAAAACGAAATTAAGGCTACACTTCTTCCGAAACCATATCACATGCACACACACGGTGAGATTTATACCTTTCAAAGGCAAGAGGGCGTGGTGTGATTACGAGAATCAGGCCATAAGCCTTCACGAGAGTCGCGTAGCAAGATGGAGGTGGCGAGAGAACAAGGTTGGTTGGCTTTGCTCGAAGGGGTACACGTCGAAAGGCAGGCGAATTGCACAATGATGGAGACTTTGGCTTGCAAAGGTGGCGGAGGCGATGCAGGCCCACACAAGCTCTCTAGAAAAGCAGGCGATGATACCATGTGGAAATCGAGGGGGAGGCTACAGCCATGCTGGTGTTGCCATGGCTGCTGCAGCATACACGAGAGCGAGAGGGAGAGAGACGCGCTCACAGTTGTGAATCGTTATTAATTAATCGATTGACGTTGGTTACATCTATATACAAGTATAAGCACCCATTCATTTGCATCACTTCGTGATGGGCATTCACACTCATAGTGGACACGAGCATCAATTCCAACACTTTCCAGATGGACGAATAGAGGGTTGTTAAAGGAGGATAAAACCCGTGCGAGTTGGAGAGCAGAGGAAAAAACAAAAGAATGTCACGACGTCTTAAGCATGAGCTGGAGCTTAGTAAAATGCCCCAAAAGCGTAGTAACATGCCTCAACAAACTAATACATAAGACATCAAGCTGAAACATCGGAGTCATTGCCTTCCTCCTCGAGCTCGTAGCTCGAGCTCCAATCCATGGTGGTGGTTTCACTGCTCCAAGAGTGGGGCTCCCAGCCGGCCCTCCTATCGTAGACGAACTGTTCAAGAATGCCGAAGAAGTTGGAGCCATCGAGAAAGGGGTTCCACACGCCACTTACGATGCAGTAGGCTTTAAATCTGTGCCACCTGTGTGGTGGGGTGCATGATCTTCCCTTTCCTAAATCCTGCAAAATGACGACAAGGGCTGGCAAGTCCGCCTTCTTGGAGTGCGCCCACGCAAGGCACTGCTGGCTCAACGTTACACAGGCCGAGAGGACCATGAAGAAGGAGTAGACATAGGCGGGCGTAGCCGTGGGGAGCAGCAAGATGGGCAACAAACGGAGTGCTGTTGGCGAACTGTCGTCGGCTGCATCCGCCTGGCCTCCGAAGAAGGGAGTGTTTGCATGTCCGTAGTTGTCTATGGCCTAGTGAAACGCCCCGGTGCTAAAATCCGATCCGGCGACACTGTGGCGATAGTAACAGAAAGCACGGTGACAAGTCTTGTCGGCTGAAGCACGGTGTTTGTCTGGGCGGACTATGATGCTTTAACGTTAAAGACTACGACGCGTGGTAGCTGCGACTATCTATTACAAGAAAAAGGAAGAGTCCTCACCCCTTTACGTGGTGAAAGGACACCGAGAATTCAAGTGTTTGGGGTTTCTTTCCCACACTAACACCATATTGGGGAATATGGGAATTTCCCAGTAATTTGGGACACGTGGTCAAATCTTTTGGATTAATCATAACCTGAACACCGTTACTCAAAATTGAGCACTCTCTATAGCTCACTAGATTCCATTTTCCAAGCGCTTTCCAACAATAGGTCACATAATATGGTTTTGAGAAACTTATAGGCATGTTATCCAGGTCCCACCTTTTTGGTATTCAAAAAATGGGAGTTAGGAAATTCCCAAACTCACGAATATAGTTTTCGTGACTCCTAGATGCATTGGAGCTCACAATTAGTTGTCAGCATCAAACCATTTACTGATTGAGTTTCTTATATATATATATATATAATATATATATATATTAGAAAGTAAATTAATGTATGTATATATGTATGTATATGTATATACATATATATATGTGTGTGTGTGTGTGTTTTGATGTGTGTATGATATATCTATCTATATATTTAAAAGTGACCACAGCTTATCACCCATCTCTGCACATTAAAATTTAATCAAAATTAATTAAATTATGTTGATGTTTGTATTTATATTTTTAAATACATGTATATATGTATAAGTATATGTGTCTATGTATAGGTATATGTATCTAAAACGTAATATTATTGATACTATATATTTACATATGTGTATGTGTGCATGAGAGAGAGAGAGAGAGAGAGAGAGAGAGAGAGAGAGAGAGAGAGAGAGTGTATGTTTGTGTGTGTGTGTGTGTGTGTGTGTGAGAGAGAGAGAGAGAGAGAGAGAGAGCACTTTTATGTGTGGGAGAGTGTAAGAAGGGAGAGAGAGTGTGCGCACGTGTGTGTGTGTGAGCGAGAAAGAGAGAGAGAGAGAGAGAGAGAGAGAGAGAGAGAGTGTGTGTGTGTGTGAGAGAGAGAGAGAGAGGGAGAGAGAGAGAGAGATAGAGAGAGTAGGTGTGTATATGTGTGTGCATATGAGAGAGAGAGAGAGAGAGAGAGAGAGAGAGAGAGAGAGAGTTTCAACATTTGAGAGTGTGTACGTGGCAGAGAGAGGGAGAGGGCCATGTGCATGTGCATGTGTGTGTGTGTGTGTGAAAGAGAGAGAGAGATAGAGAGATGGTTGTAGAGAGGGAATAGTTCTTTTCTGGAACCTTGGTCGGCTGCTCAGCAATGCGCGGGTTCAATACTAGTTGTCTTTAACAAGGAATCATCTAGTACTTTGTTGACACCATTTACTACATTCTATATTTAAGCTTGATTAAGATAAGTGGGTGCTTATCTTTTGACACCTTTTAAAAGTCCTTCTCTACCTAAAGAATATGGTAACAACTTGATATTTTCCTTAGTTCTCAAATTCTCTATCACCATATAGTTTAGAATCTTTTTAATAACTCATAACATATTTGAGGGTTCTCACGATATCACCTTATTCTGTTTGCAACTTCCCCCTCCATCAAAGTTTTTATCACAATTATCACAACTTTAGCTAGTATTCTTAATTGTTAGTTAACCTTAGAAATTACAATGTCAATGTGTAATACTCTATTTCACATTATATAAGTTTTACAGTATTTCTTTGGAAGGATTCTTGAGAAATGTTAATGGTTGCACATGAATGTATGAAACAACGATGATTAATGGGTAAATGGAAGTGGACTTGTTTGAATTGGGTAATGTAAGGGAAAAAACATGCTTGTTCTCACATATGTGCATCGTGTCCATGTAAACATGTGTGTATAAACACACATACACAAGTGTGCCTATACACATATATGCAAAAGCACAAGCATGCTAGGCACCATGCCCATCTACACATGTAGACAAGTGTGCATGTATAAATGTGTGCAGCCATGCATCTCGCAAGCACACAATATGGTGTGTGCACACATGCATGGTGATTCAAGGAAGAAATGCATGCACACACTCACATTAATGGTCATGGGAAAAAGAGTGGGAAAGTGACATGTGAAAGTTTTGCAAGGTGAAGTGTGAAAAGGTTGAACATTTTAGGCCTAATTTGTCTCACTTGGAGGAGAGAGAGAGAGACGCAGACACTTTACTTTATTGATCGAGAGAGAGAGAGAGAGAGAGAGAGAGAGAGAGATGCTAATGACGTGTTAGAAGGTCAATTAGGGTTAGCAAGGTTTACTATATATATATATATATATATAGAGAGAGAGAGAGAGAGAGAGAGAGAGAGAGTGTACGTGTGTGTGGGGAGAGAGAGAGAGAGTGTCGCGTCATGTGTGTGTGTGTGAGTGTTGAAGGGGCGATGATGAAGGGCTGACCTTGTAATTGAACATGTCTGTTCCACAGGAACACTCACGGGAACACGGATTATGGAAGGAGGCCGGAAGCAATTGATGCGAGAGAGCGGGATTGTAGCCATGGGAACATAAAGACGTACATAATTTTTCCATATTTTTGTGCCAAAGTGCAATGTAAATCATTTTAGGCCAATGTGGGTTCTAAATGAGAGTTCTAAGTGTATTAAGCAAGGCTCACTTATGGGGTTGTCCGCCCATGTGTGAAAGAGGCCTAGGGTTAGTGACATCTCTATAAAAGAGATGTAGCTAAAGAAAGAGGACATTTTTGGCCATTCTCAATATGTCTACACGAATGCTCAAGAAGCAGAGATCTTTAGGGATCCACAACAACGGTATCTCATTAAGATTGTAGACTTTTTCTCAGAGCTTGATAGAGCACCTCTAGTCAATGACCAGGGTAACATGTACATGGGTGGAGATGGTGTTCGCTACTACGAAGTCACCTATCATCCAGAGAATGTAGACAAATTAGGAGAGCTCTCTAAGAGTGAGTTCCTAGATTTATCAAAGCCTTCCGGAGCAAGGGAGTCTAGAGATGATTGGCTCATTGAGCCGGACATGCCTGGACCATCCAATGCCCAGTCCTCAAAGCCATCCATAGATGATTTACTTTTTGTAGATCTAAATTTGGAAAGGGATAGGAAAGGCAAGAGCAAAATGGATCAGGGGCCTGAGAACCAATGGGGGTTTGTACGACAAATTCCAGTGACAAAGGTCTTTCAGGATGACCCACTTCAAGAGGTCTATAAGGACTCTTTCGAAGGATATTATGCCACAACTAAATTGCCAGAGCTAGATCTTCCTCTAGCACTTGTGGTGGTGGTCAAGAAGCTTGCAGGATACAAGAACCGAATCGTTGATAAATGGGCCAATGAATACCGAACCTTAGATTGGAAGGAGATTCGTGAGCTCACGTGGAGAGGATAACCATTATTCATGGAAGTGTTCTCAACTAATATAGCTAAACCAGGAGAGACAGCCTTTCTTGGAGAAACTGTTCCTCCTCCCCTACGAGAGTTCACTAGAGAGGGACCCTCAATATCAAAGTGGACCACTGCAAGTAGCCCAACTCTAGCACCAAGATATTATCCTACACCAAAAGTGCGACCACAGATCACACCACAACAACGTTTCTCTCACTATGACAATCGGAGGGTAGGGGAGCCAACTCGGCCTCCCATAAATGCACCTCTTGAAATGTGGGTAACAAGATCTTTGGAGAGAGTTGGTGAGGCAAGTAATAGGGGACCCACACCAATTTAGGATGCATATGGACCATCTTACCAAAGAGAGGAACCACTGAGAGTGAGAGGCTGTAGGCCTGATGATGAGTATTCAAGACGAGTAAGGCCATCAACTCTTCAGAAACTGGTAAAGAAGTACGAAGGGTCGCGAGATCCATATGACCATGTAGCAGCATTTAGGCAAGCAGTTCGAGCTGAGCAAGTGACTGACAAGCATACACAAATTGAAGGATTTGGGCTCACTCTTGAGGGAAAGGCCCTTGCTTGGTTTCAGGCACTAGAGGCTTCAGACAAATCTTCTTTACAAGTTTTGGAAGAGAGATTCATTGCTGCTTTTTTCTTGATGGGAATTTAGCATGACACATAGTAGCAAACATTTACTTTTTCAAGCAAGGCAAGACTAAGAGTGTTAGAGACTATGTAAATAGGATGAAGTAGTACATTAATCGTTGCCCAGAAGATGAGAAGCCCACCCAGAGTCGATTAATTTCTCTCTTCTTAAAAGGACTCAAAAATTCAACACTGCACACACATCTCTATGCAAAGAAGCATACAAATTTCAATGAGTGTTGCCATGATGCTATGGATTTCAGAGATCAATGGGGTGTAACCTAGAGATCAGTGGGGTGATGACCAAAGTTCAGGGTCTAGTGCACTAGTAAATCCAAACCAGATAGCTAACCTAGTACTAAGGATATTGGGACAAACCTATCGCCCACCCATGCAGCCACAACAACAGCAGCAGCGAATGAGGAGTGTACTACCTACAGGTCCTCATCTTTGTGGAGCATGTGGCGGTAACCATAAAACCGAAGAATGTAATACCTTTTCTCCTCTAGTCACAAACCAACCCACAAAGAAGCGGTGCCAGGCCTGTGCTTGGAATTTTACCCACACCACACACGAATGTACTCGCATTGCAAGAATGAGACAAGAGTGTGAGCAGCAAAGGGGTGCAGTGGCTCCACAAATGCATCAAGAGTATACTAATTTTGAACGTAAGCCACCGATGGCACAAGAGAAAGCACGACCTATACTTGGAGCTCAACCTCCTGCTCCTGGGACTGCTCCTGTGAGGTTTGTTGACTATGACAATTCAAACATGTGTAGAGACTTGGTAAACTCAAGCTATGTGGAGGAGGAATATGCATCATATTCATCCAAGGAAAATCTCTTTGAAAGTCCCGCATATCCAAGCCAAGCACTGGAGCCTCAACCAGGGGAACCAAATTCTTTGATGTTGCTAGGCGGCTACCAACCTAGGACTCCAAGCCCCTTAGGTCAATGGCAGCAAAGGAAAGTAGAAGCCAAACTAATGGGCCCCTATTATGAGTGTGGAGAAGCCCATTGGGCTCATGATTGTCCACATTGCCAAAGGCAAGCAGCTCAATCCAATACAACAGTACCACAGTTTCCATCAATTGAAAGATATTGTCTAGGGTGTTGTGTAGAACACTTTCCAAAGGATTGTTTGCTGAAACCACATGAGGAAGGCACCTCTCAACCAAAGGTCTCACTCAACTTTGTAGAGGTAGTTCCATCGCCACCTTCATCAGAGAATGAGGATGTCGTGCCACTTAGAGTCATTACTAGATCACAGACACGAAATGCCGAAATGCAGACTGATGAGACACCTCGAACTAGGGATGCAAAGGCAAATCTAGTGGACAAGACCCTACATTCCAATAGAAAAAAGACCACTAGGAGGAAAAAGAACCGCAACAAGCAAACTAAGAGTGCATCCACTAGTTCTCAAGAAGTCTCTAAACAAAACATGAAGGATCAAGCTTTTACATCCCAAGAAGTGCATGACGAGCATCAACCTCAACTTGGGCCTAGTGCTAAACAAGATGAGGCTATTACAACCGAGGATAGTTCAGGGGGTTTTGTTTCTGTGGATAAGGTGAACGAGACTCCAGATGCCATCATTGATGCTCATAGAAGTCGCATTGCAGCTTTATCTGAGCTACCCAAGAAGCCTTAAGAATACCCAAACCCTCGTGTGAGGAGAAGATCAATCTAGCTATATATCAGCAACTCCTTAGGAAAGCTCAATCAATACTTGAGGGCCCACCTCCACCTATCCCTCGGGGCCCCACCTTTCTTAAGCCAACAATAGAAACCATACCAGAAGTGTCATCAAGTTGGGAAATGAAAAGTGAGCTGATCTCACAAGCTCATAGCGAGAAGTCTGCACCAATTGTTGACACCCCATTGAAAGAAGGCATTCTGCCACCACCTAGTCTTGCCTTCCCATGCAATGATGAAGTTATTGATGCTAACGAGGACATGGCAAATGAGATGTGGATAGCAGTTCATGAGAAATTTAATGAGAATATGTCCTCTATTATTTCACCTCCATTCTCTGAAGTGGATTTTACCAGGGGCACAGAAAACAACTTTAGATGCCCAAGCATCCAGGAGGAAGATCAAACAATTGTTTCTCCTAGAAGTAAGCATACAATGAAAACCTTACCAACCATCTTATTTGGGAGAATATAAGAACTGTTCTCAAACCTTGAGGATACCCTCCATGCATAGAAGGTTGACAAAGGGGATGGATATGGGTATCGTGCAAGCTATTTTGTCAGCACCAGTGGCTTGTACCTTACCTTTGCTTGATTTGATAAAGCTTTGACCAGGGTTGTGGAATGATATTGCCACATGTTTGTCAGAGCAGGTAGTGCTACAAAAGGGTCACCATCAATGTACTACATCCTGAGACAAAGCATGTTATGCCAGTCCCTATCAACAAAGTAGGAAAATTTCGTGAGGACGATCAGGGAAATGCTACCCTCCCATTAGAAGTGCGAAAAGTAGCTTCAACTACAATACTTGATAGTGGTGCAGGAGTGGGCATTGTGACAAGGTCCATTTGGGAAAAGTGGGGCAAACCAGCTATTAGGAGTACAAGGATGCACTTGCAGCTAGCAGATGGAAGCTTAGAACATCCCATTGGGCTGCTAGTAGAGAACATATTGGTCACCACATGTGGGATTGAATATAAGCACACATTTACAGTAGTGGATTTTGGAAAGCATCCAAACTATGAAGTGATATTGGGTAGACCATTCATACGACAATTTCAAATGATTCAAGATTGGGGATACAATTATTTGTACCTCTGACATGATTCTGTCATCACAAGGGTCAACCTAAAGAATCATTCATATCGTGATGTAACAAGGTCTCCAATAGATGAGTTTGATTCTGCTTTATCTCAGGGCACAAGAGTTACATTGTCAGATGGGCGAGAAGATCTGTGGATGTGTGGAGCCTCACGTAAGGATTTCAACACTGAGAGACTTAAGGGTAATCGAAGTGTATCAGATGAGGCATACATTCCACAACCCTTCCCTGAGCACATATGACATTATTCCTATACGAATGGTACAACCACGTGACCTTCTAGATGATTTGTACTATGGGGATGCATCCACAATAGCACTACATGTAGAGGAAGTCTCGGTGGAGGATTTAACACTCGAATCTGCTGATGATGCTGATAAGGAAGATGGATGGGACTCTGATTTTGATGATGATGTGATAATCCCTGAGGAAGAGTTAGGAAAGGCATGCCTACTCTTGAGAGGAAGGGAGGTTCAAATAGAGATCCCTCGAAGCCGACCCAAACGTAAATGTTGTAAGAGCCATAAGCGAATCCGTAAAACAAGATGAGCGAGAACGACGTGAGAGAATACAAAAAGAAAACAAGAAGTTTAAGAATGAACACTCTCAACCACCACCTCACTTCTCAGGAAAGAATGGATATCTATACTATGTACAAGCACAAGATAGTATCAAAGACCAAGTAAAACGATTAGATGGATTCCAACCAAGAGAAAAGCTAAAAACTGCTGGCAAAAATCGTAAAAAAAACAGAGACCAAAACAAAAACTCAAGTCTCAAACAGATTCAAAAGAGAGTGTCGGAAGTGCAAAGATAAAGGTTGAACGAAAAACTCTGATGCAAGATTGCAAAAGAGAGCTCAAAACCGCATGGTCTTCAATTAGTGATGACTCAAGTGGACAAGAACAAGGTCTCAATATTCCCCCCAACTTCACATAGTACACTCTTCAAGATCGCCTGAAAAGTTGAAGCAAGCATTAGTGTTTGCACCCATGTTACGGGCACCATATTGGAACCAAATCTTTCATGTCCATATTGATGCTTCAAACTTTAAAATTGGATGTATTTTGGCTCAATCGGGAGAACATAATAAGGATTTCCCAATCTCATATGCTAGTCAATAGTTGAACAATGCTGAGAAGAATTATACCACAACAGAAAGAGAAGGTTTGTCCATGATATATGCAGTGAAAAAGTTTCGCCATTACCTTTTGGCAAACAAATTTACCTTTTTTGTGGACCATCAAGCACTGCTATATTTGGTGAATAAGCCTTGTGCAACTGGAAGGATTGTGAGGTGGTTTGTCATCCTTCTTGAGTTTGATTTTGAAGTGGCAGTCCGAAAAGGAACAACTCATCTTAGGGCATATCATTTGTCTCGAATCACCTCTGGAGAAGCTCCCGTGGGTGTGGATGATGATATGTTAGATTCAACACTTTTCCTTGTAGAGACAGCTCCTAAATGGTCTGAACCCATCTTAGAAATTTTGACAAGTGGGCAGATACAACTAGCGGGTCCTAATGTGGACCTATGGCGACCATTCAAGTTCATCTCAGGGAGATTATATCGTCAGGGTAATGATGGAGTGTTGCTGCTTATACCTAACCGTGACCAATATGAGGAGATCTTGGAATGGGCACATGAGAATATTGGTGGAATCCATGCATCAGCTACTAGTGTGCGACGTATAACTCAGGATGGGCAATGGTGGCCTACCATACATGCGGATGCTGAAAAATTTGTTCGTAACTGTGCTTCATGTCAAATTCAACAACCAATTCATAATGTCACATTATTCCAAATTTCAACTACACCAAGTTGGAGTAAGTATATTGTGGACTATCTTCAGCATGGTCATACTGATCGAACAATTCCTAAATATCGAAAGCATGCTATTGAATTTGAAGCGGTGAACTATATGCTGATAGAGGGGAAACTCTACAAGAGGGGCAAGGATGGCAACTTGCGCATGTGTGTATGTGAAGTTGACCACTTGAAAATCTTGACTCATGCACATGCAGGTGTTGGGGGTGGACACTTTTTGGGCATTACCACAGCAAAGTTGATTAGGTGGTCTGGGCTTTGGTGTGGCCAACCTTACAAATTGATGCCGAAGAATATGTAAAAGGTTGTGATGATTGTCAAAGGGCCAGACCTCCCATCACAAAGGACAATATGCCATTGCGGCCTATGTTAAGCACACGTGCTTTTGCCAAATGGGGTATTGATTTTGTCGGTCCCATTAAACCTCCAGCTCGTCACACGCATGCCGAATATATTATAGTTGCAAAATTGACTATTTGACCAAATGGATAGAGGCAAAGGCTATAGTAAAAAATGATGCCAGAACCACAACCAAGTTCTTGTATGAGTACGTGTTTACACGCTATGGCTTACCTATTGAAATCGTTAGTGATCAAGGTGTGCACTTTGTGAATGAGGTCAGAGAGTTTTTACTTCAAGAATTTATGGTAATTCACAAGCGTTCTACACCCTATCATCCCCAGACCAATGGTCAAGCTGAGAGTACTAAGAAGATTCTCTGCACACAGCACTCACAAAGATTGTTGAGGGACATAGGACTAATTGGGAGCAAAAGTTGCACTCAGTTCTTTGGGCATATAGAATAGCCTATAAAACATCTGTGGGTGGGCAAACCCCATTTGAGCTTGCTTTTGGGCTAGATGCAATTCTTCCCATTGAATTTCTTGTACCTACTCTACGAGTTGCTAAACAATTTTACTGGACTGGTCATGAGCTTTCTCAATGCATTGATGAATTGGAAAAGCTTGATGAGACCCACTTACTGGCGGTAATGGGGATGTATGCCGAGAAGAGAGACAAAGGAAATGGTATGATCGAAATGTAACAATTGGCCGATTCAAAAAAGGGGACCTTGTGCTCTTGTACACACTTAAGAAGCATAAGCAAAAGCTCAAGAAACGTGGCCTAGGACCATTTGTGATTAATGAGCTTACTGCTAGTGGTGCAGTGCGTTTAGAGACACTAGAAGGTGAGCAAATGCCTAACTTCATTAATGGAAGTCGTCTCAAGAAATACAATGAACCATTAACTAAAGCCATGCTTCAACAAATGCATGCTGCCCACACACGAAAAGAAGCACATGACCTACTCAAGCATTAGGCTCAAGAAGAAGCTAAAGCTAGAGTTGCAAAATCCAAGGAGCATCACAAGGCCTCTGTGTTGACCTTACAGTTGGCTACTGATGAGAAATATGTCGATCCTTTCAATATTCACGTGTGTCTTCATCTTCATGAGACTACCTACTTTGTCTCTGCCTTAATTGACTCTAGTGCAGATTATAATGTTCTCTCATTTGACACATGGGTAGCCTTGGGAAAACCAACACTTGTGCACATTCCTATTGACTTACGAAGCTTCTCAGGTGAAGATAACCCTATAGAGGAAAAATGTGTCATTATGATGTCCATTCAGGATCACCAGATGTCAATTCCCTTTTATGTGGCTAGTAAGTCCAAGGCAGTGGTAGAGGTTGTTCTTAGTCGATCATGGTTAAGTGCTACCAATTGTTCATTCGATTGGAAGAATAGACAATATAAATTGCAAATTGATTCTGATTGCATCTTAGGATCTGCTGCTCCACGAGTTTTATCATGTCAAAAGGGTGGTAGTTCTACCTTACACAACCCACTTTCAACATCTTCTCTTCAAGCTCCAAGACAAATGATGTGGATAATCGATGAGTCCTCAAGTGAGGGCCATGGCTGGCATGTTCCAACTACTCTAGTCACTGCTCAAAGAAGGCCAGGCAAGAAGGAATTGTCAATTTGGCTACCCAAAGATGCGTACAAACTTGTACCATCTAGCCTAACTGCTAAACCTCCTAAAAAGCATATCTTTTCCAAGCCTAAGCCTCAGATTGTTACTCATTGGGTCCCAAAGCATGTTCTTAAAGCACAAGGCTATTATGAGGGTGCAACAGCACTTTGGCTTCCCAAATGCCATGGTTTGCTAGAGCCAGAAGAGTGTATCAATAAGATTCCAAAAGCCACTCTTGGTTTTTTATATCAGTGGGTGCAAAGGAAATCACACAACCTCTTCAAGATAGGATAGGTAGTTTTGATAGCACCTACAAATATCCTTGTGTTGACCTTCCCCAAACATGTATTGAATCACCAGTTGTCCCAACTTCTCCTTGTTACACACTTCCACCATCAACTTGTGTACCTAAGACAAATCCAACTTTACATGAGTCTCTTTTGAGCATATATTCTAGCACTTCATTGCCTAAATCCTCTTATCTTGCTCAAATTCCTCGACAATTGCTATCCTTCCCACCTATTAAAAGAAGGACATACCCAAAACCAAAGGTAAGGCATTAACACTACAATTGAAGCTCTTTGGTAGATCAATGTTTAAATAGTCTCACTTTTACTAATGTGGTTCCTTCTGCCTTTATAGG
Organism: Cibotium barometz; assembly: GCF_041138505.1. Lineage (NCBI taxonomy): Eukaryota > Viridiplantae > Streptophyta > Polypodiopsida > Cyatheales > Cibotiaceae > Cibotium > Cibotium barometz. The sequence continues at coordinate 29,720,430 of NC_141060.1, forward strand.
ATTGTGTTCTTTTTGAGATGATCTTATCTACATTGTTTTTGATAGGGATTTTAATGATGGATATGAGTGTATAAAGTTTAAAGTTTCTAAATTTCATTGTTCTACGCCCAGATACCTCCTGATGGATACTTGGCGAGATACATGTCCACCATGCATTGACCCTGATAGTACTCAACCTGAACATCAAGGGGGTTATAGTGCTTCGCCTTTTCAAACTCATTCTAGGTAATTTTATGCTCCCTTAGGTGAAATTTGCTGTGGACATCACTTTGTCACTTTATTCTATCAATAGCATCATCCATTTCCACATTGTCAAGAGTGTGCACGACTCGTATTAGGGAAGCTTCACACATTTGTTGGCTATGCCGCTCTTACTTTCGACGATATGGCACGGGCTTAATGAAATAAATTGTGGGAATTACACCCCAACGCCATAACCTTCTTGATGTGAGAGTACCAAACCGAGGACCAAATCAACGTAGATTACCTGAGGAGGTTCAAGCACAACAATGGAGGGATACATGCATAAATGACTTGCAACAACCACCTATCTTGCAAGCCCTTCTTCCCCCAGCCTCAACATGTCAATTTTGGATCACTCTATGAGGACCTATATTGAGCAATTCCAAAATCGACATTGTCTGCTTAATCTTCCCATAGAACCAATGCCATATTTTAGCGAGGAAGCACTCCTTCCTCTACTACCTTCTCCAGAGGCCGGCTTTTGTATAGGGTTGTCCTTGCATCCTGAAGTGATTGATACAATCTTTCCAGCAGAAGTGGACACGGATCCACCACTAGTGCAAGGATAAGCTCATCAACTCCACAATAAGATCAACAAGCCAGGGCACTTTTCTCCCATTGGGTTTTTCCCCTCGGCTATATTAGTAGGTGATTGGCACCAATAACAAATTTTATTCTTTTCTTTTCTTGTTTGTTAATAAGACATTTTATAGAGATCTCAGCTAAACAAGAGCATATAAACATGCTCCAACAGTCCACCTACCGTGCACATAAATTAGGAAGGGGGAGACATACAATGCCTACAAAGAGCAAAGAGAAGCAATCTGCACATCACCAATGCATCAAGACAAACGCTCCACCACATCAACGAGCGCTACAATAGGTATATTCAAATCATAATCTTTTGTTCTTTATGTGCTTTTCACTTTTTCATATATTGTTTGCATGCTCACAAACAGTTGGTTGGTTTAAGTTTTAAATTAGTTTTGTTACTGTGTGGTGAGTGATTTCTAGATTCTTAGAGGACTTAGTAGAAGGTATTTCTATTTGAAGACGGTGTAAGACATATACCAATGGAGTATGCCAAGTTCTTATGCTCTAGAAGTATATTAGTTATCCCTAGTGGTAGCTACCTCTTAGGTATGGACTAGGTGCTACGATAGACAAAAATTTACAAAACACATGCCCTAAAAAATATATAGAAGTGACTTGAGATATGACGTGTCTACGGCCATGTGGAATGCTTAGTAGGACCTTGGGTTGTTTTAGCACCTTAGGACCGATGCCTTGGTTTCCATGGGGTGATGTCTAAAAGATTAAGAAGAAGACCTACAAGGACTCTATCGCCTTGATAGATGCTGGTAGGACTCTGGGGTATATTATGGGCCCTCGAGACCGATGCCCTTATCTTCATGGGGTACTCCTTATGTCAAAAAGAAAGAAAAGGGTCTGTCGCCCTTGAGGTACTTAGCGGCCTTTAGATTCTCTTGACGGAGGTCTCTTGGCCATTGCTTGGGTCTCATTGGGATGAAACCTTCCTCTTTATCAAGCTAAAAATAATAATTCTCTTTAATCTTCTGCTCTTTACAAAAAAAAAAAGCAAAAAAGGTCCAATCACCATGGCTTATATTTAGGAGTAGGGTTGCTACTTAGGAATAACTTAAACACTTGTAGGACATTGGGACTACGGTCATAACCTGTGGTGTACAAGCACACTTGCCTTTGCGTAGCACTATCTACCACTTAGTCTCACTTTGACTAGTCTTTACTCGCTTCTTTTAGCACTCTTTAAAACTCTAATCGGCCTTTCACTTGCATGCTCACGTGTGAGATTGTCATTGCTATTTTTTTTAAAATAAAAGGCTTTACTTGTCTTCCATTGTTTTTTGTAGCTTTTATTTCTACCGCGCCTGAGGACGTGCGCGATTTAGGGAGGGGGGAATGTTCCACGGGAACACTCACAGGAACACGGATTATGGAAGGAGACCGGAAGCAATTAATGCGAGAGAGCGGGATTGTAGCCATGGGAACATAAAGACGCACATAATTTTTTCATATTTTTGTATCGAAGTGCAATGTAAATCATTTTAGGCCAATGTGGGTTCTAAATGAGAGTTCTAAGTGTATTAAGCAAGGCTCAATTATGGGGTTGTCCGCCCATGTGTGAAAGAGGCCTAGGGTTAGTGACATCTCTATAAAAGAGATGTTAGCTAAAGAAAGAGGACGTTTTTGGCCATTCTCATAAGCTATTGAGTGAAGCTCTTGAGCTCTCAAGCTATGGCAACTCTCTAACTCTCTCTCTGTTGTACTCTAATGAGCATCAAGCTCCAATGAGTATAGCTCCACTTCTTTCTCTTAATCTGTTTTAGCATCATTGAAGTAGATTAATCTATGAGTAGTTGAATGCTTCTTTCTTTCTCTTGTGTATGCATGCTTGTAGTGTGTGTGTGTGTAGTCTCCATTGATGCCAGCTCTTGCCCACTTCATTGGCAATGAGTTACTCATGGATAGACTCTCTATGAGCTTGTGGGTTTGTGAATGTTACATTCTATGCTTTCTTAAGCTTGTGGGTTAGTAGATGCACGCTTATGGATTTGCTAGCAGTAGGGAAAGCTAAGATTTAATCAATGTTTGAATGGGATTAAGAGATTGCCATGCATTGCTTATTCTCTTGATTAGTGTAGTGGGTTTAAGGGATTGAGAGATTGATTGAGGTGTTGAATGCTTGAATTCTCTAGTGGTGGTTCGTGTATGTGAGCTCTCCCGCAAGGGATAAGCTTTCATGCACTAATCGGGTCAATTCCTCGGATTGACATTGTGTTTCTCAACACATTTGTTGTGATCGGTAGTACTCTATGAGCACTGTATTGCATGGTAGAGAGAACCAACTCTTCAAGGTAGGCACTATCATAGTCTTCCTCATTGGTTGATCTACTCCATCATCTAAGCGCATTCCTTCTTGTGCTTTTTTGGCTTCCTTGACTGGTATCTTGATTCTCGTATAAAGTCCAGGTTTTTTGGGCCTCCATGACCAAACAATTGCATCTACCTCTTCCCACACCCAAGGATCTACCTTGTTCTCTGCCCAAAACCCCTTCCAACAATCAGCATAGGCCTCTGCATCTATCAAACCACCCTTTCTTGCACACAATTCCCAATACTATATTAGAATCTCCTTGTAGTTTGGTGACTTCCTATCCATATCAATGTTTGATTCAGCCATAGCAAGCCAAATAGGATACACATCTCTGTTTGGTGGGAGTAACAAAATAAAGTCCCCTTGCTAGACATCAAGCATTGGGTTGAATTCTTCTCTTGGTTTCTCTCGTTGAGGCCCACAATAATGATCATTGTACTCCTCGTAACCTAAGAACCTTTTAGGCTCAAAGGAAGCTTCCATTTTCCATTGTTGAGAGCCTTGAGACTTTGGCCAAAAATGTGTGTACAATCTAGCCTCCGATGCTATAATTGGTTTATCAAGCTCTTGGATTACATTATTCCAGTAATACCTGATATCACATCCTCATGCCCCTTTACATGCTCTGCCCATCGACAACAAAGGTGGATTACCTGCTGGTGGTAAGTCCATCATTTTGCAGGTGAATTGTGAGGCATGGTAGCCAACAACATATCTATGATGATGATGGGCTGCCTTCCATGTGCGCGGGCCGCTCACTACTGCAATACCATACCCATATTCATCAGCCCCAACTTGTTTGGCACCATGTTCATATCAATCTCTCTCTCTCTCTCTCTCTCTCTCTCTCTCTCTCTCTCTCTATATATATATATATATATATATATATATATTTATATCAACCTCTCTCTCTATATATACATATGGCTGCACTCCATATATTCATTCAATCAATCAACCTCTCAAAAATCGCTAGTGTCCGTTAACTCTAGAGAGAGAGAGAGAGAGAGAGAGAGAATGCTGTCAGATGTTGGTAGGTTGCCTCGCCATTTCTAGCTTCTTGCCATCATTTCAATGTACGCAGCTTCTTATGATGCACAACCCTTGTGCTAGTGAATCTTGGACCAGCATGAGCACGCACTTGTCTTGGTTGGTATAAAGACGCACATTATATATATATATATATATATTCCCCCCATTACACAGTAATAAACACTTTTCATCAAATGTTTTTACTTTGGATCATTTATATTTATAATCAAATAATACTTTACCATAATACTTATTACTCACATCAAGTAAATACTCACATAAGATGAAGAGTTGACTAAGGACAAGGTTAATAGTTAAAAAAGAGAGATATTTAGAAGAAATGATGCATTTTTGATACCTCAGTATGGGGGAATTTCCCTCATGAAGGAGGTGCCTATTTCACATGAGTGGGAGAGTTTTAAACTCCCAAATAATGAGATATTTTTATCTCTCCTCTCTCTTGTTTCAACTAGATCCAAAAAGTGAGCTAAACTGACTTAAAAATGGTCAAAAATTGACCAAACTGATCTGGAAAATTCTAGAATCAATTTGCTTGGTTAGAGGCTCACTTTTTCCTATAAATAGAAGCCTTCCCCTTTGTTGAAGCTTAATAGTGTTTTTGCACTGTTACCTTGCTTCTCCCAAGAGCCAAAAACTGTGAATTTACTCATAACTCATTAGTTTTTGACCTTCCCTCTTCTAAAGATTGGTGGCCACTCTTGTTTCAAACAAGAGTAGATCCCTCAAACCATCAAGCCACAGAAAAGCTCTCAAATTCTCCTTGTAAGTTGGAGATTCTTCTCTTTTCTATTTCATTTTATGGTTTTTATGATTTTTGTCTTCTCTAAAATGATTACGATGTTATGCCTCATTGAAAAAAGGCATTCCCCTCTCTTCTTTAGTAAATCCAACCATTCTTTATCCTAGATGAATGATTATTGGATAAAATCAAGTTTTTCATAATGTTTCTCTTAAATAATTCCTAGCATATTGGAATTATTGGATATTTTATTTAAATTCAAAGATAAATTTTAGATAAATTTATTTTATCTATGAGAAATAATTAAATGGTAAAAGAGGAATTCCTATGACATTTAGAATTCAATCATTTAGATGGGAAAAGAGAAATTCCTAGCATATTAGAATTATTGGATATTTTTAAATTTAAAGATGAATTTAGATAAATTTATTCTATCTATGAGAAATAATTAAATGTTAAAAGAGGAATTCCTATGACATTTGGAATTCAATCATTTAGATGGGAAAAGAGAAATTCCTAGCATATTGGAATTATTGGATATTTTATTTAAATTCAAAGATGAATTTTAGATAAATTTATTTTATCTATGAGAAATAATTAAATGGTAAAAGAGGAATTCCTATGACATTTGGAATTCAATCATTTAGATGGGAAAAGAGAAATTCGTAGCATATTGGAATTATTGGATATTTTATTTAAATTTAAAAGATGAATTTTAGATAAATTTATTTTATCTACTATGAGAATTATTTTAATGGTAAAAGAGGAATTCCTATGACAATTGGAATTCAATCATTTAGATGGGAAAAGAGAAATTCCTAGCATATTGAATTAATGGGTATTTTAATTTAGATGAATTTATTTTATGATAAATATTTGATGATAAAAGAGGAATTGCCATGACATTGGAATGCAAATAATTAAATGCAAAAAGAGGAATTCCCATGATATTTGAGATCCATGAAATCAAATGGGAAGAAGAGGAATTTTTAGTATAATTCAATTTATGATTATTCATCAAAAGTGGAAATATGGGTAGAATTGTTTTTTGTAAATCCCATGAATTCTTTTATTCAAAAGAGGAATATTGAATATAATTCACTTGAGAAATTGAGAAAGAATATGGAAATTGTCGTTGAGAAAAAGAACCTTTATCTAGGCCAAGTAATTGGCAGAAATTTAGAAAAAGTCCCATTATCGGTATCAAGGTAGTAAAAACTACTAAATAGGAATAGGATGTGAATGCATGTGATAAGATGTAAATGGGATGCGATAGGATGTGAATGGATGTGATAAGATGTAAATGGGATGCGATAGGATGTGAATGGATGTGATAAGATGAAAATAAGATGCGATAAGATGTGAATGGATGTGATAAGATGAAAATAAGATGCGATAAGATGTGAATGGGATGTGATAGGATGTGGTGTAATGAAAATGAATGGGGAGGAGATGTGAAGTAAATGGATGTGGATGTGAATGATGAGATGAGAATGAGAAGAGAGGATATGTGAAAGGGTGAGATGGGAAGTAAATGGATGTGGATGTGTGTGATGAAAATGGATGTGAATGTGTATGTGAAGAATGGATGTGGATGTGTATGATGTGAATGTGTATGTGAATAATGGATGTGGATGTGTATGTGAAAGAATGGAAGTGGATGTATGTGAAAGAATGGATGTGGATGTGTATGTGAAAGAATGGATGTGGATGTGTATGTGAAAGAAGGTGATGTGATGTAAAGAGATGTGATGTGACATGAATATATATGGATGTGAAGTGATAGATATGAATGTATGGATAGATGTGGGTAGTCGTACATGTGAACGATTGGATGGATGTGGATGAATGAGATGAGATGTGTATGAATGAGACATTGTGTGGATGTGATGTAACGTGGATGGGATGAATGAGATATGATGTGGATAGATGTGATGTGATGTGATGTGGATAGAATGTATGTGATGGGATGTGGATAGAATGTATGTGATGGGATGGTGATGAATGTGATGGATATGAATGAATGTGATGTGATGGATGTGAATGGATGGAGGTGATGTGATGTGAAATGGATAGATGTGAGTGAATGAGATATGATGTAGTGTGATGTGAATCCGGATGTGAATCCGGATGCGAATGAATGATATGGGATGTGAATGGATGAGATGTGATGTGATGTGAATTGGGATATGAATGAATGAGATGTGATGTGAAATGGATGTGATGTAAATTGGGATAGATGTGAATGGATGATATGTGATGTGAATGAATGTGATGTGAAACGGGATAAATATGAATGAATGAGTTGTGATGTGAATGGATAAGATGTGATGGGATGTGAATCGGGATAGATGTGAATGAATGAGATGTGAGGTGAAATGGATGTGATGCGATGTGATGTGGATTGGGGTAGATATGAATGGATGAGATGTGAATGAATGTGATGTGATGAGATGTGGATATATATGGGTAGATGCGAGTGGATGAGATCTGATGAGGATAAATGAGGAAAATATAGTTTTTGCTTAAACCAAGAGTGAATTGGATAAGCCTTAAGAATTGCATAACACCATAAGCTTTACACTTTGCATAAGCATATCATAACACCATAAGCTTTACACTTTGCATAAGCATATCATAACACTTAGTATGCTATGTCCACAGTATTCATGGCATAGATTTGCGTAAGCATAAGCTTTTCATTTAAGCATGCATAGCACTAGCTTCTCTTGCAAGACATGGTAATCTTAGGCATAGATTAGGCGTATGCATATTAGTCTCTCATAAGCTTTGCCTTTGTATACAAATTGACTTTAAGCCCTTAGTATGCATAGCCCTCAAACCATGTTTATATGCATAGACATAGAAGGCATGGGTTTATGCATATCTTCTTGTATCAAAATGCTTCTGGTTGCTTCTTCATGCCAAATGTAGTTTGAAGTTATGTCTATAAAATAGATATAATATTTGATTTGTAGCTCAGAATATAGCATACTTAAAAAACAAAAGTGAACAATTTTTCAAGTTCTAATATTTGTTAAAAAAATTAACTTTTTGCTAGTATCCACTGCTCCTACCATCACTTCTACCTGCAATAATCGTACGAGCAAAATGAAGCCCGACATCTCGTTATATTTTTGCTAATAGGGCGGCTAGTACACCCCCACTCTCTTTGCAGTGTCTCTTGAAAATCGGCTAAATTTTTTTGTAAACCAACTGGAGACTTTTGTAGTCTTTGCGGGTTTGGTTTTGCGGGTTTGGTTAAAATTTTAGGGTTTGGTCCAAGGAGGTTTTCTTCTCACACTACCAGTCATTCTGTCTTACCAAACCTCTTCTCTATATTATCTTAAGGAAGAGTTTCACAAAGCTACCATGTGGCAAGAATTTGGAGGTTCGGGAAGGGGATTAGGAGGTTTGGGTAGAATTTGATTTTGGAAACCTTAAAAGACATGCGAAGCATGAGTTCCCACTAGTCTTTTTAATCCCTCTCCCATATTGGTGAATGTATAATTGCCACAGAGGACAAACAGCTGATGGTGGAAAAAGAAATAATGCAAAGAAATGGGTTGGCAATGCTTTGCTTTATTGTTCGCACAAGAGCAAAAAAAAAAATCATCATTTGTTCAACAAAGGATGATTGAATTCAAACGGTTGAAAGACTAAAAAGGAAGCCATAAATGAGGGGGGGGGGTGAGACACTAGCGCGACAAATGACTCCTTAATTCGAATCAAATTAAGGGGGAAAATAATAATAATCATTGAGCCGTATCATTAATGAGCTACATTAGGCTATTTTATCACATATTCACATTATAAAGTGTGGCTTTATGTGATTGATCTTTTGGATACTACTCCATGTCTATGCAGTATATACATACAACAATTTGTGAATTTAATATATATTTCCATAATCCAAGTTCATAGATTCAATGAGTATTACTTATGGATAACTTTCCAAGCATAGGAACAAAAATAAGTACAAAATAACAGACAAATGGTGAAAGATATATTTAAATACGAGCATATTATACTAAAGTACTATATTACATAAAAATAGATATAATTAATGTGAGTAATAAGTATTACGGTAAAGTATTATTTGATTATAAATATAAATGATTGAAAGTAAAACCATTTGATGAAAAGTGTTTATTCTTGTGTAATGGGGGATATATATATATATATATAATGTGTGTCTTTATACCAACTAAAAAAAGTGCGTGCTCATGCTAGTCCAAGATTCACTAGCACAATGGCTATGCAGCATAAGAAGCTGCGCACATTCAAATGATGGCAAGAAGCCAGAAATGGTGAGGCAACGTCATATATAGATGAATGAATATATGGAGTGCAGCCATATGTAGAGAGAGATTGATATGGAGTGCAGCCATATGTAGAGAGAGAGCCACAGCACGAAACAAGGTGGGGTATGGTATTGCAGCAGTGAGCGGCCCGTGCACAACCCATCATCATCATAGATATGTTGTTGGCTGCCATGCCTCACAATTCACATGGAAGAAAACCCATCATCATCATAGATATGTTGTTGGATACGTTCAATTACAAGGTTAGCCCTTCATCATCGCCCCCAACACTCACACACACACACACACACATGACTCTCTCTCTCTCTCTCTCTCTCTCTCTCTCTCTCTCTCTCTCTCTCTCTCTCTCTCTCTCGATCAATAAAGTAAAGCGTATGCGTCTCTCTCTCTCTCTCTCCCCCAAGTGAGACAATTCCCTACTCTAGATAGATATTGGTCTTCTCTCCCAAACCCCATGTCGCATTTCACCCAGAATAAAACCTTAGATAACCAGCTTCACAAGCACTCTCACAGAACAAAACTAGCTCTCTTAGCAATCACTTCTTTCACACACAAAGCTTCCATAATGCTCTCTTTCACACACAAAGCTTCCATAATGCTCTCTTAGCAATCATCTCACTTCACTAGTACCTAAAATATTCATCATTACTACCTGTCGATCTTAACCTCTTAATAAAGATTCTCTTATTCTACTTGTACATAGGGGTAGCTTTTGTGGTCTGGTATTTTATAATACCATTTCTATGCCTTTGTAACATACCTCCGAGATTAACCAAGTTATGATTAAAGATAATCCTAAGTTTTGGATGTTACAGATTTCAATAATGAATTCTAGCAGGTTTTTTCTTCAAAGCAGGAAACAATTCTAAGTGTTAAAATTAAGTGAAAATTCAAGATTGATTTTTCAATTAGTTAGTATACTCAAAGGAAGCAAATCAAAATTTGATTTTAAAAAAAGTAAAACGTGACCTATTTTTGGAGTCGACTTTCACATACAGCTGATTTTGGCAATTTCACCTACGTAAGGTTGTAGATTGCATGCATTCTGGTAATTTTAAGTACCCACATGACTAGCATTTGATAACTGTGCGTGAAGTTATACCTGTTTGCAGATTGTAGCCCTAACAGCAGATCTGAGAGGCTGCCAAATCTATAAGCAGTTCTTCCACAACTTTTGGAGAGTAGATATGGATTCCCAATCAATCAAGGCATCAACAAATATATCGCGGAAGTACACAAACACTCTTTTTATTATTTTGCTTCTTTAAATTCTTTTGATGTTAAATAAATAAATCGATAAGTGCATATATGAGAGAATCGCGAGAGAATCGGAGTCGATATAGGACACGATTAACGATGAGTAATTCTTGACTTTATTAATTATACATGATCGCTTTAGTCTATGTGACTCGTAGAATAAACACTTTTGGAGATAAAGAATTAGAAGATAGAATATTTAACTAGTTTATGACTAGATTCTAGATAAAACCTTCATTAGGGGCTATTTTGTGAAGATAGAATATTTAACTAGTTTATGACTAGATTCTAGATAAAACCTTCATTAGGGGCTATTTTGTGAAGAGTTTATTCTAGATAAAACCTTCATTAGGGGCTATTTTGTGAAGAGTTTAGCTTTCCCTATGTTTAGAATCAGATTTTGATGTAAACATGAAAGTTTTAGACGGCAAGAAACTCTACAAGAGTGTATGAGACTCTAGAAAGCCAAAATTTCTTTCGTTTTTGAGTTATTCGAGTGAAAAGTGAGACACTTGGCTCTTTTTGACAATTTCATGCTGAAAACACAACTTTAACCGTTTTGGATACTCTCAAATGGACCTTAGAACTCATTTTTAGAGAACCATCATCGAGACATGCTTTATAGAGCATCAGAAGTCCTAAAACTCTGTAGTTTTGACTTTTCTCTAATTCCAAATAGATTAGAAGATATTACTCTCCCAAAGAGACTAGTTATTAGGCTTTGCCTTAGAAATTGCTATCAAGATTGACTATCTTATCTATATAGACCAGATGGACTAATGCATAAACATAGTTAAGACTTAGCTATAGTGACTAGAGATGACCTCGCTCGCTAGAACATGATAATTGCTTATGTAAAAAACAAGGATTCCCATGTGACTTAAAAAGATAAAGAGAAGTTAAAGACTGTTTAAATTAACAACTTGTTTTATACTTGAAATTGATTGTGATTGATTTGAATATGCATGCCTTGAAAGATTATGGACTAGAGATGAGTGTGAGACACTATGTATGAGTTATTATTGCTTTGTTTTGAAATGAATGATTGATATGCATGTATATGACTGATTGATATGCATGTGTATGATGAGACTCGACATGAGATTTTGAGATTCAGGCCAGCCGTCCTTAGACAGGGAACGTCGGATGACAGAGAACGAGATTTATGCCCTCTGGGAGCCATGTGGTAGAACCCAGAGAGGACGAGATTCAAAAGAGGCATACCCGAGGTAGCCGCAATGTCCAGTGTGGAGGTTGGGTGGACGGGCATCGGAGACAACCCTAGATTGGCTGGATTTTAGTCATTATGACTAACCATGTTGTCGAGCATGGTGATGATGACATAATATTTGCAATAGACGCATACATGTTGATTGATTGAGATGCTATGATTTAATTGATAGAGAATTATACTATGTGAATGTTTATTTGAGATTCTACGATTCTTGCTTATGTGATAAGAATCTTGGATATGGCATGCATGCTTATTTTTCTAATATAGCTAGATTTGGAACCATCACAGTTGGTATCAGAGCATAGTTTGGGCAGTCCGCACTTAATTGCGGATGTTGCAAGTCTTAGGTGCTTGAGATTATTTTTAAATTTTTTGATACAACCAGAAGTATCTTTTCTTTGAAAAAACTTTTGTAAATTTTTTGTATAGTTACAATCTGTCTCACAAATCCATTTTATAATGAGAAGGGAAATTTTATGCAGAATAAGAGATTGCAGATGGGTCATATATTTGTTCCTAGATATGATAGAAAAGGTACGGCATAATTTTTGTTATGTACAAAAGGTTTATAAAACTTTTGAGTGCAAAAACATGCCAACATCATGTGAGGTGCATGAGGAATTAACACATAAAATTAGAAACCAAGAAAAACTATTTCTTAAGGTCTAATGATTGTGGATAAGATGTTTTTATCGTCCGAGGACAACGACTTCTTAATTGCAGGGAGAGAATGTAACATACCTTTGAGATTAACCAAGTTATAATTAAAGATAATCCTACTAAGTTTTAGACATTACAAATTTCAATAATGAATTCTAGCAGGTTTTTAGTAGTTTTTTCAAAGCAGGCAACAATTCTAAGTGTTAAAATTAAATGAAAATTGAAGATTGAGTTTTCAATTAGTTAGTATTCTCAAAGGAAGCCTTTAAGTGTGTAGATGGACAAGAAAATCGAAATTTGATTTAAAAAAAAGTAAAACGTGACCTAGTTTTGGAGAGTTGACTTTCACATACAGCTGATTTTGGCAATTCCACCCACGTTGGGTTGTAGACCGCATGCATTATGGTAATTTTAAGTACCCACAAGACTAGCCACCGATAACTATGTGTGAAGTTATACCTATTGTAGATTGCAGCACTGACAGCAGATCTGAGAGGCTTGCCAAATCTATAAGAAGATCTTCCACAACTTCTGGAGAGTAGACATGGATTCCCAATCAATCAAGACATCAACAAATATATCGAGAAAGTACATAAACACTCTTTTTAATATTTTGCTTTAAATTCTTTTGATATTAAATAAATAAATCGATAAGTGCATATATGAGAGAATCTAAATCAATATAGGGTGCACTCAACGATGAGTAATTCTTGACTTTATTAATTATACATGATCCCTTTATTCTATGTGACTTTATTAATTATACATGATCCCTTTATTCTATGTGACTCATAGAATAAACACTTTTGGAGATAAAGAATTAGAAGGTAGAATATTTAATTAGTTTATGACTAGATTCTAGATAAAACTTTCATTAGGGGCTATTTTGCAAAGAGTTTATCTTTCCCTATGTTTAGAATCAGATTTTGATGTAAACATGAAAGTTTTAAACAGCAAGAAACTCTACAAGAGTGTATGAGACTCTAGAAAGCCAAAATTTCTTTCGTTTTTGAGTTATTCGAGAAGTGCAAAGTGGGGCACTTGGCTATTTTTGATAGTTTCATGATGAAAACATAACTTTCACCATTTTGAATGCTCTCAAAGAGACCATAGAACTCAAAGAGACCATAGAACTCATTTTTTAAATTAAAAGCTTGTTTTATACTTGAAATTGATTTTGTGATTGATTTGAATATGCATGCCTTGAAAGATTATGGACTAGAGATGAGTGTGAGATGTTGTATGAGTTATGATTGCTTTGTTTTTATATGAATGATTGATATGCACGTGTATGACTGATTGATATGCATGTGTATGATGAGACTCGACATGAGATTTTGAGATTCAGGCCTGCCGTCCTTAGACAGGGAACGTCGGACGACAGAGAATGAGATTTATGCCCTCTGGGAGCCATGTGGTAGAACCTAGAGAGGACAAGATTCAAAAGAGACATACTCGGGTAGCCGCCGCGATGTCCAGTGTGGAGATTGGGTGGACGGGCATCATCAGAGACAACCCTAGATTGGCTGGATTTTGGTCATTATGACTAACCATGTTGTCGAGCATGGTGATGATGACATAATATTTGCGATAGACGCATACATGTTGATTGATTTTGAGATGCTATGCTTTAATTGATAGAGATTTATATTATGTGAATGTTTGTTTGAGATTCTAAGATTCTTTGCTTACGTGATAAGAATCTTGGATATGGCATGCATACTTATTTTGCTATTTGAGAAGGTTGATTTGATTGTGTTGCTATGTGGAAATAGCATAATTAAGTGATTTTCAATGTTTTCTTAGATTAAGTTGTACGATTAAGATATGGCTAGATTCGGGACCATCACACAGCCTTGGACGTGTAGCTGTGGAAAGTAATGTGTCAATTCTTTCTTCT